>NW_012145967.1:394422-408288 GCF_000956105.1 Propithecus coquereli
AAAGCTCACCCCCAGGGAGAAAAATAAATAAATCAGAAATCAGAATACAAAAAAAAAAAATTACAACAGATCTGGGTGTTTATTACTCTAACATAACTTAAATATCTAAATGCCACTGTCTGATCTGGACAACTAAGGGTTACAAATATCTTTTGCTTATCAAAGTAGTTTGAGTGAAGAAATACTGTTCTCAATCGTAAACTTGTTTCAAAAAAGGGATGAAAATGCAGGTGCTAGGCAGTCTCAGTTTTCTAAAAATCGAAGCTTCTTTTACCAAAAGAAGGAAACAGACAGGAATCTCAGTGGTAGACACTCACCTGGATAAAATCTGGGAACCGTTTCTTACAAGTTGGGCAGGTGAAGTAGCCATCATTGATATGAATGGCCACGTGATCTTTCAACAAATCAAGGCGGTCAAAGGATTCTGGGCAAAAAATGCAAGAGTAAGTCTTCTGGTCGGAATGGAGCTTCATGTGGCTCTCCAGAGACGCGCTGCTGATGAAGCCCTTGTTACACAGATCACAGGTCAGCGGGCAGTTCCCCTCCCGCCCATGGAAGCGCAAGTGCTGGTCCAGTTTGTCCTTTTCACGGAAGGCCTTCCCACACTGCAGACATTTAAAAGGCCGGAAGGACTTCCGGATAAACAGATGCTGAAGAGCTGCATTCTGAAAGACATACACGGATGGGATTATTTAGTGAGGAAATTAAGAGCGCAAGTGGATCACACTTGCATAGCGAAAGAGGGGATGCTCTCTGCAATCACAGACTTCCCAGAGAAGTTAAACTCTGGGACACGCACAGTTGAAAGAAGATTTTTCTGGTGAAGACACTGAAAATGAAGTCATCCCCAAAGTTCATCTTGAAAAAAACAAACCTACTTTATGTTTTGTTTTATGTCCATGAATGTGTGTTTTCTTTTGAAAGGATTTAAGTAACATTCAAGAAAGTGTTCCCAATAAAAGACGTGTATAATAAAATAAAACAAACCCCAGAGTGGAAGAGGATAAAAATTAAAGATTTGGAAGAAAATATGTGGGGTAAGTCACACATGCATGAATGAGCTTGGAGCAAGTCAGCCAAATGTTACTTGTTCAAGTCCTTGAGAAAAAGAATTTGAAGTCTGATTAAAACGTTTAGCAAAAAAATGTAATAAGAAGAACTGAAGGGTAGTCCTTGCCAGGCACAGGGTGAAGGAGGAAATGGATACGGGGTTTCTTCTGGGGATGATGAAATGTTCTGGAATTAGATAGTGTTGATGGCTGCACAGCTTTGGAACTATTCTAAAAACCATTTTAAAAGGGTGAATTTTATGCTATATGAATTATAAATCTCAATTTAGGAGAAAGAACCAAAAGGGAAATAAAGGATTTATATGAATGTGTTTGTTCACAAAACATGAGACATGAGCATATATCGTAAGTGGAAAATATGCATTTCATCACTTCCTACTTAGAAAATGCAAAGGACAAGGTCCCAGCGCAGCTAGTTAGTTCTACTGGTTAGAGTGCCATGCTAACAAAGTTAAGCATGTTGCTTTGTTCCCTAACTAGACCAGGCAATTTTGCTTTGTTTTCAGTCACAGATTACACTTCTGATGCTGATTAGCTATCTTGTAAATTCATGCAATTGTTATGGGGCATCCAAGTGGGAGAATATGGATACTCCGTGCAAACCCATCACTACTGCTGGAAAAACAACTCATGCTCTGCGGAGAGCAGACCAACGGAATCATCTTTCACACAGAGAATACAAAATCAATATTTTAGTTATGCTATAATGAAGACTCATTCATAAGTTCCTCAAAACACCGAGAGAAAGCTCTAGGTACCTATAAGGGGGAAAATCGCTCAAAACATGTATCTGTGAATAGGTGTGCCTATGTATTAATAGCTATTAGGGGACAGTAATTGAAGGATTAAGGGAGATCTTAATGCATTATTTGTGCAATGAAAAAAGTATAGTGAACGACACTTAAACTCAGTTCCAAATTACTGATACACAGCAACTTCTAAACTAAATTTAATGTGAAATAATCATTTGGGAGAAAAGCAAAATAATTAGTTTTTACCTAGTGAAATTTCTGACCACAGTTACTGTACAATGGAAACTGTCTCTCAGGCTTGTCTAACAGCGCTAGGAGTGAGATTTTAAGACGCTACCTACTCACCTATCTCGAGTAGATAAACAGCAATTCTGTTGTCTTCCCAGGTTGACTGGGCTGCTGGGTTGACGGGGATACATAATATTTTATTCTCCTTTGTATCTAGACCCCTTAATAAACTGCTTAGCTCACAGGAAGCATTTAATAATAGGTTGAGAATTAATGAAATATATTTCATATGAAACTCAAGAAAAACTATCTCAAGGTCTTTTCTACAGCATCTGCAAAGATCTTTAAGAACAGATCTGAGGCTGGGCGTGGTGGCTCACACCTGTAATCCCAGCACTCTGGGAGGCCGAGGCAGGAGGATCGTTTGAGCTCAGGAGTTCGAAACCAGCCTGAGCAAGAGCGAGACCCCGTCTCTACTAAAAATAGAAAGAAATTAGCTGGACAACTAAAAATATATACAGAAAAAATTAGCCGGGCATGGTGGCGCATGCCTGTAGTCCCAGCCACTCGGGAGGCTGAGGCAGGAGGATCGCTTGAGCCCAGGAGTGTGAGGTTGCTGTGAGCTAGGCTGACGCCACGGCACTCTAGCCCGGGCAACACAGTGAGACTCTGTCTCAAAAAAAAAAAGAATAGATCTGTTTTCACTCAGCGTCAGAGCTTGCTTTTACCTGTTACCTCCTCACACTGCTTAGCAGTCACCTCATCTTTTACTCTATCTGGACAGGTACTTATTTTACATAAAAGCTGTTACTATTTTGTCTACTTTCAAAACTTTATAGCCTTTTTTCCCTTCCTTTTGCTCTCCCTTTGCTGCGACAGTGGGTCCAGTTGTCATCTGTGGTGTATGTATCACGCTCTGTAAACCTGTATCTTGTTCTTGCTCCATAATCCTATCTTCCTCTCCTCAATTTTTATGCTTGCCTTAAAAAAAAAAAACTTTATAGAAATATTGCAGATAAACAGATGCTTTTCTGAGGTTTAGCAATGCTAGATTCAGAACACCTTTGCCATGTATGAACTATGTCTTTTATCCAAGTTCAGCAAAGTATCCAAGGACAGACACAACACACTCCACTTCTCCTCGGATGCCAAATCCAGAACTCGGTTTTGTTTTGGTCCATTTTGCTAATCAGTCTTCTGTCGTTTCTGATTGGCATGAGTCCCTTCAGAAACTTGATTTAAACTGAGCAGCCACCTGGCTCCACTTTCCTAGTTCTGTTGACAAACCTTATCATCTTTTCGATTTCCATAGAGCCCTGAACATTGTCTAAGTACTCAAGAACTAGACTGTCTTTCTCTGAGCTAATGATACTAATGTGATCCTCGCATTACAGGGTAGTAAAAGCACTGAAGCTGTTCCCACCCCTTGACCTCCTTGCAGGCCATTTCTACCTTAAGGTGTCTTCTGTAGCTCAGAGCCACAGCCAGTACACATTTCTAGAAGAAATCACGAAAAACAGTGAAGGGAGCACATGGATCCGTTATGGTTCTTCCAGTCAACCACACCATACTGTACGTACATCAGCTACTCTAGGGATACCAAAATAGTATCGTTGCTGAATTCTGTGATTCTGGATTCAACTCATGTTGCAATGAATTCTGATATGACAGATTCTTTGAAGACAAAGACTATAAAATATTTCTAAAATTTGATATTAATAGCAAAAGGAATCTAAATTATTGATCAATTTTCACACTATTTTGATCCTGACACTAAAAGGAAATCAAAAAATCATGTTTGTTTGTTGGTTTGGGATTATTTTTAGTAACTCTTCTTTGGCCAATTTTCTGCCCAGCTTTCAAAGCCTTTGGTGGGCTAGCTCTGCTCAACACACCTCACAGCTCACTATCCTTCCACAGGAAACCCAAGCTAGGGCCAAGTTAGTGTTTGCACTATCCCATAAGCATACCAAGCACATCCCTGTGTCTGGGTCTCTGATCCTGTGGCCACCGTTCTCTGGAACGGTCTTCCTTCCTCCTGTCTCTCTTTCAACCTAAGTCTCACCTCATCCATGAATTATCCTGACTCCTCCAACCTTCTTTGGACTTTCACTCTTCCAACTTCCTATAGCAATTATAAGCTATCCTTTTACATTTAACACTTAACTGTAAACTACCTTAGTGTTGACTCCTTATTCAGACTGTAAGCTCTTAGAGGACAGTGCTCAAGTGAAAATTCTATTGTGTACCTAGCACAGTGTTGACTATACAGTTAGAATTCAATACCACTGCATAAGTCATTCAAATGGTTTTAGTGCTGGAAGGGACCTTGGAGATCACTTAGTCCTACCCTTCATTTTGTATATGAGCAATCAGCATCCCACAATTTACTCATTGATCTATTTGCAAATAAATTATCATTACTCATTAATTTGCATTTACTATAGCAACCAAATTGTAGTTTCCACCAGGATTTAGTAAGTACAGGTTGCAAAGAACAGCAGGTCAGGCAAACACTTAAGTGACATTCTGTTATGTGAAACACAGGAAACAAACCTACCTGCAGCTCCAACTGAGCAGGCAGCATTAGAGGAGAGAAAAATAGTTACATTACCAATTGGATTGGAAGACTTCCCTTCAGTTGGTCATTACCAATCTGGATAGAAAAGATGAAAAAAATACATAGCCCTACTTTTTAGAATGTGTGAAAGGAAAAAACAAAATAGCTTAACTAAGACTGACCTCCAAAAGCCACATACATGCAGCTTTGGTTTTGACATAAGGAACCTTGTACCAAAACCAGTAACCCAACTCGATCAAGAATACAAATACAATTATAGCTAGACTATGCTTGTACACCCACAACTTCGCTATACACGTGGGCTTTAGTTTTTTCCTTCAAATTCGGAAGCATTTCTCTGGACTTAGTAAAAAATCAGAATGGCCAAAGCAGAAAAGACAGTAACTGGGTAAGAGAAGGAAGTACAGAATGGGAAATAAAGTAGAATGATAGACGGGAAGATCTTAGTTCATAGCTTTTTTCCTTTCTGGCCTATATGTCTGTAGGTTTACGTATCCTTTTGAAATAATATACATTGAGCCAAAAGTTTTATTTGTTTCAATTATAAGGCCCTCACAAAGGCCGTTTAGCCTCAGAGTTCTTCGAGCCCTTCAAAGCTATCATACAGCTATACATGTTTAAATGTATTTTTACATGAAGGCATGGACTAGACTATTTTTCAAGGTCCCTTCTAGCCTATAGGCAAATAAGACATCCAAAAGAAACATAAGCTAAAATGATCATGCATCTAGAAATCATAACGTCTGAGAAGTTATACGAAAAGTCTCTTTCGTCTACGTGTAAAGTACCGATAAAAGTCTTCATGTGCTCAGCGGCCACAAACACGGGTTTAAGTCATTATTTTTTTGTCAGCACAAACACTTCTCCCACAAATTCCACACACTAACTCAGACTCAAATGCTGTGTGTGAAATAATAAGAGGAAAACACATCTAAATGGGAAGTCACTGAAGCCCTGCAGCCACAGGGTCTGAAGCCAAGACCCAGGTCACACGAGTGGGACACTAACTGGTCTCCAAACCTCGAGCTTTAGCTCAAGCTATCCCAAGTGTGTGGATTACACCTGCGGTACCAACTTGGACACAGGTGCCTTTGCATTGGTGAGTAATGGCATTTGCCAGTCTCCCCTTGGAAACCGTACATAAGCAAACTTAGTTACCCAAAATTAACTTGAGAGCTACGATTAAGCACAGATTAGTCTGTTTAAAATATAATTATTACAATTGCATGTATTCATTTCTTCATTTCCGATCTGTGAATTTAGGGGTGCAGACAACTATCCTACTTTAATGATACTTAGTACAGGAGCTGCCCAAATCCAGCTTCTGTGTTATTACTAAATTGACAGAATCTAGGACCAGCCACGCCAGCCCGCCACAGGACACAGACATTCGTACTTCCTTCCAAAATAAGGGGACCGAGCACGTGATAGGCTAGATGCAAGATTTCACCAAAGTGGGTGGCCAACAGGTTGGAAACAGCGCCGTGACGCTGGCTGGCGGGAGGAAGACCAGCCTGGCGACAGGGGCGCGCTCTCCCCACCTACCCGGATGCGCTTGGCTCTGCGCATGTCGTCCGCCGTCAGCGTGCTCGGGGCAGGCCCCACGCTCTCTTCATGCTGGGGCTGCAGGTGCAGGGTGTGAGTTTCTGGTTCACGCTCCAGGGAAGACTGGGTTTCCTGTGGCAGCGGAGGGCTTGGGATAGTGGCCTGTTCCGGTTGATCCAACCCGTTCAGAGTGGCTGGTTCAGCCTCATCAAACTGTTCCTTTGTGGGAAAATGTAGCAAGTCCTGCAATTTGCAATAACCTGGGATTATTTCCCTACCTAGACAGAGATCAGTGCTGGAAGGAGATTGTCAGCTCAGATTTAGAATTGCTGCTTATTTCTGAATGACTAGATTCATAATGCTCAGAAAAAATATTCTCCCTCTGGAAAAGTTAATTAGGTCTAACTATGCACAGAATGAGAAAACTATGAGATATTCCAGACCTGTTAACTAGGAAAAGACGGTGATATTACTTTTCTGGAACATCGATAACTTTAATTGTTTAAACAAATTAAACAAAGTCCACCCCGAGTACCTCTGGTCAATTTCAAATCTTTAGGGCAGCAACTTGGGTTTTTGTTGGAAGTAACACCTGAAAATACATTGTTTTTGCTGTCCTCCAATCACACTTTGACAGGCAGCACAGCTCTGATAGGGAAGGACTATAAACATGTGGAAGGTCTTTGTTGTGAAGTCTAGGAAGGGACCCGGTGAGTCCTCTACAAGGGGGCTCCGTCCCGTCCCCAGTACCTGTGTCCCATCGTCGCTCTTTTCCCCATTTTCACTGGTTATTTCCAGGCGGATAAATTTCGGAGGCCGCCCTGGCCGGCGACCTGGGCCGAAGCGCCTCTTGCCGCGTCCTCGTCCTCTGCCTCTCGTTCTGGGGACAAGAGACCGGGTTACGAATCACTACGGTTCCATAACACCCACAGCAAACAGTGCCCTGAAGGATCCTGACTGTCCCCAGATTGTGATCTCCTCTCACTTTGTTACTTCCCTAAGCCTCTTCTCTAACGGAAACGATTGTTTTGCTAACACACACCTTGTGAACATCTACTCTTTGCCTTCTCCGCAGCTCAGAGATGTCTTAAATTATTCTGAGTAAATAAAAATTCAAAGCACTGACAACATTTTGCTTCTGAAACGATGTGAGAAAGGCAGGCAGGACAGAACGTGCTACCTCTTGGAGTGTGTTCCCAGGAGATGTCATCTGGGACAAGATTCCACGCTTTCTCTCTTCCTCCAGCCTCACCTCATATTCCTTCCAAGAAATGTGGCTAAATTCAAAGAACTTTCTTGTTTTACTATAAGCTTCCAAAAAGTCAGAACAAATTTCTAATTTAGCTGTTGCATAACATCCTTAGTAAACGCCAATTAAATTTTATCCCCTTTAATGGACTTCTAACATACAAAAATTCCTTAATAAAAGAGACCCAGAAAGTATGTCATGAAAACTTCTTTTAGAAGATGTGCGTGGGGGAAGCAGTGTATAATATTAATCAGATTGTGCTTTATTCTTCCCCCTCATCTATTTAACAATTCAACAAATATTATATATTTTTGCCAGGAACTTTTAAAAGGTTCTCTCTGATGACAAATTCTGACCCTAGGCAAATGTGGAGAATGGCGTGATGAGCCCTATGTACCCACAGCCCGATTTCAACATCAGTAAACTCACAGCTCATCTTATTCCATCGGTACCCTCGACCCTTCCCCCCACATACACCCATTAGACGATTTTGAAGGAAATCCCAGACATCATTTCATCTGTAAATATTTCAGTATGTGTCTCTAAATCATAAGGACTCTCTATATATGACCGTAATACCATTCTGATGCCTAAAAAACACCTGATAGTTGCTGAGTATTATAGCTTGTCGAAATTCAAATTTTCCTAATTGTCTCAAATCTCTTTTAACAGCTGGCTATCTGACGTTTTATCTACTGTGTATCATGCACTGTGCTAGGCTCTGAAGACATCAAGTTATATGAGACAGATTTTATTTACCCTTAGAGGTTTAGTAGAGGCAGCAGGCGATAAACCAAAAACCACAATGTAATATAAAAAGTGCTATAATAGAGCTACAAACAGAGTTTTAGCAACAGCCAGGAGTGACTTAAATCTCACTGAGCCTCCCCACCCCAATGAAAGACATTTACTCCTGTGGTCATATCCCAGATCCTATCACCTGCTTAATCCCCCATCACTCTGATTCCATGCACAGCCCCTCCGACACTATTTTGGCTCCCCAGCTCGCTTCCTCTCGTACTTAGAACAACCCTTCAACGTCGCTAGAATCTCCAATCCAATCCTTCTGTCACTTATGTGCAGTCCTGCATCTCCTTGATGCTTTCTCTCCTCTTCTTGCACGACATAAACTCCAAGGTCATCCACTGTGATCACTCCCTTGCATATGCTCTCAACTCCCATCCCCACTGCTGCTCCATCATTCTCGCTGTGTGCTATACGTGCTTGGCAAAACCATGACCCTGTGTAGTCCAACTCCCAGCCCGCTCTGTACCGGTACTCTTGCAGCTGAGTGAAGCTGGAGGACAACACCCAGCCATGCTAGTGGTCTCGCTGCCTTTCCATGACCATGTACCTCAGGTGGGCACTAATGTTGCAGGCAAGTATGGTACTTCCCTAGAACATTCACTTTCCCACTTATCTAGCTGCCATCCCACACTGTCTCCTCTCTTTCCAAACCCTATAAAAGTTGGCAACCCTTTATCTGTCCCATCGGTACTACTCTATTCCAAACAACCCTCGTTCCTCACTTGACCTGTTGCAGTAACTTTTAACTAGACTCCTTGTCTTCAGTCTTACTTCTAAGCTAACCTGGTGTTATTTTTATTCAGAGTGATCTTTTAGAATAAAATCCAAATTTCTTACCATTACCCATAAGGTCCTACCTGATCTGGCCCCTGCCTACCCCATCCTTTATGATTCTCCCCTCATCTATCTTTTTTATACAGTGGAATTAAACATACGATTTAATTCGATAAAGGAATCATACTGCTGAAAAAAGTTTGAAAATCAGAGATGCAGATTATTTTAAAGATACATACTATCTCAGAAAGTCCTATTTCAGAATCTCTAGTTGAAGCAGATTTAACTAAGGTGAAAGGATCTCCCATTGCTTGGTATTGGCTATACTGGAAAAGGGATAGATAGTGAGTAAAAAGCAGGAGGGAAAAGAAGTGAGAGGGAAGACATTTCCCTCAGCAGCCCACCCGGTTACCTGTGTACACACAGACATGCATACACACACACACACACACACACACACATGGAAACACTCGTTAGTTTACAGGCAATTAATACGGAAATGATTCTGAACCTTTATAAACTACGTCTGTGAGCCCTTCCCCTCATCTATACCTGCTAAACACATCCAGTTTCTCATCATGAGAATTAAGATGCTGTTGCAACTGCTCCGAGCTTATAAATCGGCGGTTACATTCATAGCAGGGCCAATTCTTCTCTTGCTCTCGAAGAACTAGTCACAGGAGAGAAATCATAAACGCTGATGATCAATGGACACCAATAAAACTCAAATGCCTGCTATTCCCACCACTTTCATCTCACTGGAACCTAAGAGTTCACAATTAGACAGCATCTGCTATTTGCATTACTGCTTTGGCATAAAAATCAAAGGATAAAACTTGGCAGAGAGTTGGTTTTTAGGATCTTATTTTCTGATACAATTATGTAAGATATCAAAGGAACAAATGCCCTCATACCACTTTCTCCCACCCCTAAATAAACACACACCCCCCTCACCACACTGGAAAGACAGAGAATACTACAAAGAAAATCTATATTCAGATAACCTAGTGATTCAGACCCCAGTTTCATAATCTGAGGGTATATTTTACCACAAATGACTTAAAAGTCAATGTCCCATATAATCACCCTAGCAAAACGTTCAGAAGTATGTAATAAATCTGAATATACAAATACACCATGATCCAGCAATTCCACTCCCAGATGTGCACCCAACAGAAACATGCAGACATGTTCACGAAAACACATGTGTAAGAATGGGCATAGCGGCACTCTTCGAAATAGCCAAAAACTGCAAACGATCTTGTTGTATGGCTTTTGTCCCTGGATGCAGGAGGTTATGTCTAAATCACCGGAATTTCCCAAGTGATATGAGTGTCTTTTTATTCATGGTGGGTCCTTCACCATACTCAGGTTTATTCTAATGAGATGACTCAGGGTAAGGCAGGCTTTGCCAGAAAGCAACCATGTGATTAAAAGGTTGGGGCTCCGAGCCACGCCACAACAGCCTGACCTCCCAGGAGGGCAGGGGAAGAGGACCAGGAGCTGGTGGTTGAGTTCAATGCCCTGGCCAATGATTCGATCAGTCACACCTACATAATGATGCCTCAATAAGAACTCTAGACACCAAAGCTCAGGTGAGCTTCTATGGATGGTAATCATACATCAATGTGTCAAGATGGTGACAAGTCCTGAGGACGTGGAAGCTTCTTGGGACCATCCCAGACCTCACCACATACATCTCTTCATTGGGCTGGTCCTGATGTTATCCTTTATAAAAACTATAACTGTTAAGTATAGCACTTTTCTGAGTTTTGTGAGTCATTCTAGTGAATAATCAAACCTGAGGGGCTTTGGGAACCCCCTAAATTGTAGCTAGCTGGTCAGAAGGTGTATGTGGCTTGGGAAGCACAGGGTTTGCAGCTGGTGTCTGAAGGAGCAAAGTCTGCAGAAGACTGTGCCCTTAACCTGTGAAATTTGACCTAACTCTGGGGAATTAGTGTCAAAGTTGCACTGCATAACAAAATGTACAGTCAAATGGAGAAATGACTTGTTATACATTAATACAATAGAATATCAATAATGAGAATGAGCAAATCACAATTATATAAAAAATGTGAATGAATCTCACAAATATGTTGAGCAAAAGATGCCCAGACACAAAAGATGTACATATCATATAATTCTGTTTATGCACAATTCCATTACAAGTACATCTTATGTGTGGTATCGGAAGTCAGAAGAGTAATGACGCTGGGAGTAAGAATTAGAAGGCAAAAGGAAACTTCTAGGGTACTAGTTATGTTCTGTCTTGATCTGGGTACAGGTTACAAAGAGGTGCCGACTTTGTGAAGATCCATCAAGCTGTATACTTATGATTTCTGTACCTTTCTCTATGCAGATTATACTGCAGTAACATTTACATTAAAAACAAAGTCAATGCCTGCCTTGCTCTGTCCTTAGAGATGATTAAATCTAGATAGGAATCATCCTCTGATCTAGGTTCTAATTTGGTATTTGGAGGTTTTCATTATATTAAATACCATTTTCCAGCACCCGTGAAAGAAATGTTAATGTGTCATTGTAATTTGATTCTAGAATTAGATGGAGACGTATAGCTCTAAAAAACTTACTGGAATATCTTCTGAAATACATTGAGATAGGAAATTTAGAGGCTGCATCAAAGACGTAATGTATATAATTTAGAATTCATACAGAAAATGTAAAATATAAAAGTCCAACCACCTTTCCTTTCTTCCTCAGAAATGTCATGAATTTTCTGGTTCACGAACTCAGCATAGGATGCAGCATACCACACCTGCAAGAACCAAGTACATCATCAAGAACCAAGGGACATTACCAGATGTTCTTTGCATGCTTAAATTATTTCTCCTGCTTACATGAAACAATTTGAGCTTTTCCATGGCCCATTAAAAAAAAAAATCATGCTGTGAGTCTCCCCCTGCTATACCCTCCTAGCAGATCATCAGCCAGGAAGTTCATCTGCCGACACGCACTGCATGTTTTCTTTTTCCTCTTTAGAAAACTGTTTTTGCATTATAATAACTTTACAAGAATTATATCCCAAAGTCTCTTCATCTACATAAACAGCCTCATCTGATTTTTTAATCTACATTTAAGCACAGGTTTTTACACAATTGTAATCATTAGTGGCTGCCACCAAACAGCTCTCACTGGGATCACCGATGACTATTTCAAACGCTACCACACTCTCCTGAGTCTTTTCCTCCCTCCCACCCCATGGGCTGTACTCTCTCACTCTCCTTGTCTAGCTCTCTTCCTCTCCTAACTTCTAAATATTAGTGTTCCCCAAAAGCTTAGTCCAAGGACCTCTTAGTTTACCCTCAGGTGATCTCATCCGTTTCCAACAAACTCTATGCTAATTATCTGCAAATTAAAATCTCCATTCCAGACCCTCCTTCTCTGTTCCCTCTAAGTGATTTCAACTGGATATTTTGGATGTCTCACAAACAGCTCAAACTTAACATGTCCAGAATGGAATTCTCGATGCTCCCAACTCACACCCCCACCCCTGTCTATCTTCCCCATCTCAGTAAATACCTTCCACCTAAAAGGTGGCTTTGCTTCTACAGTCGTAGAAGCAAAGGACTGCTGCTTCCTCGGATGCTCTCCATCTCTGCTCCTGCCGCCCACATGCATGCCAGCACCATCATTTGCCTGGACTACCACCCAGTCTTCTAACTAGCCTCTCCCACCCCCTTTTCCTGCAATCTACACAGAGGCCAGAGTGCTCTCCTTAAATCCCAATTACCCTGATTTGATCACTGCACATCGTATAGAGGTATCAAAATATCACATGTACTCCAAAAATGTGTACAACTAACATATATCGATAAAAACACACACAATCATGGCCGGGCGCGGTGGCTCACGCCTGTAATCCTAGCTCTCTGGGAGGCCGAGGCAGGCGGATTGTTTGAGCTCTGGAGTTCGAAACCAGCCTGAGCAAGAGTGAGACCCTGTCTCTACTGAAAAATAGAAAGAAATGATCTAGACAACTAAAAATATATACATATATAAAAAATTAGCCGGGCATGGTGGCGCATACCTGTAGTCCCAGCTACTTGGGAGGCTAAGGCAGAAGGATTGCTGGAGCCCAGGAGTTTGAGGTTGCTGTGAGCAAGGCTGAGGCCACGGCACTCTAGCCCAGGCAACACAGTGAGACTCTGTCTCAAAAAAAAAAAACAAAAAAAAACTCACACACAATCAGATCTCGTCGTGCAGGCAATGGCCTCTCGTTTCATGATAAACCTGAAATGCTCCGCGATAGTCTCCAAAGGGCTCCATGCCTCCCTGACCTCGGTCCTTGCCATGCTCCCTTCCCCACTGTTCAGCCAAGGGTCCACTTCCAGCTGCTCAAACATGCCAATGCCTTCCCACCCCCTGCCTTCGCCCCTGCTGTTTCACCCCAGGAACACCGGGCTCCTCCGCTCACCCCCGTCCCAGCCCTCTGCAGCGCTGGCCCTTCTTGTTCCACAGTGTTTGGCCTGCAAAGCCTCCCCTAATCACATCTAAACCCGAACCGGTCCCTTTCCTGTCACCTGCTCTTTCTGTACCCTCTGTTTCCTTCGTGGCACTTACCCCTCTGTGATATTATGTGCTTGTTTACACCTTTCTGCCCTTTTCCCCTGTAGAATACAAGTTCCCTGAGCATAGAGAGCCAGTCTGTCTTTTCCTAGTGTCTGAAACATAGCGGGAGTTCAATATATCAATCACTAAATGAACTGATCATATACAATTTTACGGAACATTATTTTAAATATATGGAAATATTCATAGAGACTTCATTTTTCAACTGTGGGATAATATTCTATAGAGTCTGTATTCCATATACTTAACTATGTCCGTGTTTGGACTTTC
>NW_012145967.1:410648-421858 GCF_000956105.1 Propithecus coquereli
CACACAACCACTCTCTATTTCACTTTCAGTACGGTATTTAATAAATTACATGATATTGAACACTTTACTACAATATAGTCTTTGTGTTAGATGGTTTTGCCCAGCTGTATGTTAATGTAAGGGTCCTGAGCACGTTTAAGGTAGGCTAGGCTACGCTCTAATGTTCAGTAGGTTAGGTGTATTAAATGCATTTTTTACTTAAAATATTTTCAACTTACCATGGGTTTGTTGGGATATAACCACATTGCAAATAGAGAAGCATTTGTACCAGTCTGCTCCCCAAAATAACTACTTCCTTACCCCTGGACCTAATGCCTTCATGTAGGCCCTCTGATAAGCATAAAAGCCCTATACTTTTCATTCTATTTTGTTTACAGAATTATTTCAGGGGTATAGTACATAGTAGCTACTCAATAAGTAAGTAAATTACCAGGAAAGAACCATTTTTGTAACAATCCCACTTTAGGGAAAAAAAAAATTAGGAAAAGCCCTAAACAATCATTATTGTTTGCAAATAGCACCGTGGATCCAGCACTGTACCTTCAGTTCCTGCTTGGGCTCCACATTCTTTATGGTTGTATAATACACATGGTGGCCATACTGGTAAGCCACCAGGTTCTGCTCCAGGTGATTCTGGGCTGGACGTACAAACATCATCCAGTTACAAAGGGTCTCATCAGACAACTCAAACCATAGGTCTTCATGCAAATCCCTGTCTTTTCTGTCCCCTTTATCAAGAGAAACCTGTAACCAAAGAAAAAGTAAAAAGCCACACCACAAAAACAAACAAAACCATCAACATGATATGCATTAATGTCATAATATACAAAATATTACTCCTAAATCAACCATACATCCTGATTCTTCCCTTTGCATCTAGAAAGATACTGAAATTGTGACTTGCCCAGTGTAAAAGAGAAAAGATACTTTCTGAAGCCTCACCTGTGGGAGAATTACCTGGTAAAATCTAAATGTTAGCAATCTAATTGCATGGCTTTACTAGTATTTCACAAAACATGACCCCAAAAGTGCTATAAATAAGCCAGAAAGTAAAACACTCTTCAGTTCATTACAACTTGCTTCCTTTTGGGATTCAACTGCATTGCTTTATAATATGCAGCCCAGAGATAGGTTTTTCTCTTTAGAAAGTAATATTCTTGCTTGGAGATCTTCAGCATTCACCAAAGAAAACAGCTCCACGACAGCAGCTGACTTGTCAAAAAACACATCCCAAATATTTACCCCTCCAATCCCCTTTCTTAATCCTGAGCCACTCAGTTCTTGGAGTAGCTATGCAAGAAGTGGCTGGCAGAGCGGGCTAGATGGAAGCAAAAGCATCAGATGTAAAAAACAGAGACCAGTATAAATACTTCACTGTTTGCTGAAGAATATTCTTTAATGGAAGGTTTGACAGCACAGACTTGTTACAAAATTGAAAAGTGGTTTTCCTGCGAACATTACCAGCACGTAGCAGATTACATAGATCTACATAATTTTCTTTGTATTCCAAAGTCATTTTTCAAAAAAGAAAGAAAAAGGCTGTTAAAGCCCCTGTTATGGGCTGAATTGTGTCTCTCCCTCAAATTCATGTTGAAGGCCTAACCCCAGTACCTCAGAATGTGACTGCATTTGGAGACAGGGCTTTTAAAAGGGTAACTAAGTTAAAATGAGGTCATTAGAGTGAGCCCTTATCCAATTATGACTGGTCCTTCAAAGAAGAGGAGATTAGGACGTGGACATGAACAAGCACAGAGGAAAGACACTCATGAGGACGCATCGAAACAGCGGCCATCTGCAAGCCAAGGAAAGAGACTGCAGAAGAAACCAACCCTGTCAACACCTTCCCCTCAGACTTCCAGCCTCCAGAACCATGAAAAAAATACATTTCTGGTGTTTAAGCCTCCCAGCCCGTGGTACTTTATTATGGTAGCCCTAACGAACTATTACAGTCCCCAAGAACTACAGCTCTCAGAATTATTCATAAACTAAAATTGCAGTCTCCATTTTATTGGTGAGAGAGAAAAAGCTTCTACTTTAAACAAATTAAGCACAGAAAGAAAAACACTAGCAAGCAACAGCTATGAAATTGAAATAAGAGACTCGGCAGAAAATTGAGAGCTCCCGAAAACTGTTAAAGGAACAAGGGTGAACTATGACAAAGCATAAGTTACCTTCAGATGAATGTAACAGTCTTTCAGCTCGGACCCCCTCACGAGGGGTCCCTCCACAGGGCCGAACTGCGTGCGCTTGGGAATACGCCTTTTGGAGAACACTCCTCCAAGGAACCTGTCTATGTAGAGGACCAGAGGGAGACTTGCTCTCGCTCGAGTGAGCACAGGCCGGTTGGGGATCGGATGCAAGGGGCCATGCTTTGGGCACACTGAAGAATGTGCATTATTACACTCCTCACACCCTACAAAAGAAAGAAAGTCTTGAAGCAAAGTCAAATTCCTCAATATGACTTGATCTCAAGTAAAAAATTGGAACTGGAAAAATCCCCAAATCTAAGTTTTCAAGCCAAAATTCAATTAACTCCCGCAATGGTACTACCCATTCAATTGTAATACATTAGCTTTCACAGACCAATAAAAATCCTGTAATTTTCCTCTAAAACCAGGAAGAATTTGCTTACGCCTGCCAAAAATAATATGCAGGCTATGATTATTTCAAATCTGCTGGACAGTAATTCAAATAGTAGCCACTAAATTTACAAATCAATTACAATATATCTGAGACGAAAAAAGAAGAGCTTATTAGGCCAAATGCTGCAAAATCTGATGAGAAAAAAAAAACAGGTGACTTTTACAGTATGTAAATCATATCTCAGTAAAGCTGTTAGGGGAAAAAGAAACCTCGACATACTGTTGAATCAATTTCCTCAAAGGGAGTTTCAGAAGCCTCATTATCTCAACACATCTAACTCAAACAGAAAAACTGCTGTACGGTTTGCGAGTTCAGTGGAAACCACTGTCTGATGATAATGCTAAAATGAGTGAATTTAGAATAATATACTTCACTCACTTGGATAACACCATCAGCCCACCCCTGACAGGACATGTATTTTCAGCTCATTCCGAGAGTACTTCGTTCACACCAATCCAGCCACACTTACCCCTTTGCCAAGAGCACCCAGCTATGTGTTAACTGCCAGAACTGAACACACGGAGCCACACAACAGAGGACCGTGACTGGGCCACACAGAGATCACACTCACGACCCTTAACAAATTTAAGTAACTAACCACGGTTTACCCTACTTTGGCTGTGTGGTGGGTGAGCTGGTTTAGGAAATAGTTATTTTCAATTTCTTCAACTCTCAAATAATAGAGAGCTACTTTGTATTAGTATTTATAAGATAAAGTGACTCTCTGTGCATTTGGCTTAGGAGATGCCTTGAAAACTTAGGAATTCAAGGAAAAACAAAGCAAGGAAGTTCTCTGTTGGGTCGGGTTTAGATGTCGACCTGAACGCTGGGCGGAAGCAGACAGGGTTCACCACCAGCACCCAGGAGGCCCAGGAGAAACAGGGCGAGACCACAGAGCTCTGAATAGCCTCAATAATGCAAATAAATGAGGTGAGAACTGTGCTGTGCGAGCCTGAACGTCAAGGGAAAGAAACAACGGTTCGGTAGGTGGAGGCGAAGGCCCCGGCAGGCGGCGGAGAGGCAGTCGGGTGCGGACCGGACCACCTGAGCTGGAATCTGACTCTCCACTTTCTAGCGCGGCCTTGGGAAAGCCGCTGCCCCCTAAGACTGTGGCGAGCACTCACACCTGGGATGCAACACGCACTTTTAAGAGATGACTATGAAAGAGGCCAAGCAGCAAAACGTGCTTGTTGAAGCCGAAATGGCGGAACAGTCCAGGACTGGGCAGGCCTGCCATGGTGGCTGGGTAGCTGACGCTCTGGTATCAGAGAGACCGAGGCTCAGACTCCCGCTCATCCCTATGCGACCCCTAGCGGGCTGCCCGACCTCTCCTGAGCGTCAGTTTACTCAGTGAAATCGGAAAACACACCAGAGCGTCAGCGCCTGCCCCCGGGGCCGCTGTCGCAGGACGACGCAGGCAGAGCGGCAGAGCACGCAGCCGGGGCGGGGCCTGGGAACCACGCGCACACACACGCGCACACACAGCTGCCTCCGCGGGCCCGGCGCCCCCACTTACATAAGTCGTGCGGGTCAAAGGGCCGGGGCGGGTCTGGCTCCCAGTCATCCAGATCCGTGTCTTCACCATCTTCTTCCTCATCTTCCTCGGTGTCCTCATCCTCATCCTCATCCTCTTCTTCTTTTGCCTCCAGTCTACCTATGGGGGTCTGCAGAGTTGCCAAAGGGTCGGAACCATCCACACTCTCGATCGAAGGTAGCACCTGGTTGTGCACCGGTAATGAGGCCTGGACAAGAGGTTAAGGCACGCAGTGAGCAGACGTCTGCTTTGAGTCAGGCACACACCGCGCGGAGGTGTGGGCGGAATCCAGTCTTCACACCAGCTTCCCCCAAGGCCCCAGAGAAACGATTTCCCTCTAGGGGCTGTAGGGAGGAGTCTGACTTCATTTTCGCTCACTGGCTGCTCACAGCTGGTAAGCCTCGCCCTCCCTCTTCCTCGTCTGCCCACACCCGGGCAGGCGGATGGGGCAGGCTAATGGGCAAGCCCAGGTGCTCCCTCATTGGGTGCCGGTGGGAGACTGACACCTGGCGAGGCCCTGACCGTGCGTCCTCAGCCCACCCCTTACGCGCCATCCAACCAGTCTCCTGTGCTCGCCGCGGGCTCACGCCAACTCACACCCGCGGAGAGGCGCGCCCGGCCTCCCCAGAGACTTCGGTCTGCGAGCAACAGGCCTTGCACAGCCTCGTGGCCCATGCGCGGGGTGTCGCCAGTCTCCACACCCGAACTAAACTGCGGAGGGAGAGGTCCCTCCTGCCTTCAGGGTGGCCACGACACAGGGGCCACTTCACTGTTAAAACCGAACACGTGGTGCTACATGTGGTTGGCAAAAGTCAATGGCTAACAGCCCTCCGTTTAAACCCTTCAGGGAGGCCGAGGTCTGCGAGTGGGAGCGAAGAGATGAGCTGCCATTGCTCCATCACGCTGAAGTCAGGCTCTTGCAAATAAGACAGTTTGGGTCACATACTGGGTTAATTCGTATCTTACCAAATATACTGGCAGTAAATAAATGGTACCTTAAAAAGTTCTCCTGCTTCCAACCTAAGTGCTGTGGGTTATAGATTCCCTAGATTCCCTTGAGGGCATCTTATTCCTCCTGCCCAGTCGGCACCTTAGGTCATGTTCAAGCCATGGACCCTTTCTGGTCAATAAATAAAGCAAGTCAGTTTTGAAACGCCCACTCCCTTTTTCTTTACATCCCCACAGGTTGTTTTCCTCACCTAGAATGTTCTTCTTCCACCAACCTTTTAAATCCTACCATGTTCCAGTTTCTACAGGAACCACCCCTGACGCCTCCAGGACCCCCTGACGCCCCTCTGCCCTGAGCTCCTGCAGCACCCGGGGCCATAGAATCCCCCTCCTCGCCCTCGCTGGGCCTCCGCTTCCACATTTCATTGCTCTCAGGGCAGCCTGAGCCATTCTGGAACAGTTCTACCACAGTTTCTTTCTTCTTCTTTTTTTTTTAAGGTATAAGCGTTTATTTGTTCTGTGTCATTTACTTTGAAATATATATATATTTTTTTCTCCTGGCAAATTTCGACCATACTATGCAGGAATACTGAATGATCTACTGACCTTAAGTCACTATTTTTGGAAAGAAATGTTCGACAGTCTTGCCAAGGACTGAAAATTTTCTATCTTTGGGATTCAAGCTCTGGTTTTTTTGTGTCGTTTTTTTAATTTCAGAATATTACAGGGGTACAAACATTTTGGTTACATGAATTACTTTTGTACAGTTTGAGTCAAAGTTACAAGCATGTCCATCACCCAGATAGTGAGCACTGTACCCGTTAGGTGTGAATTTCTATGACAGTTTCTGTGGAGTCCAGATCTTCCACCTCTTGGTTGGGGCCTAGGACGTTCCTCTGGAGGCAGGTAGAATAAGTTTAACCCTTCTGCCACCTGAATCAAATATTTGAAGGCCAAAATACCCTTATTCATTCCATCATTTCTCACAAGGCCAAACTTCCAGCTCTCTGATCACCTTGTTGTCTTCATTTATTCTGCAGTATATTCCATTTTTATTAATATAGCATCTGACTGCATTAGCATTTCTGACAGCCACAGTTCTAGTGCAGGCCCACCTTGAACTTGCAGACAGCTGAAACCCTCAGTCCTTTCTTTCCCTCATACAGTGCTAGTAAACCATTTTTCCCCTTCTCAAAACTTAAGTAGCTGATTTTTACTTAAATAGGAGATTTTGCATTGATCTCCAGTAAATTTCATTTTATTACTGTTATCTGGTCTTCCAGTCTGCCAAGATCTTTTATAATCTCCATGCTGACATCCCACACATTAGCTAGCCCTCGTAACTTTGTATCCGTTGCCACACACCATATGGCTGGTGATAAGTAGGCATGTTCCCGGGGGTCCATCCTGCCTCTTTAGCTACACCCCAGAAGAGTAGACTGTGGGCTTTGGAGTCAGACAGATTTAGAGTAAAACCTGGCCCTGCTATTTAGCAAGTTACTAAACTTCTCTGAACCTCAGTTTCTTTATCTGTAAAATGAACACACCTCAGGATGTTGTGAGAGTTAAGTGAAATAATATGTATATAAGGGCAGTAGTAGAGTGTCTGGCTTTTAGTTAAGTGCTTAGTTTTGGATTTTTTTTTTTTTAAGGGATAGGGTCTTACACTGTTGCCCAGGCTGGAGTACAATGGTGTGATTATAGCTCACTGCAGCCTTCAACTCCTGGGCAAGCTCCACCTCTACCTCTTAAGCAGCTGGGACAACAGGCGCGTACCACCTACCCAGCTAATCTTTTTTTCATTTTTGTAGAGACACAGTCTCACTATGTTGTCCAAGCTGGTCTTAAACTCCTGGACTCATGTGATCTTCCCACCTTGACCTCCCAAAATGTTGGGATTATAGGCGTGAGCCGCCACACCCAGCCTTAAGTCCTTAGTTTAATGATAATTATTATCATAAGTTCTTTAAGGACCAAGATGACATCATATACTTCCTCTACAACTTTGGAAGACTGCTGAGCACGAAG
This sequence comes from Propithecus coquereli, assembly GCF_000956105.1. Classification (NCBI taxonomy): domain Eukaryota; kingdom Metazoa; phylum Chordata; class Mammalia; order Primates; family Indriidae; genus Propithecus; species Propithecus coquereli. The sequence continues at coordinate 417,802 of NW_012145967.1, forward strand.
TAGGTGTTCATTTGTTGAAATATATTTGGCCCTTTGGGAAATGACATCAATCCTTTCAGACATCTAGAGGAACTCTTTGCTGCTAGTCACAGAAACATCCTTTTTCTGTTGTACATCTAAATCAAAGAACTTCTTAAACTCTGTAAAGAAACAGTATTGAGTGTGTTTATTGAGATGGCACTCAACTCACTATGGCAGTTTAAGATCATTGCCTGCCCAGACACGATGGCTCACACCTGTAATCCTAGCACTCTGGGAGGCTGAGGCAGAAGAATCACTTGAGGTCAGGAGTTCGAGACCAGCCTGAGCAAGAGTGAGACCCCATCTCTACTAGAAAAAAAAATAGAAAAATTAGCCAGGCATTGTGGTGTGCACCTGTAGTCCCAGCTACTCTGGAGGCTGAGGCTAAAGGATCTCCTGAGCCCAGGAGTTTGAGGTTGCAGTGAGCTATGATGACACCACTGTACTCTACCTGGGGTGACAGAGTGAGACCCTGTCTCAAAAAAAAAAAAAAACTCACTGCCCAACATTTGAAACACTCAGGCTCCAGAAAGATAAAACCAGCTACCTCAAACCTCAAACGGCATCTGCATGTTTTAACATGCACTCATTTAACTAAGAACTAAGACTTCTGCATGACATTCCACCTCTGTAACTCAGAACCTTTTGGAAAGTTCTACATGGGAGGACAAAATTCTCGCAGTTGCATCTGCCTCAACTTCAATAAAAACAAAATAAAATGCCCTTTGAGAGTGAAGATTCTACAAGGACAAGAGCAGGGGACTCTGGCAATGCAACAGCTTTGGCCACCTCCCCCTGACCTCCTCACCAGATCCTGCAAAGAAGTGACTTCATTTCTACTCCCCAGGTCAAAGCACAGTTTACAATATTGCCTTTTATTCTAAGCCACTTTAATTTTATGCCAGTGTTAGCGATGAATGTTATCACACATTGAACAAAACAAGGCATACCTCTACTCCTCACAAAGTCCTAACCCTCTGCAGAGCCAACCTGAAAGAATGAATTCAGCAATTCAGAGTTATTCCAGTGGAACTGCGATGTATTTTTCCCACCAGATGCTATTCAACTCTAGTTCGGCAAGGTGACTGCTGGCTTCTTGCCACTGCTGAGGAAGCTGACATCAAAATAATACCAACAACCTTCACCTCCCCCACGCTGGAACTCTCTGAGCACTATAGCAAAGGACAGGCTTAAACACTTCTGCATTATCTTTAAGGACTGATGTTAAGGCACAGGTTGAATACATACCAGAATCTTGCTACCATTGAAAAGGAACACAAAGGGTTGCGGACAATAATTTCTAGGTAAGAATTGTTTATTTCTAGACAGCACAGACCTGACACACAGTAGACATGCATTACAAATTTGTTTAATGAATAATTAATGCAAATGCAACTGGCCTTTACTGAGTGCTAGGTATATATTAAATTCCTTTGAGGCCAGGTAACGTTATCACACAGCTCCTAAGTGGCAGAGGTAAAATTTAAATTCTAACTCTGCACTGCTTTTTCCACTACATCACAATGGCCCCTAAGGAATTCAGTCTGTTTGAGAAGGGCAACGGAGGAGGTAAACATCACCCACACCTTGAATACCTGAGCAACAAGGTACCACGCATGGTCCTGAGGTCACAGCCAGGCAGTAAGTGGGTAAGCAATGTGTGCGTATTTTACTTCGAGGAAGAGAATACAAAGCAAAACTATTTTAATCCTGTGCATTTTGTCATGTACAATAAAGCATAGTAAAAGCAAAATGAATGTTAAACTTATGGTATACTTTCTCCTTCCCACTTAGTACCACTCTCTGTAATTATTTCTGAAAGTACATAATGCATTTCAGGATACAATTTATCTGAGAAGTGAAATACGAAACTACACTGGGCAGCAGCAAACACAACAGAATGTTTCTGGATTCCTACTGAGGCCGATTGTCAGTGCAGCATGTTTTCTTCTCAGCATGTGGGGAGTCACACATGTTCATTTTCAAAAACAAAGAGGAGACTATGCCTCTCTGTCTGGAGACCACTGACGCCTTTCTTAAGGATGTGGAAATACATTCATGACAAAGGCTTCTAATGGATTTTGCCACCACTAAAAATAATTGAAAATAGAAACTTTTTTGCTTTAAAAAAAAAAAAAAAGAAAGAAAGACAAAGCAACCATCATCTGTGTTAAACCCTCACTCCAAATTCCTATCCAAAATTTATCCAGGTCACCGAATAAACTAACAGCCGCTGAGGTGTTACAGCCAGAAATAAAAACTGGTTGAAAGGAAACTGCAATGAAGAAAGATGCTAAGCCAATCATTCCCCTGCTTGAAATGCCAGGGCTCGTGGAGCTGAGTAGACCTTCCCCTCTGTGCAAACATGCAACAAGCAGATTGTTCCTAGAGATTGGAGAAGATGAAGGGCCCTTTGAGGTGCAAACGACAATGAAACCTTTAATTAAAATTACGTGTTAATATTAAAACAAAATTTTGCCTATCAGATTGGCAAAATATGAAAAGAAGGCAAATCCCCAATGTGGCAAGAAAATGTGTGGAAATGGGCTTTCTCATATATTAATAGTATATTGTTGATGGGCATATAAATTTTTTCAGTATCTGAAAAGCATTTAGAAAGGCAATTATCAAAATAATTTTCCCATTTATAAGGACAAATTTAAACATATATCAAATAGGGAGAACAGCGTAATAAACCTCATGTACCCATCACTCGGCTCAACGATTATTAACTCATAGCCAATCTTATTTGAACTAATCTCCCACTCACTTTCTCCCTCACTAGATTATTTTGAAGCAAAACTTAGACACTATACATTTTCATCTATAAATAGTTCAGTGTCTATCTCTAAAAGAAAGTGACTTTTATATTTCATATATTATCATACCTAAAAAGTTAACTATTTTATAATATAATCAAATATCCAAACATCCATTTAGTGTTATCATTTCCCCAATTGTCTCATAAATTTGGTTTGTTCCAATCAGGATCCAGGCACGGTCCACAGATTGCATCTGACTGATCTGTCCCTGAAGTCTCCTTTAATACATAAGCTCCCCTTCCTCTTCTTTTCCCTTGCAATTTATTTGTGAAAGAAACCAGGCCATTCGTCCTAGAGAGTTTCCCACAGGCTGGATTTTGCCAATTGCCTTCTTGTGTTCCATTTTGTCTGCCATGCTTTTTATAAGCTGGTAGTTGAATCTAGAGACTCGATCAGATTCTGGCTCAACTTTTTGGGAAGAATACTTTCACATGCGGCATAATGCTACAGGAAGTACACAATGCCAGGAGGCACGTAATGAAAGGCTTTCTCTGTTTCAGTGACATTAAGAAGGGTCAGAGGGTTAGGTTGCTCCCACTCTGATCTATCTATTACAAAGTTCCCCAACAGCTTTGTCCTGACGGTTTCAGGCTGCTGCTGCTGCTCACTGCCTAGATCCATATTTCCCCGAGGGATGCAAAATGGTGATATTCTAAATCGATCATTCCTTCTTTATTTATCACTTGGAATGCTTTGATAAAGAAATTTCCCTCATCAAGTTATTGGTTACCTGAGTAGCTTCAAGGAGAAAGGCAGGATTTTGTCCCTTCATTTTCCAGTTTTCAGAATAATGTGGTAGATCCTAGCATGCTCAAAAAGTGAGCAATGAGTTATTTCTTCTAATATCATATAAACTTGTAGACTTTAAATATATTTAAGTACTTCAATCTATTCTAGGTATTATCCTTTTTTACAGGTCAAATTGTTCCATTTTGGCCCCTTCAGGTTCCGTCCTGAGATCTTCCCACGGGATGACACAACAGAAGTTTTTAAGAGCTCCCTTGCCCTGAGAAGACAAGACACCCCAAGTTCGTCTTGTACATTCCCTGCCAGAGTTAGGGTCAGCCATTTCTCCAAGGAGCCCTGATTCCTTTCACCGTATTTAAAGACCACGTCGAGCATCAGGGGCTGCTCGCTGGTACTGGACTGATCAATGTAACTAAACCTCTTCAGTGGCCAGAACTAGAAAACACGTTTGTTAAGAGAGAATATAT
>NW_012145967.1:422958-426428 GCF_000956105.1 Propithecus coquereli
GGAAGAAGTCCCTCAAAGCCCAAGAGGATATATTAGAAATGGAGGTAAAGGGGCCAGTCGTGGACTCATGTCCACAATCCTAGTTCTTTGGGAGGCCAAGGCAGGAGGATCGCTTGAGCCCAGGAGTTTGAGATCGGCCTGGGTAACATGGCAAGACCCCGTCTCTAAAAAAATAAAAAAAAATTAGCCAGGCGTGGTGGTGCACACCTATTGTCCCAGGAGGATCACTTGAGCCCCAGAGTTGGAGGCTGCAGTGAGCTCTAATCACACCACTGCAGCCTGGGAGACAGAGTGAGGCCCTGTCTCAAAAAAAAAAAAAGAAAAGAAAAGACAAGACATGGGGGTGTGGGGGTAAAGGGAAAGGAATGTTTTCAAAGAAAACTAAGAAGAAACTCCAGCTTTCAGAAGCCAGAATGAGAAAAGTTGCCACCAAATTTGTATGTGATTTAAACACATACAAATATTGAATTTCTTTCAATATTTAAAATAGAACAAGTATGAAAATGTTTCCAAATTTCAAAAAAAGGATACTTTTAAAATTCACGATTATTCTTTGGAACTTGAACCAATATCCTGTTTATACGCTTATTTTTTAAATTTCCCTGACAAATCACTTTTTGTTACCAGGCTATTCCAGTGTATAGTGATTGGCATATGTTAGCATCATATTATGTTTTTCTTTGCTTTTGTTAAAGGAGCTGTAGAACATTTTTAGTATACAAGAAACAAACATCCAGAGATGGCACGATGGCACAGTGCAGAGGGACGGGGGCATTCCAGGGAACAGTGACAATCACAGAGTCATCTCCAAACAACAAAATGGCAAAAAGGCGATTCCTTACCTGCTGAGCTGTAGCATCCTGTTGGACATACGCTACCTGGCCTGGGTCTGTAAACAGAGTCTAGACCAAAACAACAAAAAAAATTATCAACAGATCTTTAGACAGCCTACCTACACAGGAAAAATTATCCTACTACTAAGCACCAATTCTTGGAAGAGTGAGCTCCCATTATAGCTAGTAATAATCCTTCATTAATAAAGAAGATAAGGATAGTAATCTTACATTTAGCCAAAGCCTTTCATTCAGATGGCTCCAAAGAGATTGCGTAAGCTGACCATCCTAAATGGCTAACATACTTCATGATTTTACTCTTAAGCAAAGCCTCTCTTGAGGTTGAACATCACAGCTAATTAAAAAGGCATGTCACAGAAACAAAAAAGACATGACATGAACGAGGGTACATAGGTACACGCTTAACACTGCTCACAGGAACAGACCTGTGATTAAATGAAAATGGACAAGACACGCAGGCACACGGAAGAGAGTTTGCACACAGGGTTACAACTCCTTCCAACACAAACGCACATTGATAACCAGGAGGGAAATAGAAGGAAAATAAATTAAACTTAACACTTCATAGGTTCTTTTTTTGGATAAAGTCAGTAAAGTCATAATTAAAAAAAAGACCTCTAACCATCATAAACACACAATAAATTGGGTCATGAAGCAGCAAAGTTAAGTGGAGAAGAAAAATCTTCAAAACTATTATAGTCAAGGCACCATTGGTAATATCTCTAATCCAGAAAACTACTCTTTCTTCTAAAGCTTTTAAAAGTTTTTAATTTACCCAGGCCTTTAGCAAATCTATGGGAAGAGGAACTATGGTTAAGTTTTGATTCCAGAGGAATGTAAACAAGATTTTCAGCCAAAGTCAGACTTCTTAAATTTGAGATTAAAAAATTATCATAATTCAGACATTTGGTAACATCATAATAAACTAAAAGTTGGGCATAGACATTCTTTACAGAAACCATACGATCTTATTTTAATACAGGCAGGGGACTGAAACTAAGCAGAGGCATTCCAAAAGTGCCATCCAAGTATTTGGTGATTTCATCTGTATACAGGTTTTTAGGAGTGATTTGAGCCTCTTGATTAAATATTGAATGAGGGAAAATTTTTATTACCAGGATTCTACTTCAAAGTATGGAATTTCGTTTTTAAAAACATATATTTAAATACGCTTCATGCATTGAAAAGCACTAACAGTAGAAACTAACATTCGTACATTGGGGGATATTTGTGTTACACCTTTGGAAACTAACACTCCAAGTCACTGGCAAAGCAATGAAAGCAGCTGTAGTTGTACAGCTTTTACCAGTAAACACTTTAGCTTCTGTTACAGCCCTACAGATCAGTAAGTTATTAATAGATAGTACTTAATAAGCTAGCAGGACTCTTTCTTACGCATTTAACTGAAATAATCTGTGTGTTTTCACTGAGCTATCTTTGATGAAGCTATGCGGAACTAAATGCCATTTTGGCCTGGTTCTCGCTACTTAGCAAAAGTAACAAATTCATAACCTAGTCAACGATCACCAGGAAGAAGAACTGACATGAGCCTAATGTTCTAACTCCTTATTGCATTAAAGGTCAATAAATAAAACATATCTTCCTCTGCCAAGGTGGTTATAAGTTCCTTGAAAGCACAAATCTTATCTGCGTATCTTCTGCATCATCAGCACCTAGCACAAGGATGGGCAGAGAGTAAACATAAGTAATAGGAGAATTAATTAATTAATCAATTAACAAATTACAGACGAATGATCCTTCACTTGCCTGCGCAGCTTCCACAGGATGGATGTACACCAGCGTGTGCTCCGGACCATCCACTGAAGTGTAGGAGGCACCGTCTGCCGTGTACACCACCTGCTGGGGTGGGCGAACCTGGTCGTCGGTGTAGACGATCTGAGCCACCGTTCCGGCATCGGGAACAAAGTGCACCTGGGGCAAGAAGCAGGCGAGTGTGTAGAACAAAACCAGTCTCACTAAGGTACGTGACCAACCAAGCACACTTGCATTTCTAAAATATCCCTATGACAGAAAAACGGGGATTGATACACCTTCGTCGACACTGGGTTAGTGACTAAGATACAGGATCCAAGGACCTTGTCGCTGATTTACTGCTTAGTATTAGGCAACTGGCTTAAATTCCCCTTTGCCTCAAATGTCCAGTGCAGATAACTCTTTCAGGGAGTCATAGGAGGGCGGCTAATTGATCCTACAAAGGAGACTGAAGATTCCTGCTTGACATTCCCAAAACACAAAATACAGATTATTCTGTGATGGTAAAAAATATGTCAAGACTCAAAAGCCAATTGCTTTCAACGCGTCATAAAAATTCTATTTTATAACTAATAGTGCCTTTCAGCAGACACATTAAAATAAGGTCACTTTCTTGCCTACAAGTTCTTTCAAAGACAAAGGACATACTAGAGGCATATCAGTAAATGCTTGCTGAACCAATGAATATAATATTAATAGAATTCTTCCTTGCCAAGTAGGTAAAGAAACAGAAAATTCTAACAAAGTCCTTTTAAGGGGTTCCGAACAACTATTTCAGCTGGCACCAGGGTAAATAATTTTCTAGCTCCCAAGACCTACAGAACTAAAGCAGAAACTATGTTT
>NW_012145967.1:427963-433448 GCF_000956105.1 Propithecus coquereli
ATTTTATTTATTGTAATATTTATTAGATTGCTTAAATTAAATAAAATTTGCATATTTAAATGTTTCAGAGTTATTACAACTTCCTGATCTTGATAATAGTACTATGGTTATGGCATTTAATGAAAAATTAGATAAAAATTGCGTATTTATTATAACGTTTAAAATTTAAGTTTTATACCTTGGTCGCATATAAAAACATGGCTCCGTATGACTACTGGCTCATCCCAAAATTCAAATTCATACCAAAATTGCAGAGATTTGCCTTCACTAAGAACAGCCAAAATCACATGTGGCTAGTTCTGGTAGCAATTTGAAAGGCAGAGATCATCGGTGACAGCAGCATTTGGATAAGCGACTAACCTCCAACGCTGGTGACTCATAATGGGACCTCGCTTAAAGGTCTCCATTGTGAATTTACAAAGACAAGGGCACTCACTTGATAGACATACCTTATACTTCATTACACACAGAGGATGAAAACCCTGTACTAGATAACAAAAGAAACAAATTACAATTTGAGGTTTTCAGCACCAATAACATAAAGTAAAGCAGGGTAGTGAAACAGATTAATTAAGATGGTAAGACAAGGAGGAGAAGCCTGTAGGTGGTACTTTAGCTCTCCTAACTCACAGAGAACTGTGTCAATGGGCATCCCAGGTGCCGAAACATTCCTCATTCCTTACGGACAAGCGCTTCATGTCGGCCCCTCCCAACTATTCAGGACTGTACAGTAGCTGTTATTTCTTTGCAGTCAGCAAACTGTGTCCAGTTGAAAAACTGCTGTCAGTACTAGGCTGGAAAAGACCACTCTTCACCTGTGCAGTATTCTGTTCATGATCTGCTGACGTCGGCCACACGTGTGAGCTTTCGTCTTTGGAATCCATCTTTTCCCTACAGGCCAGCCCCAAGCCTGGAGCGCCTACAGCAGCATGGGGCAGAGGACAGTCATCTGTCTACCACAGGTGTGTTCATGAAGGACAAAAAGGTCTCTCTGCAGCGTGCCTGAGAAAAGACAGAAAAGGAACCAAGACTTTAAGTGGATGAATACATTTTAATAGATTACAGTTTCAATCACCAAAAGAAAAAAAAAAACTTCGTTAAAGGCAACACACCTGAGCAAAAAAGGTAAAAAGGAAGAAATTATTTGTAAAAATTGTAAAATGTATTGCATGCTTGCTATGTTCTAAACACTTGCTAGGGGTGTATGCATATATATATATATATATATATATATATATATCTCACATACTATATATTTTGTAAATATATTTGTACATATGTGTGTATATATAATGTAATCCTCATTAAAAAGGTAATCTTTGTTCTCCTGAGGAGAATGAGTTTCCCAGATGTTAAATGCAGATAAGTGATGGGTTCATACCCAAGTATGATTGCTGCACAGCCCAAGTTCTCTCCTTGTAGACACTGACTTCCTACACAACCTTTATTCAAAATGAACAGCAGAATAATAAAAGCCACAGAATGAGGAAAAAATGCCAAGCAGAGGGAGCTGAATTTTCTGGGCCACAATTTGGTAAATGCAAATTCAAAGTTTATTTCCCATTTGGTCAGTACAGGAGTGATTCGTGACCAAATTAAAAGCTTTACTAAACATCAACATGCACAAAATCTACATCTCAAATCCTTATTCATTTTCAAAATAGGCTTTGTAAGGTAATCGTCTCTTTCGATGATGATAAAATGTTGATATTTTAAAAGTCACTTGAGATTTGCTGCGTTAACAGGGCAGCAGCCAAGCCTGGTGTACCTCCTCTCGACCTCCCATTAAAGTAGCGCACAGACACAAGAAAAGGTAGGACTGGCCAGAACACCGCGAAAGCCAAGATGAGAAAGACCACTGGCTAAGATCCAGCCAGAATTTTCTCCATTGCCCATGGAAATAAGCTGAGAAACACATTCTTAGACCACACATGTTCCAAGCTCTGAACCATAAGGCCCAAAGAAGAAAGAAAGAGAAGGCAAGTGCGTTGAATGTCTGCACCTAACCCTGGAGTACAGAACGGCCACGGCCACCTTCTGAGCCACTGAGATGCCTGTTCCTGCTTCGCCCCGACACTGTCATCCTCACCCACCCTACACCAGCCCCACCACACACACGCATGTGCACCCTGCATACACCCTCCTCTCCTTATCCCCATTCACAGAGTGCTTGAAACAATGCTTATGTCCACCAACAGGTGAATGTATAAAGAAAGGGGCGTGAAGGAATTTTCTAGAGAAACAGGAATATCCTATATCTTGTATCTAGATTGGGGTAGTGGTTACATGGGGAACACATGGGTAAAAAGTCATCAAACTATTCAATTAAAACATGTGAATTTTACCATATTTAAACCATACCCTAACAAAAATTTTTTTTAAAAAAAGCATATCTTCTTTAGAGAACAGTATACTATTTAAGTATACATAAAAAGATAGTTAAGGTCTGAACGAAGCCATTATTTAAAGAAACAAAAATATTAAGAAACCTAGGAATAAATGTCACCAATAACATAAAGATCTATATGAAGAAAACTAAAAAATTGTACAAAAGCATATAAAAGGTTCAGTAATTACAAAATCAGAGCCAGGAGTGGTGGCACATGCCTGTAGTCCCAGCTACTTGGGAAGCTGAGGCACCAGGATTGCTGAAGCTCAGGAGTTCAAGTCCAGCCTGGGCAACATAGCAAGACCCTGCTTAAAAAAAAAAAAATCATAGCATGTTCCATGCAGGAAGCGCTTTTTTTTTAAGTTTTTCATTTGGAAATAATTTCAGATAGGAAAATTGCAAAAAATTGCAAAGAATTCCTGTATTTCTTCACTCAGATTTCCCCAAATGTTAACATTTTACCATGTTTACTTTATTATTCTCTTCCTTCTCTCTCTCTCTTACCTGAACCATATGAGAGTAAGTTGCAGAGACAATGCCCTTTTACCCCTAAATTCTTAAGTGCCTAATTCCCAAAAACAAGAACATTTTCCTTGCTACTTAATATCAGCCTGGAAAAAAAAAAAGAACATTTTCTTACACCCACAGTACTAGTATCAAAATCAGGAAGTTAAATATTGAAACAGTACTATTACCTAACTCACAAACCTTATTCCAATGTTGTCAACTCTGTTTAATTAATGTCCTTTACAGCCAAAAAAACAACATTCTTTCTCCTGGCCTGGGATGCAATCTGGTATCACACACAGCATGTTCAATTGTCACACCCTTCAGTCTCCTTCAATCCCAAATGGTTCCCTGCTCTTTCTTGGTCTGCTATGACCTTGACATTTTTGAAATGCACAGGCCACTTATTTTTCAGAATGTTCTTCGATTTAAGTTTGTCTGATGTTTCTTCATGGTTAGATTCAGGATATGTATTTTTAGCATGAATACCACAGAAGAGATGTTGTGTGTCCTTCCTATAGAGGAATTTGAAGTGGTCCCCCCCTCCCCCGCAACTTGGTTCACTGATTGTACAAATGCTCCAGTGTATACTATGCTAGGCACTAGAAGGTGGCAGGGACCTGGCAGGTATGGCTCACGCCCTCACAAAACATACACAGCCCAGAGCACCTTTTTGCCTTTGTTTTTATTTCTAGGAAGGTGCTTTCCATTTCTCTTCTTTTAATGTTATTTATATCTTTTTTTTTTTTTTTGAGACAGAGTCTCACTGTGTTGCCCTGGCTAGAGTGAGTGCCGTGGCGTCAGCCTAGCTCACAGCAACCTCAAACTCCCGGGCTCAAGCGATCCTCCTGCCTCAGCCTCCCGAGTAGCTGGGACTACAGGCATGCGCCACCATGCCCGGCTAGTTTTTTTTTCTATATATTTTTAGTTGTCCAATTAATTTCTTTCTATTTTAGTAGAGACGGGGTCTCGCTCCTGCTCAGGCTGGTTTCGAACTCCTGAGCTCAAACAATCCGCCCGCCTCGGCCTCTCAGAGTATTTATATCTTTTTTAATAGGTAGTAAATGCAGTTAACTCAAATTTCAAAAGACGCTTAAAGGTGTACCGTAGACAGTCTCCCTACCTGGAATCCCCCAGCCACTCTTCAGAAGCAACCTGTATTATCAATTTCTTGTCTTTTCTTCCAAAGATATTTTATGCACATAAATTCTCTCCCTCTCCAACCACAAACAGAAGGATACTATAGATTCCATACAAGGTAGCTTTTCTTCTACACCTTGTTCATTCCACGCAACATCATACCTTTTATATTGTTCCATATCTGTATGGACATTCCTCATTCTTCACAGCTGTAAAACTTCATTGTATGAATACATCACAATTTATTTAATCAGTCTTGCATTGATAAACACTTAGGTTATTTCCAATCTTTTGCTATTATATGCGACACTGTGATGAGTAACTTTGGACATACATTGCTTACAATGTATCTTGCATTTTATATGTTAGCATCTTGCATCCTTTTGGCATCTCTGAGGGAAGATACTGAAGCAGTTAAAGTGGCTGGGTGAAAAGGAAGTAATTAGTTTCTGAACTCCAACACCGGTGCTCACCTCCTGTGCCTAGCGTCTGAGGGCACCGGCCACAGAAGCACAAGTGCTCTGAGACATGGAGAGGCAGCAGTTAGAAGAGGCACAGTGGTCAAGAGCTTGGGCTCTGGACCTGGATTTGGGTAGCAGCTCTGAGACTTAACTGACCTCAGGGAAATCACAGAAGTTCTCCAAACCTCTCTTCCTTCTCTGTAAAACGGAGATCATAAGGTTATTGAGAGAATGACATGAAATAATGCATGTGAGGTGCTTAGCACAACACCTGTTACATAAAAAACAATCACTTTGAAAAACAGGCATCCAAGCAGATTGCATTTTTCTGCCTACTTGTCTGCCTCCCCCTCTCAACGCTAAGTTCCCGAAGGTCAAGGAATGTGTTTTGTTGACTTATGGGCATGTGGTAGGTCCTCGCTAACTTTTGTTGAGTAGTTTAAAGACATCATGGTGTGCAGTGGGGACAGAATAGAGGACAACTAATCTGAACAGGGGTGTTCAGGGGTGACTTCTTTGAAAAGATGCAATTTAAAAGACGAAGAGGTGAAAGTAAGCAGAAACGGGAAGGGACAGGACAATTATTCCAGACTGAGATATCTTTTTTCTAATCTTACCAGAATCATGAAGTAGACATGACATAAAATACCAGTAAACTACGTAAGACAAGAATAAAGCATAGGGGCAGGAAATAAGTACTTAGCAGATGGGAGGCGAAAATGGAACAGTTAATCCACACACAGGAAAGTATACCAATAAAATTTCGCAATAAGGATGCACATTACTGCCCACAATGGCAATTCCCAATAAACTTCGAATATTGTTAACAAATAAAGAAGCTCAAAATGGTGAAAACATTTGAATTCAATAAGTGCCTGGAATCCAAAACAGTGACACAGGATGCCCAGTTAGAAATTATTGTTCTTAAAGATATGGCTATAGGCCGGGCGCGGTGGCTCACGCCTGTAATCCTAGCACTCTGGGAGGC
>NW_012145967.1:433523-446311 GCF_000956105.1 Propithecus coquereli
AAAAAAAAAAAAAAAAAAAAGATATGGCTATAATACTTATTGAGATTCTATAATATGAAACTATGTAAAACATCAGTATGAGATTCTACAATTATTTATTGTTTAATAAATTGTTCAGGAAAATTGAATTCAAAGCATTACTCCACTATTGTCTAAGCAAGTCACTTTAAATACTCTGGACATCAGGGTCTTAATCTGTAAAACGAAGCGTATGAAATGGTTTCTGAAGTCTTCTCTAGCCTTAAACTCAGATGAGAAGCAGACGAGTGAAATAGAAAACCACAGGGTCTCAATTAAACGTCCTGGCTTCCAGACGGGCTCGATCACTTACTGGTTATATCATCTTGGCCAAACTGCTTAAATTTTCTGGGATTCAACAGCATCATATGTAAAATGGAGACAACAATCCCCTTCCAAAGCTATTATGAGGGTTAATGACAATGCTAGGTAAAAAGCCTAGCACAGAGTAAGTGCTCAAATATAGCAATTCCCATATTTTATAGACAAGCTATACAGAGCTTCGGAATTTTCAAAACATCTCATATTCTTTAAAAACCTAACAATTTATCAATACGCGCCCTGTACACAAACCTCCTTTATAGTAAGGGTTGTCATATTTATTTTCCTTTCTTATTAATTTTCTTTTTACCTGCACAATTTACAGAGCCCTGTTGGTCTTGATTTATAGGAGACGGGAGGAAGAACCCCAGGAGCCACAACTGCTGTCCAGCCAGCAGATGTGACAGGCTCTGGCAACCAGGGATAGACTTCCCTCCACGCCTCGCCTTCTTGCCTCTTCTGCAGGCCTGAGAGGATGGGAGAGCCACCCACCTTCCCTCCTCTTCCCCTTGGCCAAAAAGAGTCAGAGACGTCATTTCTAGGAACAGAACGACATGCTTCCAGTTCTGTCTTCTCTCTAATGATCGACTTTATTCAACTAGTATTTATTGAGTGCTTCCTATGTGCCAGGCACCAGTCCAGGTCCTTAAGAAACATCAGTGTATCAAAAAAAGGAAAAAGTGATCCCTGCCTTCTCGAAGCTTCTAGTCTAGTTGTTTTTTCCTGAACGGTGTTGTATAATGGAAAGTGTGAGCTTTAGAATCAGACAAATCTGAGTTCTGAGCTCCCAAATCTACCCTGTACTTAGTGGTGGCAACATGAGTAAACCACATACTCTTGTCCTCAGTATCCTCATTTGAAAATCCAAATTATCTTCCCTACATAGTTATTGAACAAATTAATGATCTGGGCCCGCACGATGGCTCACGCCTGTAATCCTAGCACTCTGGGAGGCCAAGGCGGAGGACTGCTTGAGGTCAGGAGTTTGAGACCAGCCTGAGCAAGAGCAAGACCCCATCTCTACTAAAAATAGAAAAACTTAGCTGGGTGTGGCGGCATGCACCTGTTTAGTCCCAGCTACTCAGGAGGCTGAGGCAGGAGATAGCCTGAGCCCAGGAGTGTGAGGTTGCTGTGAGCTGGACTGATGCCACGGCACTCACTCTAGCCTGGGCAACAGAGTGAGACTCTGTCTCAAAAAAAAAAAAAAAATCAATTATCTGTTATATACTTCATCAAGTTGATAATGTACTTTTCCCCCACATTTGAACTTTTCTGAAGTAAGGATCTATTTTATAACCAGCGGCATCTTGCAGTCACTCCAACCCAGGTGGCAGTCAGGACCAAGGGTTACTGCCTACTCCTACATGACCTCACTTCAATTGAGTGTGTGCACTGTTGACATACTGAGCCTAACTGCCATTGTAAATGTCTTCAGAAAGATTACAATATAATTCAGTATGAAAACTGAAAGGCATGGAAACAGTAGCGGAGCATAACTTTTATAAGAGAAGCAAATATCCACCACTGGGAAAATGACCGCAATGACCACAGCTCTCAGAGGTCCTGGGTCTTTTAGACAACCCACATGGATGAAGCTACATGATGTGCTGTTACTACTGAGATTCACGGAAAAGAATGGCCTGCCACAGGCAGAGTAAGAAAATATCAGGATCAAAACTTGCAGAAAAGGGCTGGGTGCAGTAGCTCACACCTACAATCTCAGCACTTTCAGAGGCCGAGGTAGGGGACTGCACGAGGCCAGGAGTTCAAGACCAGCCAGGGAGACCCTGTCTCTGCAACAAATTTTAAAATTAGCCAGCTGTGGTGGCACATGCCTGTGGTTCCAGCCACTTGGGAGACTGAGGTGGAAGGGTCACTTGAGCCCAGGAGTTCAAGGTTTCTATGAGCTATGATTGCATCGCTGCACTCTAGCAGCCTGGGTGACAAAGTGAGACCCTGTCTCTTTAAAAAAAAAAAAAACCTTGCAGAATAAATATTAAATGCTAAGCATATAGTAAGCACTCAAATATAGCAAGAGGAGATTCTTGGAGACAGTGGTGTGTACCCTCTTTTAAGAAATGCCATACCACCAACACTCTCGATGGCACAGAGAATTATACTATGTGGAAAACCACCAACAT
Organism: Propithecus coquereli; assembly: GCF_000956105.1. NCBI lineage: Eukaryota > Metazoa > Chordata > Mammalia > Primates > Indriidae > Propithecus > Propithecus coquereli. Next base: position 436,004 of record NW_012145967.1, read on the forward strand.
CAAGAACTCTAAGTCAAAAGAGATTTTGAAGCATCAGGCTTTTAAAGTGAAGAAATCTTAGGAATACTTTAATCAATCTATTTTGCTTTTATGTATGCATGAGAGCAACATGACAAAAATAAACGTCTAAACAAATCTAAAAGCTCTTTCAATAGGTATATAATAAAAATTCTAAGTGACAAAAAGCACCCATGTCAGAGTTTAATTGGCAGGGCTCTTTTCTCTTACTGACATATAGAATAATTGTGTATCTTACTATCAACATCTTAGATTCAATAAAACATGGCAACATTTGTCATCACATGGCATAGTGAACATTCAAGAAATGGCAGCCATTTTGTTAACGCTTGGTGAACATCAAACACGTTTTTCAGTCCATGGCAAACACTGGGGATAAAAGGTGAGCAAAAACCCTGATCCTCTGGAATTCACAACGTGGTGGGAGAGATGGCAGCCCACCTCCCAGCTCACCCCACGGGACACGTGCATGGTAAGACTGACGGTGGTGAAGAGTTCGGGGAAGAAAGAGGGAAAGGTAAACCCTGCTCTTCCAGCTAGTGCAGCGCTAAGGCTGGGCAGATGGCACGGCATCCTGGCGTGCCGGCCCCCACCACCACCTGTCCTCCCGGGAGGCCTGAGCTCCAATCTTGCTGCTCACCTCGCAGCCCCACCCTCTCACCATCCTCCAGCCTCACTCCCGACGACGTCTCTGGGCCCTTCTCGGCTAAGGCTGCTACAGCAGACACTCCAGAGCCCCCCGGGACTTAAAACTGGGAAGCGCCTGTCTTCATCACCTGCAGGCGGAGGAGGAAGAAGAGGCCCAGATCTGTCTTCACAGGTAGAAGAGTGCCTGGGATCCCAGGTTGAACTATGAATACAATTTCACTTTAAAGTGTTGTGATACATAGTGGTTAAGTTCCATAGGACTATTGGTACATTATTAACCTCAGAAACATTAAGAATCAACAGAGTTCTGTGCTGGCCTGGTATTCTACACGTCAGACACATCGTTATTGACATGGAAAGAAATGTACCGCATTCCAGACAATGCACTGAACAGATAAACTTTTCTGGCTCCTTATGAACGAACTAACTAGCATGAACTGACGGCTGCCTCCCTGAAATCCAACACTACACACGCCATAGAAAGAAGTTATAGGGAGACTGACAGACCCGCAAAATGAACATAAAAACTGTAAGAAAGAAAACGGAGGAGGCTGCGTCCCAGTCTGGCTGTGGAGGGAGCCGTGGATGGGCCCAGGAAGCAACCCAGACAGAAGGGGCTGGGCGCCACAGAAGGGGAGGTGGAGGCAGGACTTTTCTGTTGTTCTCTTCTGACATTACCTTGAGCGCTTGCTGCACACACCTGCACCCATCAACACCGCAATGCAGAAACACAGCAGCCAGCCCTGCGCTGCCCAGCAGAGCGAAACCTCAGGTATCACGAAAAGCTGGGCAGGCTGAGATACCAGGCGCCAGGGGACAGGCCAGCTGCTGGGCGTTCTCTCCTACCACACACCTCCTCCTGCAGGACTAGGGCAAACAGGGAGTAGCCGGGCCCCAAGACTCTCTGGCCTGATGTACAAGCAATTACTTATTTTTTAAAATTTAATCTTTCACCTTTCTTTCAATGAGTATGTACTAGCTATATGGTGACTTTTGCTGACCCATGCATAAACAGAGCATTCTTAAGGAATACTTATATAGAAATTAGTCTCCGCTTAAAGGAGTGATGCTTGGGCTTGCTTTAAGTGAGTTACCATAAATACGACAGCCACTGGACTAAGAACGTGGATTGGCACATACTTACATCACAGCAGGCTTTGGAGTCAGACAGCCTAGCTTAAAATCTCGGCTCTGCCACTTACAGCTTCTGGCAATTTGTTTAATCTCTCTGAGCTCCAGTTTCTTCATCTATAAGGATAAAGAACCTAAAAATATTAGGTATTTAATAAATAACAGCTGTAACTAACGTACTTAACACAAAACACCTTTATGTCGAGCAATAGAACAGGCACCCTTCTAAACTTGTATTTAACGTTAGATTCCACTTGGTAACAGAAAAAAAGCGATTTTAGTCTATATAGAGAGAAAACACATCTTCATTAAGGCCCTGAGTTATAAAAAGGGGGAAAGAAAGATTATGGGAAATCTAATTCTATAGCACAGAATAACAGACCTAACTTCAGAACGAGAAGAGAAATTTCAGGCACATGGTTCTCAAATACGTTCAGACGACAGGGCCCCTGACATCATAGCACCGTGAAATATTAGTATATGTGTTTACAGCACAAAATAATAATAGCTAACATTTGTATAGTCCTCATTATGCACCAGGCATGTTCTAAGTACTTCACACGTATTGGTTCACTTAATGCTCACAGTAACCTATGAAGCAGGTACATGACATCTCCACTTTGTGGGTGATGGACTAAGACAGAGGGAGGTGAAGGACTTGCCCGAGGTCACAGAGCTGGGAAGCGGCGGAGCTGCAATGCGACCCGGGCCTTGGCTGCCAAGCCCACGTGCTTAGCTGCTGTTCTACCCTGCTTCTCATCCCATAAACTAAGAACACTTGAACTGTGTTATGATTCCAGTACAAAGACTCCATTAATGAGCTGTATAAAAATCACATCCAAACTCGCTTTACTACTTTTTTAAAAAACTGTTAAATTAAGGAAAATTAGGTATTCCCAAATTATCTACCAGCTTTTTTGCTATTTGTTCATTTGTCACATCCTGGTGCTGGCTAAAATGATTGGCAGCAATAGCAACAAAGGGTTAACAAAGTTTTGCAGTTAAACAACATTTATCCTTTATTTTTATTCAAATGAAAGAATACCTTGGTCCAGCTCTAGAACACTAGTGTTTTGGGAGGATAGTTTGAGGACAGATCACCTAGAGCAACTTCTGTTTTATGGATGACAAACCCGAGACCAGAGAGATTATGTGAATCACTTCAAGCCACACAGCAAGTAAAAGGCAAGATCAGAATCAGAGCCTGAGACCTCCAGTACTCTTACCTCACACCACACTCTGGCTGTGGGATTGATCATGGTAAAGGATTTAGGAGTTAACAAGAGATTCCTGACATCACATAAAGCTGTTTATCTTAGCTTTGTTTTTATTTCTTTACACTTACTGTCCTTGACTTCTCAGTTACAGAAACAGTGCTGCACTCTGTAGCCCAAGTGAAGGAAAAGTGCTTTACCAGCCATCACGATAGTCTAGCAAAGACGGTAACCCGAGAGGGCAGTGAGCTGGACATAAAACTGGCGCACGGCCTCTGACGGGTGATCACTCAGCAAAAGACAAAGCCTTCCCCGTTAAGGAAATGTTTTTCACTTTTTTAGGGCCTTTCTCTCTCACTCTTCTTGTATTTTTTCTTTCTTTCTTTTGGTCTAAGATAAAAGCTCTAGATACAAATTAGCTTATTACAAAATACCCACTTTGAAAATTTTAGAGCTAATCCTATTAAATCATAAAACCTCAGAATAACAACTATACATGAAAGAAAAGTCTGATGCAGAGTAACAAAGGAGAAAATCGATGTCGCAGGAAGACCCAAATTAGGCTGCCTGCCGAGGTAAAAGCTGGCAAAGATCAAGCAATGTATATTAACAGTGCTACACACATGTTCAAGTTCTGTGAACCAAAAATGGTGAATTAAGTTAAGCTGCTTGGCAATGAATGAAGAGCTGTATAGCTGAACTGAGGAAGCCAACAAGGTAAGGGGCGCCAAGCTAGAACCTTCCCAGCAAGGATGGGGACAAAACAAAAGACAACTTAGATATGGATTAAATTCCAAATGCTGATTTTAAATTATTTGATGACATTTTGGACGTACATTTCCTTTAAAATTATGTTACACACTATGTTTTGAATCCGAGAATAATAAAAAAGCATATTTACTCAAAATTTAATTAAATAAAGCTGAAATAAAAATTTAAGCAACCATCTGTTACAGTGTCAGAGATTAAACAAAGCTAGAAAACAACACTAAGTGTATTTAGACAAATCAGTTAACTCTCTATAAAATAAGTTCATCAGAGTACTTTTCAGCTCTATAATTAAGATAAAGTCAAATGATTTTTTAAAATCGTGGTACTTAAAGAAACACAAGTGTAGGCAGTGTAAGATAAAACATAGATGGAGACTCTTGTGAAGATGAGACTTCTGGACACAGCACTTCTAAACATTCCGGAGCCTGGTGGGACAAGGACTCATTATATTTAATTTGACCTTGAACTACAACATCCCTCTGCCCTTGAGCCCCATGCACGTCTCAGGCGCCATCTGGGTTCCAGTCCCGGCTCCACCTCACCAACGGCTGACCTGGTGTGAACCGCCTAACCTCCCTGTGACTCCACCATCTGCAACACGGAGACAAGAATAGCATCTGCTTCGCAGAGCTGGGAGCGGGATTAAATGACATAACATTCGCAAAGTGCTTAGAACAGAGTCTAGAAGACGGCAAGCACATGTATGTGCCAACTGAAAGAAATAATGATTGGGGTCATTTCCGAGACACAAATTTAAAGCGGTAGCGCAAGAAGAAACTAACAAGGGGAGACACAGAAGGGCTCGTGAAAGGGAAAAGAAGAGAGGCAAGTAATGCAGAAACAGGAGGGAGAGAGACAGAGCTCTCGAGAAGAGAACAATGAGCTTGGGAGGGAATGCGAGGAGAGGACAAGAGGAACGGGTGGCGAGGGAGTGGGGGAAAGTCTAAGAAAGAAAGACGCAGACAAGCAGAATGGGCAGAGGAGTGACGGGGAGAAGGGAGGGAAAAAGAGAAGAACTAAAGAACAGAGAAAAAATGGATCAGATTGCTCTGAGCAAACTGGGTAAGACTTAGAAACGAAAGCAGAACGATCTAAAAGACTATTCCCATGAGAAAGATTCCCTGAGGTGACATCCGCCCCGCAGTGAGAGCTAGCGCTGGGGTGGGGGGCACCTGTGAGGCTTCCCCCATCTCTGACTGCCTGAGGACACAAACGGGACCCAGGTGAAGTATTCAAAATGCTGCTCTCAAAAGTGCCAAAGTGTCCATCAGCAGATGAAGAGATCAACAAAATGTGGTGTATGCATACGCCGGAATATTATTCAGCCATGAAAAGGAAGGGAATTTGGCATATCCTACCACGTGGATGAACCTCGAGGACATAATGCTGCGTGCAATAAGCCAGTCACAAAAGGAAACCGTTGTATGACTCCACTTACACAGCGTACTAGAATAGGCGGATCCAGAGACGGACAGACGGATCCAGAGACGGACAGACTACAGGTTACCAGGGGACGGCGGAGGGCGAATGAGGATCACTGTTTAATGAGGACAGAGTTTCTGTTCGGGATGATGAAAGACTTCTGAAACGGATGGTAGTACAACAATGTGAACGTACTTAATGCCACCGAATTGTACACTTAAAGATGGTTAAATGGTAAATTTTATTTTACGTATATTTTACTACAAAGAAAAACAATTAAAATTTAAAAATGCTGGCAATGGCCCCAGTAGTAATTGCCAACCCACTCCCCCTCGGTGGAAATGAGATTTCACTGGTCCCTTTCCCATGATGACCATGAATAAACCCACGGCCAACAAGGGCAGGTACTCCTCATGTTCAAGGTCAACCCTGCCTCCCACCAGCTCTTCCTCTGCCCAGGAAAATTGACATTGCTCTCTTCCTACAACCACTGCAATCTCTCCCAGCTCAGGTCAAAGGAGCTAGTCTCCAACATACCCCCTTCTAGAAATCCTGAGAGCCAATCAGCTTCTCTTATAGCAGGGTGGCTACAATATCAAGCACCTTCCAAGATACCTGGCACATAGTAGGTGAACAATAAATAACAGCGATTGCCATTATTGCCAATGTTCTATCAAACCTCGGTCTCACTTGTCCCCCTTCCTGAGTTGTCATACTTAGTTGTACTAGAAGGCAGAGTCATGGGGAAAAGGCAATGATATTTGGTCTTATATAATACCTCAGCATAACGCACCTCCAAGATTTTGGGAAGAAAGAGAACGAGAGAGATTAGAGGGTTACAAAAAAGGCCCCTGTGCGGGTCACTGACAAGCCCTTTCCTGTCAAAGGCCCAGGCAGCACAGGCGGCCCTGTGGACCCATTTCAACTGCTTCTCCCTTTCCCCACCTCCTGGCTTCCTAACTCGCTCTGAGGCTCTGGTTCCAGGTTTATTTCTTGGATCTCTGACTCCTGACCTGATTCACCTTGGGTTTCACTCCACAGTATTCATACAAGATTTGTGAAACTTCCTATCCCACTGGCCACACTAGAACCTACTATCAAACCCAGGCCTTTGGTCTAGCACTGTGTCCCTGGGCACAGCCATGTGGAAGATGATGGGTATGGGGCTAATCACAGGGACAGGATATGAGGACAGCTGACACAGGTGATACTGAGTGCTTGCATGCACCAGACACTGATCTAAGCAGTTGACATTTGCCAATTCAGTTAATTAATGCCCACAACAACCCAATGAAGTTGTTTAAAACTTATGTTCAGAAAACATGTAATTCGGAAAACATGTAACAGTAAAGAACGGTAAACTAATGCTCTACTCCGAGCAGCTGCTGACAGCCACGTGACTGAGAGGTGTCACATTAAATTTGAGAGTGACAAAATTAGACCAAGGAGAATAAAAACAAAGAGCTTCTATTATGTTCATTCATTTGGAATGAAAAGTAGAGATTTTACATTTAACTGATTTCTGGAACAAATAGTTTTAGAACTCAGAAGAAAAGAAAAAATACCAGACTTAGTTCTAAATGGTCAACAGGAACTGGCAGAGGAAGTAGCAAAGAACAAATACCAAAATAACACAAATTTCAGCACAAATTCCCCATTCTTGCTGAGAAGGCGAAGCCCAAATAATCCATCACATGGTTCTCGGTTTTAAAAGGATTTACAACAAATCATTAGCACTGCTGAGAAAAAATGGACATGAGTAATTATAAAACCAGTAATCCCTTACCCTTGCCTAGCAAGGTTTTTTCTGAGTACCTTCACAAACACTGTTTCATTTGCTTTTTACCCTACCGTCCCATCTGCAGTCTCGTTCTCTGCATCTCACAGAGGAGGAAATGACTTGGGAAGGAGGTGGTGCGAGCTGCCCACTATCGCGGGCCAGCCCGGGGTCCCTGCGCCAGGCAGAGCATGGTGCCCTCTCGCGCTGTACCACTCTGACCCCGGCTACGGAGCTACTGGAAACCCAGAAGTTACGGTGGAGTGATATGACAAAAACATTCTTTTAAGTTCTACTTGGAAGTTAAAAAACCATAATTGCATTTAGGAGAAACATGCCTGAGGAACTGAAGCCTTCTGAGAAAGTATAATAGATAAGCAGAGATACGAGGCTACCACAAGCAATTTCTACAAAAATTTTTTAAAATAATAAGCTAATAAGCCTTTGACTAGGTTCCAAATAATATTGTTTTGTTTCTTAGTTAAACCATCATGGATTTGGGACGTTTCTCTACAGACAGAGAAGTCCAGAGGTAAAGATGAAGAAGGAGGAAATGATGATGATGGGGGGCTCAGGCATTTCCACTGTGGCCACTCGCATCTGACAGTCATTACAAATTCAACAATAAAGCAATCAACCAACGCTCCAGAGCGCAGAGGAACTCCTCCAGACGATATCATTTTATTCCACTGGGGAAAAACTCCAAAAAAAGCCTCCAGAAACTGAGCAGACAATGACAGATAAATTTCAGAGTAAGTAGCACTTTTGATACTGTGACTCTGAGGTATCTATTACAATCTAAAAACTTCTGCGTAATGTGTCCCAAAGCAATTTTCCTGATTTGTTTCTGGCCGTTATCAAGAAAGATATTGTGTAACCAGACGCGAATTGAATGAAAGTTTAAAAACAAGCAAACAAACAAAACAAAACAAAAAACCAGATTAGAAAACATCAGATGACAAAAGCTAGCCCAAGAGTGACCCCTGTCCAGCAGGTCTGAACCCTGACCTTGGCCTGCCTTTGCTGCATCGTTTACACAACCTTTGCCCTTCCACTTCCCAGGGAGAAATCCTCACTGCAGGCAAAAAAGCCTCCTGCTTTTCTCATGCACAAAGGGCTTTAGACTACCGGCCACGACCAGGGGTTTCCGGTCAGGTTGAGGCCTTTCTTCATGCCTCAGGGAGGCGTGCAAGCGAATCTTTCTCCATCTGAGCCCAAGAAATGCGGGCTTTTTTTTCCAACTCAGATAAGAACTTTTCACGGACCAAAAACAAAGACTGGGCCAGGCACGGTGGCTCACGCCTGTAATCCTAGCACTCTGGGAGGCCGAGGCGGGCGGATTGTTTGAGCTCAGGAGTTCGAAACCAGCCTGAGCAAGAGCGAGACCCCGTCTCTACTAAAAATAGAAAGAAATTAATCAGACAACTAAAAAAAAAAAAAAAATTAGCCGGGCATGGTGGCGCATGCCTGTAGTCCCAGCTACTCGGGAGGCTGAAGCAGAAGGATCGCTCGAGCCCAGGAGTCTGAGGTTGCTGTGAGCTAGGCTGACGCCACAGCACTCTAGCCCGGGCAACACAGTGAGACTCTGTCTCAAAAAAAAAACAAAAACAAAGACTGATCCTCCCAGCCCATTCCACAGTCTGTCGGTGATGCGTCAGGGCCCCACTACGTCCTCCAAAAGAGCTCCTACCATTCACTGAAGGAGAAGAAGCAGCCAGGCTGGGAGACTTGCTGGCGGCCTCAGCCTGACAATCTTACGTGAAAATCCTTGAGAGTTCAAAAGGAACCGACACTCAGTGTGAGTTCTAAAGGATGATAAACCTTGATGTCTGCTTTTTCTTTTTATAAAGAGTGGCTGGTTGTCTGGTAAAATGTGAAGGCAATTTCAAAGAGGAATCTGTCGGGGTCCTCCACACTACCACCACAAGGTATCAGATGGAAACCTCAAAGCAGCAGAGTATATATATCACGTGCCTATAAAACAGTGCACAGATCTTAAGTGTCTGACTTGAGATATGTCCACAAAGTAAACGCTTCGGGATGAAGGAACAGAACACCACTAGTACCCAGAAGCCTCCTGGCGCCCTCTCCCGAGAGTAACCACTATCTTCCTCCGCAACCCACCTGGCCTCCGGCAGGCTGCAGAGGGCGGAGCACGGCAATCCACCAAGCTCCTCTGCAGTCTGCGAGATTGTAAAACTGGGTCTTCTGCAGGGTTTGCACTTCCAGGGTTGCAAGGGAGATTTTCGAGGTGTATCCTAGAGCCGCTCCCCCTGGGTAGACCTTGTACCACAGTTTCTCTCTCCCAAGCAAACGAGGCTACCCAAAACCTCCACTCTTCTATGCAGCTGTGTTTTGTTTGACTTCTTAGCCTTTTGACCACTGCAGCTTGGTCAGCAAATACCCTGAGGGGAAACCAGCACTGGACTTCAGGCTCACTTCTCTGCCTCCGGGATGTCGGCCCCTCATGTTCTCGCTGCCTTAGCAGCCTTTTCAACTCTAATTTTTTTTTTTAATCTCTCCAGCCCCATGAGATTACCTAAAGCTCTGCAGGCTTCTCTGCCTCTCAGCAGCCCCTCCTGACCAGGTTCTCAGCCTCTTGTCCCACCCCAAGGATCAGAAAATGCCTTACAGCAAAAAACAGATGCAGGAAACTGGGCTAATCTCAACAAGCATACCCTCTCTGCAGGATCTCACCCCTCAAGACCTGACTGCCTTGGTAGGAAACTGAGGGCAATGCCAAAGACATGAGACTTTGAAAAGCACTGTCCCTTTTATTTTATGACTGTGTTTATCAAAAATTTGAAAACTTGTAGACACTAGCAATGGGTAGACTGGTAAGAGAAACACTGCAGTCATATGGCATATCTGACATGACAAAGTACTCTTGTAATCGAGAGTACTTGATCAAGAGTAAGTGATTAGGCCGGGCGCGGTGGCTCACACCTGTAATCCTAGCACTCTGGGAGGCTGAGGCAGGAGTATTCCTTGGGGCCAGGAGTTCAAGACCAGCCTGGGCAACATAGTGAGACCCCCCCTCCCCCCCAGCTCTACAAAAAAAATAATAAGAAAAATTATCTAAGCATGGTGGTGTGCACCTGTAGTCCCAGCTACTCAGGAGGCTGAGGCAGGAGGATCGCTTGAGCCCAGGAGTCAAAGGCTACAGTAAGCTATGATCACACCACTGCACTCCAGCCTAGGTGACAGAGCAAGACCTTGTCTCTAAAAAGAAAACAAAAATAATAACAAAAATGAAATAAAATGCAATTCTACTAACTTTGAAATTAAATTAAATATTCCTTATACATGCATTTTATTTATACTCTC
>NW_012145967.1:448171-449860 GCF_000956105.1 Propithecus coquereli
TGGACCCTTACCTCACACTGTATATAAAATTTAACTCAAAATGGATTGAAGACCTAAATATAAAAAGAAAAACTATAAAAACCTTACAAGAAAACGTAGGGGCAAATCTTCATAACTTTGGAATTGGCAAAGGATTCTTAAATATGAAACCAACAGCATGACCAACAAAAGAAAAATTAGATAAATTGTACTTCATCATTATTAAAAACTTTTGTTCTTCAAAGGATACCATCAAGACAGTGAAAAGGCAACCCAGGTGAAAATATTTGTAAATCATATATCTGATAAGGGGTAAAACTCAATAATAAAAAGACAAAATAACGAAGGATCTGAACATTTTTCCAAAGAAGATATCAATGGCTCACAGCACATGAAAAAATGTTCAATGTCATCATCAAGGAAATGTAAATTAAAGCCACAATGCGATACCACTTCACAACCACCAAGATGGCTCGAATCAAGTCAATCAGAAAGTCAGATAAAAACAAGTGTGGCAAAGATACGGAGAAATCAGAACCCTTCTATACTGCTGATATGAATGTAAAGTGTAACCACTTTGGAAAATAATCTGGCAGTTCCTCACATGAGTAAACACTGAGTTACCACATGACCAAGCAATTCCACTCCTAGGTATATATACGCTAGAGCAGCAGTCCCCGACCTTTTTGACACTAGGGACTGGTTTCATGGAAGACAGTTTTTCCATGGAGGGAGCGGGTACTGGAGCTCAGGAGGTAATGTGAGCAGCAGGTGATGGGGAGTGGCTGTAGCGGCTGTAATCACTCACCTGCCACTCACCTCCTGCTGTGTGGCTCCTTCCTAAGTTTCACAGAAGACAATTTGGCCCATCTCAGGCAGGCCCAGGGAATGGACCACAGCCCTAGAGAACTAAAAACACGGATCCACATAAACCCTTTGACACAAAAGTTTATAGCAGCATTATTCATAATAGCCAAAAGGTGGAAACAACCAAAGTGTGCATTAATGACAAATACTTGAACAAAATGTGGTACATCCATACAACAGAATACTTACTATTCAACCATAAAAATGGAATGAAGTACTGATAAATGCTATAAAATGATTGAACCTTGAAAACTTTACGCTAAGTGAATGACGCCAGTTACAAAGGACTACATGTTATATTTTTAAGTACGGAAAACGGGAATCTACAGAGACAGAAAGTAAATTAGTGGTTGATTAGGGTCAGGGGAGGTGGGAGAAGATGGTGAGATAACTAAAGGGTACAAGGCTTCCTTTTGAGTTGATGAAAATGTTCTAAAATTGCTCACGGTGGAGGTTGCACAAACATATCTGTGAAAATACAAAACCACTGAATCGGGGGAAAAAAATTCTGACAGTACAAAACTATTTGAAATCAAAAGTAAAAGTTACCTTCTCCCACCCCACCCCATTTTCCAGATGTAGCCACTGCTGACATTGTAGTGTCTGTCCTTCCACCGTTCTATCGTATACAACTAAACACACATAAACTAAATGTCTTTATATACACATATGTTTATGCAGAAATGGAACCATACTTTAACTTAATAATCTATGGACATCTTTTTAGATGCTGAAAGTATTTGGAATAATCATATTGCTTTCAACATGATAGATGTTCCAATCATTGCTTTAAATATTCCCCCACTGATGGAAATTTTCTTTTTCACCCTTAGAAAAAATATT
>NW_012145967.1:451705-456310 GCF_000956105.1 Propithecus coquereli
AAAAGCGAGACCCCATCTCTACCAAAAAAACAGAAAGAAATTAGCTGGACAACTAAAAATATATAAAAAAAAAAAATCAGCCAAGCATGGTGGCGCATGCCTGTAGTCCCAGCTACTCGGGAGGCTGAGGCAGGAGGATCGCTTGAGCCCAGAAGTATGAGGTTGCTGTGAGCTAGGCTGACGCCACGGCACTCTAGCCCAGGCAACAGAGTGAGACTCTGTCTCAAAAAAAAAAGCTATTTTTATACTGATAAAATATTAAATTTTAATTGTTTATCCCTACTGCGGTAATCTTTCAAGTGTTAGTGTATACAGGAGAAGGTTTAGGATGGAATATACAAATTGAAAGGGGTAAAACTGAAGAAACCTCATTCCCATTTATTGAGTATGGCTATATTTAACTGTAAGAACACACTCCTCAAGGCAGCCGAAAGATTAAAGCAATAGAAACATCTGTACTGAATTCGATTCTTAAGTCTATCATCGCATGACCTCCCGTGAACTCTCTTACCTCCCCGCCGTCTCCCATCAACTCCGGCCGTACTCACACTGGAGAAAATCCTATGTGGGTGCTGACTGGTCTCACTTCAAATTCAGGGCCACCAATCTCCAGTGAGCACTCAACACTGGCCACCAAGCCTACTCTACCTCCGATACATTTGGGTTCTCCCCTCCAACAGGGCTAGTGCTGTCCTTCTCCATTCTCAGACTTCCCTCCATGGTACTGACTCCCAGCTGAGGATGCTGCCTCACACCACATTGGGAAAACAGACCCCTCGGGCAGACACCCACTCTGCCCCCTGCATGCCCCCCACAGCCCGTCCCTACCCACACTCGCTGCCCTCTGACGGTGGGCACAAGTGCCCGGTCCGACACAGACCAGCCTCCCCGCTTAAGTGGTGCTGGGCCCCCAAGGCCTCATCCCTGGCCCTTCTGCGCTCCCCTACAGGAACACTCGCACCAGAAAACGTGCGTTAGAATCTCCCACCTTTATTAAAATAAAAAAGCGGGTACTTTTCTAGACATATTTCAATAAAATGTTTACATTAAACAAAACCTTCCCTTGAACCCACTTCCCCCCCCCACCCCAATGTCTGCTCTTCCTCACACGCACTGAAATTGTGGACGAGCCACCTACAGGCCACCTCCCAGCCTCCCCTCACTTTCCCTTCTTGGCCCCTCACTTGGGGCTCGATTCCCCACCAGTCCAAGACCACGCCTGTTAAATGTCTGCTGCCAAAGCCAAGGCTCGCTCCACGTTCTCCGTTCTCCTCTCCTTGACCTCTCTGTGGCATTCACGCCCTCCGTAAAACCTCCCTTGATTCCCCAACACTAAACTGCCCTGGTTTCCCTCCCTTCTCTCTGGCAACGCCTTGGTAACCTCCTCTGCTCGCTTGACCTCCAGGGGCCGCACTGCCCGGGCTCTCTAGCCAGCCCTTTCCTTTCGGGGCTTTATACTCTCCCCAGGCTCGTCTAGCCCTCAGGCCTTTGGCAGCAGCTGTCTGCTCTGCCAGCTTTCACCACGTTGTCAAATCCCACCTCCTTCTCACTATTCAGATCTCAGGGTCAATGCTACTTCCTGCGTAGGCCTTTCTGATCGTCCTCTCCACAGGACACTAACTTCATACTCTGCAAAGCGTTTATCGTCACTTATGTGAGCACAATCTGTGCGCACCTTTATCGTCACTTACGTGAGCACGATCTGTGTGCACTGTCTGTCCGCCCACTGCAAGGCAGCTACACGAGGTCCACCTCTCCTGACTTGATGAGGGAGGTGTTCTCAGCACCCACAGCCCTGCCTGGCTCAGGAGGCTGTCCGTAAGTGCTTCTCGAATGAATGCAGTGCAGTCTTCTCCTCCCTTAGGTGGGCAATTTGCTACTCACCAAAACTCTCTCAGGATGAATTCTCATAAATAAAAAAATGTATTGCCATTAAAAATGAGGGTACACGGTCAGGCGCAGCAGAGCGTGCCTGTAGTCCCAGCTACTCAGGAGGGTGAGGCAGGAGGACCATGTGAGCCTAGATGTACAAGGTCACAGTGAGCTACGATCGTACCCCTGCAATCCAGTCTAGGTGACAGAGTAAGACCCTGTCTCCAAAAAAAAAAAATATATGGTAGACAACTGTTTCTACAGTTAAGAAACTAAGCATAGATATATATAGATACATATATATATACACACACACACATATAAACATATATGATATCAATGTTTATAATGAACTTTAATGAGCTGGAAAGAAATAAAACACTATGGAGGGAAAAGCAAATAACAGATGACATTATCTAATCCTACACAACTGCAAAGGTACATGGAGCTCAGCTGCTCCCAAGTTACACAAAATCAGAACCAGTTCTTGTAAACGCAAACAATACACTGTAAGCCAAATACAGTATTGAAAGGGATTCTCTGAGAAGTCTAATTCTTATAACCCAAGGTGTACATCTTTTTTTTCTATTTTTCTTTTTTTTTTGTAGAGACGGGGGTCTCATTATGTTGCCCAGGCTGGTCTCAAACTCCTGGTCTCAAGCGAGCCTCCCACCTCAGCCTCTCGAAGTGCTAGGATTACAGGCGTGAGCCACTGCACCCAGCCCAAGGTGTATATCTTGATGTTTGACTATATAGTTTCTGAACATTTTCATATCCACAAGCTGTGACATTCCCACACCAACACCACAAGATTAGCTCCCTAATATCACCATCCCCGTGTACACAGAAGCGCTGGGCTCAGGCTCAAGGCAGCATGGCGAAGTCCATGGTCGGGCGGTCCTGGGACCAGAATATGGATCTTCCCCTCCCCACCCAGAGCCTCCTTGGTTAACAGAGGGGCGGAGGCTCAGGATAGCAACGAGGACAGTGGAACTCACACATACACAGTGCTCTCTTGCGAAGCAGGCCGGGGTAAGTCCTGATGTCACAGCTGGTGCCTTAACTTGACCTCCAGTAGCCTCCTGATGGCCAAACTTCCTCCTCCTGGTCTCTAACGCTGCTGCCTGACTCTGGGGGAGGCGGCAGAGCACCGAGGCCGGGGGTCTGGATACGGACTCCTCAGCCGCCAGCTACACACTCCAGGGCTGGGGCCAGTGACTACACTTCCCCAGCTGTAATCGCCTCATCAGTATAATGGTGACAATATCAATCCCTGGGGTAGAACTATGAAATAAATGAAATCAACTATACAAAGGAAAAACTATGGAAAGTGCTGAACCCCATGCCTGGCACGTAGGCCACATTCAAAAATGCTCATTGTGGTGGTTGCTGTGGTTAACAATATAATTACCAATTCGCCCGAACGATTCATGTTCATTTCTAGGTCTAAAAGGAATGACCATAGCCAAACGAAAAGAGACACCTCACATTCACGTCTGCTGTTGTGGAGGCAGAATAAACCTGAAATTCAAATCATACGGATTGTAAACTCTCCACTAATAGTAAGGGTTTGTCCCGCTAACAAAATTGCAGCATATTGTAGCTTCAGAATAATATTTAATAGTTGAACATAAGGTTTGTGGCCTCAATGTCAGCAAAATATCAATTTATATCTTTTTTTTTTTTTGAGACCGGGTCTCACTCTGTTACCCAGGCTACAGTGCAGCAGTGTCATCATAGCTCACTGCAACCGCAAACTTCTGAACTAAAGCGATCCTCCCGCCTCAGCCTCCTGAGGAGCTGGGACTACAGGTGTGGGCCACCAAGCCCAGCTAATTTTTTAGTTTTTTTGTAGAGATGGGGTCTCGTTATGTTGCTCAGGTTGGTCTCGAACTCCTGGCCTCAAACAATCCTCTCACCTTGGCCTCCCAAAGTGCTGGGATTACAGGCGTGAGCCATTGCACCCAGCCTAATCTATATCTTTTATTGTTTAGAAAGCTGCAAACCTAACAGTAGGCAACAGCTTTTATGCCAGGTCAACAAACTACACAAAACTGCCTTTATTAATGACATTCTGGTTTCTATTATGCTCATTTTTGTACCGTATTTTCATCTCAATTTCATTCAAAATTCTGATATAGCAACAGATAACAAGTGTTGACGAGAATATGAAGAAACTGGAACCCTCACACATTACTAGTGAGGATGGAAAATGCTGCAGGCACCTTGGAAAACAGCCTGGTAATTCCAGAAAAGGCTAAACATAGTTACCAAATGACTCAGCAATTCCTCACCAAGACATAATAAACCCAAGAGAAATAAAAACGTATGTCCCTAAAAATCTTGCATATGAATATTCATAGCAGTATTATTAATAGCTAAAAAATGGAAACAATCCAAATATTCATCCACTGATGAATGGATAAGTAAAATGTGGTATATCCATATATGGCACACTATTTGGCCAGAAAAAGGAATGGAGTACTGTACATGCTACCACATGGATGAACCTTGAACTCATTATGCTAAGTAAAAGAAGCTGGTCAGAAAGACCACACGTTGAACGATTCCATTTATACGAAATATGCAGCATAGGCCAATTAATAGAGACAGAGAATCAACTAGAGGCTGCCTAGGGCTTGGGAGGAGGTGGGAGAATTAATAGAGCTAAGGGGTGCAGGGTTTCTTCTGGAGGTTATAAAAATGTTCTAAAATTTATTGTGGTGATGGTGA
>NW_012145967.1:458570-459520 GCF_000956105.1 Propithecus coquereli
AACACTGTGTATATAATATAAAACAGTGTAACTACTTGTTCACTCTACTTCAACTCCTGAATAATAGTCTTTTGTTAAAATAGAGTGAGCCATGACTCTGACCCAGGACTAAGAAGCACATCGATACTGTGCTGCTTTGAAGTATAGTTCCCTTCATATCCTACTCCCAAGCTGGTACTGCAGGCCCACGCCTAGCCTTCCACCACTCCATCTTAATAAAGCTACTGTAGTGGCCAGCATTCACTAGGCTACCACTCCGAGTTGTCTTCTACTATCCAGAACATTTCTTAAAGTTCTCTCTAAGTACAAGGTAGTAGAAAAAGGATTTTTGAAGGCAAGGGAAATTTATCTTGATAATTGGAATAAAGCCACCTATCTTACCTAACTCACAGGCTCATCGCTAACGTAAAGCAGGATAATGTCTGTTACAGTATAGTGTGATAGTATAAAGTATGCTGCAAATGTTAACAACTATTTAAATTATGACTACTATAGGCTAAGTTTTAGATCATGAGGGTATCCAGAGAAGTCTTATTTTCAATTAAAAGGCATTTTATTCTGGGCGTGGTGGCTCACGCCTGTAATCCTAGCACTCTGGGAGGCCAAGACAGGAGGATTCCTTGAGGTCAGGAGTTCCAGACCAGCCTGAGCAAGAGTGAGACCTCGTCATCACTACAAAAAACAGAAAAATTAGCCGAGTGTGGTGGTGTGCCCATAGTGCCACCTCCTTGGGAGGCTGAGGAGGGAGGATCGCTTGAGCCCAGGAGTCTGAGGTTGCAGTGAGCTATGACCACACCACGGCACTCTAGCCAAGGCAACACTGTGAAAGCCTGTCTCAAAAAAAAAAAATTACTGGAATTATGTTAGATCTATAAATCACTTTCCAGAGGATTGATACTTTTACAATACTGAATCTTCCCGTCCTTGGACCACTGTGATTTCCACTTATT
>NW_012145967.1:464271-465368 GCF_000956105.1 Propithecus coquereli
ATATATTTTATTTAACCCAGTCTAACATATTATTTCAACATGTAATCAGTATTTTAGAAATTGAGATGTTTTATATTTTTTTAACATTAACTCTCAAGATCTGGTGTATATATTTCACAGGTATAGCACTAGCCATATTTCAAGGGCTCAACAGCCACATGTGGCTACTGGCTACGGTACTGCACAGCACAGATCTAAGGGACCTGATCTCTTCCAGAGGTCGGTCACAGCAGGAAAGAGGCTGTAGATTGCAACATGAGAGTCAGACGGTGAAAATGAAGGACATAGGTAAAAAACGGAGGAACAGCATTTACCTCCGATATTCTAATGTTTGAAATAAATGAGTTTAACTAAAAAATGAATAATAGACTATTTTAGCAGATGGTAACCTTTTAGCAATCTGTATGTTTAATGTTCTTGAAGTATTGATTTTATGATGGGTTCTTAAACTATTGATTCTAGGAAGATTGCTTTTGCCACATTTTAAGTAATCTTGCTGTAATTGTAATCTGGAGTTAGCCATAAACTCCCTCCTCCCTCTCCATTTCCTCACCGCCACCCGCTGTTCCCTAAACTGTTTCAACATTATGCAAAAAGAACCAGGTGCTTCCTACAACCCAAACAAATCTAAAATCTACACAGGTAGGGGCAATGGGAAGGCACCGAAGGATTTTGGAAGGGGAACTGAAATCACGTTTTAGAATAGTGAAGTATCAATGTCACAGGAGTTGTAGGCAATAAACTGGAGACACACCAGTTCAGAATGCTTCACACAAGTCTGGAACTAGTTTTATAAAATTAAGAATAAAAAAGGACAGAGGCTAGATATCCTTAAGCAGTGATTCAACTAAACCATGTAAACAGCTTCATGCCAGAGCAGAGAAGAGAAAATCATCACCAGTGTGGACCAAAAGAATAGGCAAGAAAAGCTCCCCCTCTGCCTCCACCCCCACCCCGCGCCCCAGAAGAATTTGAGCAAATTCCTACGCAGATTTGGCTGTTGCAAATATTTCCTTTTTCTTAACTCACTGGCTCTTTTTAGACACCAGACCAAATTCTCATTTGTTAATCTATTAAAATACCTATGATAAATTAAA
>NW_012145967.1:465418-467140 GCF_000956105.1 Propithecus coquereli
AGGAAGCAAGAAAGAAGCACAAATGCAATGCAACACAAAGTACGCACTCAATAAATGTTACTATTATTACAAAGCAGAAGGACAAAAAAGATCAATTTCAAATAATATGGTCAACAAGGCTTCAAAAGGGATGTGTGGTTTCAGCTTGCTCTACTACAGGAGTTGACAAACTATAGCCCATGGGTGGCCTGGCACCTGTTTTTGTTAAGAATGGTTTTTTATTATACATTTTGAAAAGGTTGAAAAGACTCACACGTGAGTGTGAGACTCACATTTTGTCACACATGAAAGTTATAGTAATTCAAATTTCAGGGTCCAAAATAGTTTTCTTGGAACACAGGCATGCTTTCACACCACAGGGCAGAGGGGGGAGTGGTTTCAACAGAGACCATATGGCCCACAAAGACAAAAATAATTACTAACTGGTCCTTTAGAAAGAAAAAGTCTTCCAACCACTGCTCTAAAAGGATGGAAGGGATTTTGATGGGCAGAACTAGGAAAGGAGGTAGAGGAAGACAAAGAGCAACAAACATTCCATGTGAGAAATGAAGGAGTGAAAACATGAAGGGAAAACCTAGAATATTTAAGGAACAGTGGTAACACCAGTTTGACTAAAACAGAGTCCAAATTAGGCAAATAATTTTTTGAGCCATTTAGCACTGTGTGCATTGTTATTGAGTCATTTATACTATTGTGATCAGTTATTCACAAGCATCCTCATAAGGAATCTATGAGGTTGGTACTATTATCTCTATTAATAATTAAGAAACTGGCCCGGTACAGTGGCTCACAACTGTAATCCCAGCACTTGGGGAGGACGAGTTGTGAGGATCGCTTGAGGCCAAGATTCAAGACCAACCTGGGCAACATAGCAAGACCCCATCTCTACAAAAAAAATTAAAAAATTAGCCAGGTGGGGTAATGCACGCCTGTAGTCCCAGCTACTCGGGAGGCTGAGGTGGGAGGATCACTTGAGCCCAGGAGTTCCAGGTTACAGTGAGCTATGATTGCATCACGGCCTGGGTAACAGACTGAAACCCTGTCTCTGAAAAAAATAAAAATAAAAAAATAATTAAGAAACCAGTTGAGGCCGGGCGCAGTGGCTCACGCCTGTAATCCTAGCACCCTGGGAGGCTGAGGCGGGCCGATCCTTTGAGCTCAGGAGTTCGAGACCAGCCTGAGCAAGAGCGAGACCCTGTCTCTACTAAAAATAGAAAGAAATGATCTGGACAACTAAAAATACATAGAAAAAATTAGCCGGGTATGGTGGCGCATGTCTGTAGTCCCAGCTACTCGGGAGGCTGAGGCAGGAGGATCCCTTGAGCCCAGGAGTGTGAGGTTGCTGTGAGCTAGGCTGACGCCAGGGCATTCACTCTAGCCAGGGCAAAAGAGTGAGACTCTGTCTCAAAAAAAAAAAAAAAAAGAAACTAGTTGAATGATTCAGTAGGAAAACTAAGGCTTACAGAAGTTAAGTACCTTGCCAGCAAGCTGAGCAGAGCAATGAATCTAGGTTCCTTTGCGCCCAGAGCCCGTGCTGTTAAATATTACTCCACATTAAACCTTCACACAGCGTAGTAAAAGGAAATGTATCAACAAAGGTAGGTTAGGGGCCAGGCGCGGTGGCTCACGCCTGTAATCCTAGCTCTCTAGGAGGCCGAGGTGGGCGGATCGTTTGAGCTCAGGAGTTCGAGACCAGCCTGAGCAAGAGCGAGACCCGGTCTC
>NW_012145967.1:471914-473444 GCF_000956105.1 Propithecus coquereli
AAGTATTTGAGAGAAGGGTAAATATATCATTCATTTCATTTTATATTTTGTTGGTAACACATGTTAAATTAGTTAGGAAAGCAGCAAAAGAATAAACAGAGGTGTAACTTCTAGTACAGTTAGAGGTAAAAATAAGATCGAAAGTGAAAAAGAGAAAATATCAATCCAAAAAAGGCAAGACAGGACAGAAAAAAAGAAAAAGTAAAGGAATAGCATATAATAATAGAAATAAATCCAGATCACAATAAATGGAACACAACTAAACAATACAACAAAAAGAAAAAGAATGTGTATACAAATACACACGCATACACCTACAAGCTGTTTTTAAAGACACCTAAAAAATAAAGACACAGCAAGGGCTGAAAGTCAAAATATAGAAAAAGTTACCAAGCAAATACTTACTGAAGGAAAACTAGAGTTAATGTCAGACCCAAAAAAAGAATATTTACTACATGATTCTATTTACATAAAATTCCAGAAAATGCAAACTCACCTGTAGTGATAGAAAGGAGACAGTTGCTGGGGAATAGAGATGGGGTGGGGGGAAGGATTATAAAAGTTCAGAAAGAAACTTGAAGATGACAAGTGTGTTCACTTTCTTGATTGCAGTGACAGATTCATCGACATGTATGTATTTCAAAACCTCTTAAGTTGCTCACTTTAAAAATGTACAATTTAATATATATCAATTATGCCCCAATAGTGCTATTAAAATTGCTTTGGAATGTCTGAAAATTATAATAAGCCAAAAACACTTTTAAATTGGTTAAAAATTTGAAAAAGAATTTAATCTCCATTTGTTTATAGTATGATTAAGATTTATTAAGGTCTCTTGGGATTTTTAGATAAACTTATCATAAACAAAAAGACTAAGTTAAAGACTCAAATACAACAATAAAACAATAAAAATCTTGCAAGACAATCTAGGGGACTGCATGTACCATCTCTTCTAGGGACATTGGTGACTTTCTTCACCGAGTTTCGAAACCAAGGAGCTGTAATGGAGAAGAAAACAATGCTATAATGAAGACAATAGGCATATTTTAATTACCTGTAAATACAAACTTTGGCTATATATACCATAAACAAATTCAGTAAACAGTACATTCAAATGTTTGCTATACAGAGAGCAAAGAGTGATTTCTTACACATTTGTAAGAAGAGGCAAATAACCCAACAATAAAATAGACACAGAGTATCAAGAACATTTCAGGAAAGGGCAAATTCAGATTCCCAAAACCATATTAAAAATGCTCAAACTTTAAGCATCAGGGAAATGGAAATTAAAATAATGCTAATAATGCTGATAATTTTGCTTTCTATTCCTGATAGAAAAAAATTTAAAAGAACACTAGGCACCTATTATTAGGGTACTTTTATATAATATTGTTGGCATTATGAATTGTTCCAGTCTTTTTAGAAAACAAGGTAGCAACATCAATTAAAATTAAATATATAGATATACAGTTGGCCATCTGTATCTGTGGGTTCCTCATACACAGATTCAACCAACTATGGATTGAAAAT
>NW_012145967.1:473494-475138 GCF_000956105.1 Propithecus coquereli
AAAAAAAAAAAGAAAAGAAAATATAGCAGGAAAATGCAAAGGGAGGGAATGATGACAATTAAAATAGGGTGCCAAAGAAGTCCTCTCTAAGATACTAACATTTGAGCTGAGACTGAATCTCATCCCTCACCCTGCATTTAAAAAGCCATACAAGAAGGAAATCATACAGAAGTGATAAATCTGGAAAAGCCTTCAGGTATAATGGAAGAAACTTTATGAATGTGAGAAAGCTGCTATTCAAATATAAATTCTCAGACACCAAAGAAGAAATGCTGGAGAGGAACCCTAAGTGTGCAAGGGGAGCAGGAAAGCCTTCAGTGGCAAATCAAATCTCGCAGAGCGTGAGCACATTCATGCTGGAGAGAAACCCATGAATGTAATCATGTGAAAGTGTCTCGAGCTAGAAGCAATACCTCATTAAAGATCAGAACATTCATACTGTAAAGAAAGCCTTTGAACTTTATGACTGTGGAAAATCTTCAGCCAAAAGGAAAACTTCATTATTCATCCAATAATCCACACAAGAAAGAAATCTTATGAATGTAGTAGGTATGAGAAAGCTTTTATTCAGAAGTCAAACCTCATTAGATATCAGAGAAGTCATACCGGAGATAAACCTTATGCATGTAAGGAAGGTGAAAAGCGCTCAATGGCAAATCAAATTTTATTGGCCATGAGTAAATTCATATTTGAGGGATGCCCTATAAAGGTAATGAAAGCACAACAATCTTCAGGCAGAAGCTATACCTCATTAAATATTACAACATTCATACATGAGAGACATCTTCTGAATGTACTAAGGGTGAGAAAGCCTTCTCTCCAATCACGGTGTTTATTGCACCCATGAGAACCCATATAAGTAATAAACATCATGAATGTAAAATGTGTGGTAAAGCCTTCTCTAAAATTTTAGCCAGTGCTCTTCATATGAGAACAGGTACCAATGAAAAAATTATTATAGTGAACATGGGAAAACTCTCAAACAGAAGTCCTGCCACATTAGACGCCAATGAATTCATACTCATTAAAACCTCATGAATACCTTAGATTTAGGAAAGGCTTCAGCAGGAATTCATTATTTCATAGCACATGAGATAATTCATCTTAGAGTAAAATTCAATTAATATGCAAAAGCCTTAAGCAGCAACTCAAATTTTGTAAGTTACTAGAGATTTTTAATAAGCTGTTTCATCAGTATAATAGAAATTGGGTCCAAACTGCCATCACAACAAATATCAGTAATGCTAAACTTGTAAAAGCATTCCAGTTGAATATCAAGAACAAGAGATGGATACTGCTACCCTACTTCTAATAAACATGGTCCTGGAGAGATTAGCCAATGCAAATAAAACAAAGAAAAAGAGCATAAGGAATTAGCAAAGAGGAAAGAAGCACAGTTGTAGGTTTCTGATAATACAATCTGCTACGTATATTATGAAGCCATGATCATTAAAAAAATTTTAAAGGCAAAGTGAAACCCTGCATAAACATGCATCAAAGATTTCATCAAAGGATTCTGCAGAATGCTAAGACCTCGAGTTTCTATTAATATTTTAAAGATATACAGGGTGTGGGCAAGAGAGAGGTGAAAGAGTCCTAGGCCCACCCAAAATAGAAAGCCTGAGAGAAGACACTTTCATAAAG
>NW_012145967.1:475188-476417 GCF_000956105.1 Propithecus coquereli
AAATTAAAATAATAATAAATTCTGCTTGTGAAAAACAAATAAATTGCCGGACTGGGTGTCCTACACCAGGGGGTGGGGTTGCAGTGGGAGAAGACTATGTGTTTTAGCGGCAATAGGTCAAAGTACATCACCATTCAAGTTCAAAACAAACTCCGAACAATTCAAACACTGCAACGAAGGGATGTTTAATAGCTTCTTTTTACCAAATGAAATTATGTAGTTACCATGTGTATACCAGTGCTTACAATGGAAATTACTGAGGAAACCAAAAGTATAGCTCAGTAGTTTTCAGTTCTTTGATCAATCAATTATGCTTGTTACCCAGAACCCTATCCCCATCAATTAGGTTCTTCTAAAAAGTAAAATGCTTTTAGTTCAGGGGACTGCATGATGTCCCCTTCAAATAATGGGAGAAACTAATACATGAAAGCAGCAAATCACCAGGAAAGTCTCTAGGCAGCTATTTACTTTACTTTTCTTTTTTTTTTTCCCTAGAGAAAGAGTCTTTGCCCTGTCACCCAGTCTGGAGAACAGCGGAGCCATCATAGTTCACTGCAACCCTGAACTCCTGGGCTCAAGAGATCCTGCTGCCTCAGCCTCCCAGAGTGCTGGGATTACAGGTGTGAGTTACCTGTAATCAACCCGCCACCTAGCTACACTTTTTTTTTTTTTTACAAAATATTAAAGGATACAAAATTTTTGTTACATGGATACACTGTATAATGCTGAAGTCAAGGCTTTTAGTGTGCCAGTCAGCAGAATGGCATTCATTGTACCCAATAGGTAAGTTTTTATCCCTCCCCCCTTCTTGGTTTCCAGTGTCCTTTACATATCTTTGTGTACTCATCGTTTAGTTCCCACTTATTAGTGAGAAGATGCGGTGTTTACTTTTCCATTCCTGAGATGCTTCACTTAGGATAATGGTCTCCAGTTCCATCCAAGTTGCTGCAAAAAACATTATTTTGTTCCTTTTTATGGCTGAATAGTACTCCATGGTGTGAGTATGTATCACATTTTCTTTATCCACTCAAGAATTGGTGGGCACTTACCCTATCTACACTTTTTAACACATGAACTGCCATGTAAGTTGTATTTAACTCATGCTAGTTTTGAGCCCGGGGCCTTGAGAAGCATATGAAGACTCAATTCTCCAAAACAAATTCAATAAATATGTCGTGAGTCACATGCAACTCAATTGGTGTGCAGTGTAAAAATTGATTCTAGCACAG
>NW_012145967.1:478982-481875 GCF_000956105.1 Propithecus coquereli
GGCCGCGCCGCCGCCCCCCGCGCCGGCCCCGGGCACCCGGCCGGCAGAGACCGGCCCGCGAGCACCCGAGCGCCCGCCCAACCGCCGCCGCGGCGCGCAGGCCGCCAACTGCCGTCCCGGCCCAACCAACGCGGGCAGGGGAGGAGAGGTGCGCGCGGCCGGCCGAGCGTGCGAGCCACTCGGGGGTCGCAGAGGGGAGGCTGCGCGAGGGGAAGGCAGGGGCGAGCAGACGACGAAGCCATCGCTGAACGCTGCGCCAGGAGGGCCTCGTGGAGGGGGGATTGCCCCTTTCCCCTTGGAAGGTGCAGATGGTTTGACCCCCCACCCCGAGCGAGGTGCCTTGTCCCAGCCTCGGCTGGACTGTACCATCGGGCGGTGCCGCCGGGATTTCTCCCCCCCACCACCACCATCAATTCCCCCCCACCCGGGTCCGCGGTCGGTTGGCCCCGGCCGGGCTCTGAAACGCGGAAAGAGCTGGACGCCATTTTGGGTGGGACTAAGCAAAGACGAAACACCCTCCCAGTCTATGGGGTACTCTGGACCCTGGCTTATCCGGTTCCCTTAATCTTTTCGGTACTTACACGACGTTGGGTGAGGGGAGCTGGAAGATCAGTGGGTCCCCGATCCTCTCTCCCTAGGGGTGATAGAAATCAAACCCCCCCCGCCACCTCCAGGTGGTTCTTCCCGCCGCAGAGTGGGAGCAGTATAAAAGGCGGGGCCTTATTAGCATAATCTGCCTGGCAACCTGATCTTGACGTTATGTGATTGGCTAAACTCTGTAAACCCCATGCCGTGCCTAGAGACGAGAAACGCAGGGGCGAACTGACAGGCCCAGATTTAAGAGTCATGACGAAGATCCTGAGACGCTTATTCAGTCAGCAGAGAAGCCAAAAGGAGATTCACACGATGGCCCAATGACTGAAGACCTCTGTATTTCGTGCTCTGCTGTTCCTGTAAAACCCAATAGAAGAGCGGGTCTCAGGCGGCGCTCGCCTGCGTTTGTGCTGTAAGCCAATCAGAAAGCCCGACTCTCCGCATTCAGTGTCGAGCCCGCTCCGAGCCCCGCGCGCCGTGGAGCAGGGAAAAGGTCCAGCCAACCCTGCCTGGGAGTCCACGGAGCGGGACCGCCCTGCGCGCGGGCTTCCGAGCTTGCATCCCTGCACGCCGCGGGGTCCAGTGTCCCGGGAAGCGTGCCGGGGGTGTGGTGGGACACGCGTTCGGCCATCGGCTTCTCGCCGCAGCAGCGGTTTGCATCCGAAGCGGCCTGGCTGCGGAGCGCCGGCGAAAACCAGGCCCGGCACAGCGCCCCAGGCTCGGCGCGGCCGGACGCGGCTTCCTCGGGCCTCAGTGTTCCAGGGTGCGCCCCGCGGGCCGACGCGCCTCACATCCACCCTTTCTGACTCATTGGACCATGTGTGTGCTCGGTCCTTGCCAAACCAGAGAGCCCCTTCACTGCGTCTCTTGTTTCCCTTTTACAGTTCTGATAAAGGAAATGATAATCATTTCAAACATTAAGAAGTATTATTCACCACTGGTTTCACCAATGAGTTAGCTCACTCATTTCTTAACCGCAGGCTTCCACATCTTACTCTTCCTTAAAATTACCTTGTCAAAGGGCAGCCAAGTGCATAGAAATGAGCTCAAGTTTTGAAGCTCAGCTCCAACTATCCACTGGCAATACGAATACCAGCTAGATGTCAGAGAGACCTTGGACCTTTAGACCTCAGGGAGCAATTATCCTATCCAGGGTATCTACCTTGCTACCTTGTTTTGAAGATTAAATGAGCTCTTTAAAGTACTGAAGAAAGTACTTAGCACACTGTCTGGAACTTAAATGAGGAGTATTACCTACAAAATCGCTAAACTATTGGCTAACCAGGAAAAAAAAAGGGAGAAAGTACAACTAAGCAGAAGATGAGAATAGAAAACACCCAGAAGGGGGGAAAACTAAAATTGGTTCAACAGTATTCTCTTCATTGTTTTGTTTATTTAAATGACTGGAAACAAAGTGTGAAAGGATGGGAGAGCATTACATTTTTAAAACTTTAGACAGTTGACTATCTTGTAAACAATTTGATGACTAGGCCTTATCTTGTTCTTCCATAAACCCCTGTGCAGGCAGCACTGGACTTACAATAAAGGCTATCAGTAAACATCTGTCGAATGTAATTGAAAAGAAAACGTGAAAGGGGGCCTGAGAAAGCAGACCTCCACAGTAATAGTGAGAGATGCTATTAACTCTTCTCTGGGTATGCAGACATGGAAGGCCTCAGGAAACGTCTATTGGTTAAGAGAATCACTTGAACGTTAACTGTTGGTAGGACAGGTCCTACTGTGTCTTTGCAAAAACTGCCACCTCCTATATCCCTTGGCCTCTAGAGATAACTCTTCCTTTTGGGAATTTAACATTATTATACCCTCTCTGAGGGATTGGGATGATCCTAACTGAGTGTGCTGACCAGAAATGACACCAAGGAACCCAAAAGAGAATTCACCATGAGGAATGGGGCTATCTGGACTGGAGCCTAAAATACCCTTATAGTCTTAGAGAAACGTTCTAAAACTTTAGAGTGCACAAATATTACAGGTAGACACCACCCCACAGATTTTTTATTCAGAAGCTCTAGAGTGAACCTCAGGAATCTGCATTTAGTGTGGATTTTAAAATGATTTTTTTAAATTTACACGCAGTAAAATTTACTTATTGCAGTGTACAAGAAGTATGTATTGAATATGTACTGTGTGCCACTTACTGTTCTAAACAATGACAACAAAAACGTCCCTGCTTTCATGGAGCTTCATTCTAGTGGAGGCAACAGAAGAAAATTAATAATTCCAAATGATAATAAGTGCCATAAAGAAAATATAGCAGCGGCCGGGCGCGGCGGCTCAC
>NW_012145967.1:481925-482674 GCF_000956105.1 Propithecus coquereli
AAAAAAAAAACAAAAAAGAACAGGTCAAAAAGAGAGACCACAATACAGTCACGAGTGATTTTGTTGTTTTTAATGAAGGTAAGTACCACTGAGTTTAAAGAAGAGAACTTTGCAGCTGATGAGCCGGGCAAGATTTGAACAGACAATGGGTCTCATTACACGTTTAATCCTTGATGACAGCACAAAGCCACCCCTCCTTGTGCTAAAGTGTACACATACATTGAAACTGGACTGGAATCCAACTAATCCCCCCAGCAAGGCTAAAGGCGCACACAAAATTCAGCAGCGCCGAGTTCGTGTGCCTGGAGGGCAGACGGTGACTGTTGCGTTTGACTTAGAATTCGTAAATACCTAGCTACAGACTTAAAAATGCCCAATAAAAGCTGACGATGGGCTGGACAACTATACCCCATGAACCCTGGTCCAAACGCCCTGGCCTGGTCACGCCTCTGCGCTGGACCCCGGGCACAGGTTGACAGGGGCAAGGCCGCAGTCCCGACCTCGGCCTCCGCCCGGCCCACCCCTGCACGAAGTTTGCGGGACGGACCCGCACGGGCCATGCCCACACCCGTGCCGGCGCCCGCCCACCCCGTCCAGGCGACGCCGACTTGTAAATACAGGCCCCGGACCAGCAATCAACAGCAGGTGGGCGGCGCGGCCTCGCCAGACAAAGCTGGGAGCCCCTCGGTCGCGCCCTCCGCCGGGCGCACCCGCTGCCCGCCCGCGGCCGACCGGCACCGAGGCCCGGG
>NW_012145967.1:495537-496800 GCF_000956105.1 Propithecus coquereli
TTTTCCATAATGGCATGACATTGGAAACAGGCAAAAAAATAATAGTACATCCACACCTTAAAATAATATGCAGTGATTACAGAGGATAAACTATAGCTATATCAATAGGCTTGGAGTAATTTCCAAGATATATTGCTGAATGAAAAAGGCAAAATGAAAAAGTATGTTCTATCAGTCAGGGCCCAACTAGAAAAACAGAACCAGAAGGAGACATTGTAAAGCTGGGGTCCCCAACCCCGGGGCCATAGACCCATACCAGTCCATGGCCTGTTAGGAACCGGGCCGCACGGCAGGAGGTGAGTGGTGGGCCAGCGGAGTGAAGTTTCATCTGTATTTACAGTCACTGTCTCCCATCACCCCCAGATGGGACCGTCTAGTTGCAGGAAAACAAGCTCAGGGCTCCCTCTGATTCTGCATTATGGTTATTTCATTATATATTACAATGTAATAATAATAGAAATAAAATGCACAATGAATGTAATGCGCATGAATCATCCCAAAACTATTCCCACTCACCCCCCGGTCAGTGGAAAAATTGTCTTCCCTGAAACCGGTCCCTGGTGTCAAAAAGGCTGGGGACCGCTATTGTAAGGGGTTTATTGCAGGGAATTTGCTTACATGATTGATCTGATTTTGGGGTCTGGCTAGGCAACTCTGAAATCCACAGGGCAGGCTATGAGGAAAGGCAGCTGGAACTCTCTAGCATAGGCTGAAGTTTCTGTCCACAGGTGGAATTTCTTCTTCCCAGGAATCTCAGTTCTGTTCTTAATGCCGTTCAACTGATTGGATGAGGCCCACCTGGATTATCTAGGATATCCTTCTTTACTTAAAGTCATTAATTATGGACTGTAATCACAACCACAAAGTACCTTCACAACAACACCTAGATTAGTAGCCGATGGAATAACCAAGTGGACATATAAAACTGACTATCACGTGTGTAATATTTCATTTTTGTAAAATAACAGTGAAAAAATCCTGTATCTGTGTGTATGCGTATATATGCATATGCCAATATATGTATATTTGTGAATATACAGTTATCTGGATATGTGGGTTAGGGTGAAGTAGGCAGAGGGGCAGGAGAAGAGAATGCCAACAAAAAAAGAAACAAAGAAAAGAAAAAGACCACAATATGGAAAACATAAAATCCAGGATATATAACATGATCACATTTATGGATTTATATAAAATTATGTGCATATAAATATATAAAGACAATAAAAAACTAAAATACATACATTTTACCAAGTATTCAACAGA
>NW_012145967.1:508053-510141 GCF_000956105.1 Propithecus coquereli
AAACAAACAAATAGGGTTTGCAGAATTCAGAAAATTTCACTCATTAAGAAGATTCTTATACTGAATTTGTCACTACACCCTAATGTTTCGCAAAGACAGGATGCTTACTGACATTAACTTTTGCCACACTTGAAATAAACAGCATCTTCATGCGATGGTAAGTTACACCACTCACCACTATTTTGAAGTCTGAAGTTGATTTTTGCAGATCTCATACACCATGGAGGCTCTCTGAATTCGCTATTTCTTGTGTCTCTTCCATTCCCCCAATCCATAGACTTAGTCTGTAGGAATTTAATAACATGCTTTCTGTCCCCCAGGTGCAGATATAGATAGAAACTGATGACGCTTGCTCGTGGTGATTTAAAAAAAAATGTCATTGTTGCATTATCTTCAACACTGTGAAATGCTGCCTTCTCTTTTTTATCCTAAGGCATACAAAGCCTTATTATAAACAGGTTTAAGAAATAGCTAAAACAAATACATTTTATTATTCCAATAGAGACAGGATTGTTTCTTTCTTATACATTCACTTTATTGTTCTTCTTACCTGCTTATTATGATTGACTTACCCAAGATTATTGATACCTATCTGGAAGTTTTATCAACATCTGAAACTTAACACAAAAAATTAAACTAACAATTCCCTTGTTACTAATATATATCTTCCATGGCCCAAACAGCTTTGTGATCAAAATCTTAAGATTTTGTTTGACTTGGGCCAGCCCAGTGGCTCCTGCCTGTAATCCCAGAACTTTGGGAGGTCAAAGTGGGAGGATCATTTGAGGCCAGGAGTTCAAGACCTGGCAACATAGTGAGACCCCGTCTCTACAAAACATAAAAAAATTAACCGGGGTGGTGGCATGCACTTGTAGTCCCAACTCCTGGGAGGGGTTGAGGCGGGAGGATCACCTGAGCCCAGGCATTCGAGGCTGTAGGGAGCCATGATCACACAACTGCACTCCAGCCTGGGTGACAGAGCGAGATCCTGTCTCTAAAAAAAGAAAAGATTTTGTTTGACTGTATGTCAAGCTCCACACTTAATCATATATTAAATCATTCCTCTATTGTTTCCTACAGTTATCTAGGATTTCAAATGGGAAAGAAAATAAAGAACTACACCAGTTTTCTTCCCTCCAGCTCTAACCCAAAACTGCAGACTCCCCTCTGACATCCGAAAAGGAAAAGACAGCAGGGAAGAGGAAGAAAAGCTACCAAAGAAGGGAAACAGTAGTACAAAATGTGTTCTGATATCGCTTATATCACATCTTAAGTGGCCAGCAGGACTAAAGCCATTTAAAAAATCACGTCATATAATGCAAACTGTTAGGAACATGGCCTCTGCCATCAGACCTACCTCTAGCAGTTTCTTAGCATTCATATGCCTCATTTTCCTCATCTATAAAATGACGATAACACTACAGGTTGTCTACCAAATTATCCATCCCTCCTTTTTCTTTATTAATAAAGTTACATGTGGTAATCTCCCAGCCTCCCTTGCAACTAGAGGTGACCATGTAACATAGTTCTGACCAAAGGGATGTTGACGGAAGTCCTCGAGAAGAGAAGTCCTTGAGAGATGCCCCCTGTCCTTTCTCTCTGGAAGGCAGATGTGATGTCTAGAGAAGTTACATTATAACTCTGAAAAACGAAAGACATATGCTAAGACTAGTGAAGAATGAAGATAGATCCTGTAAGAAAGATGCCAAGAAAGAAAAGAAAGACAGAGGACAGAATCAGCCTGGGTTCTTGGTGACCTCATTGAGTCACACACTAAAACTGGACTGGCCTCCTTATTAAATGGAAGAAAAAAATACTCTTGACTTCTTTTAAACTCTTACAGTAGGGTTTTCTGTTACATGAAACACACTCCTGATATACCATTTCACAGTTATTAAGAACATTATTAAGTGTAATAATGAATATAAAAATGGTTACCGGCTGGGCGTGGTGGCTCACGCCTGTAATCCTAGCACTCTGGGAGGCCGAGGTGGGTGGATTGCTCAAGGTCAGGAGTTCGAGACCAGCCTGAGCAAGAGCGAGACCCCGTCTCTACTAAAAATAGAAAGAAATTATTTGGACAACTAA
>NW_012145967.1:511346-512782 GCF_000956105.1 Propithecus coquereli
TAAAGGAAATATTTCAAAAGAACAAGGAGGTAATAATATCACCATCTAAAGGGAAAAATGTTAACTTTTGGGGATATTTCTTTGCAAGATTTTTAGATGGCTTTCACATAGTTATAATCATTTTGAACATGTAATTTGTTTAACTTACATATACTTTCTGTGTTATTACATTGGCTTTCTATGGAACTAGTTTGTAGCTACATAATATTCTAAATTTATCATGAAGTATTTAAGACATACAAAAAATACAAAGGATAATAAAATGAATATCCATGTATCCCCATACAGCTTAAGAAATAAAACACTGCCAGTATGATTGACGTCCTCTGTGTAATAATAGTCCTTATTTGCAGCTCCCTCCTTCTCCAACATACGTAACTGCTTTCTGAAATTTGGTGATCATTCAGCCCATGCATTTTGTTATACTTTTGCCACATATATATGTACTACTAAGTAATATGTAATGTTATTTGCAGGTTCCAAACTTTATGTAATTGGTATCATGCAGTATATATAGTATCCTATAGTTGCTTTCATTTCTTTCTCAACATTATGTTTATGCAAGTTGTCAATGTCGATTCATATTTGCTATATCATATTTCATCAAATAAATATATAATAATTTCTCTTGTGTTCTACTGTTTAGGTAGTTTGCAACCATAAATATTATTGTGACAAATGTCTTTCTGCATAATATATTTATCATTTTCTTCATTTAGGATTATTCCCCAAGTATAGATCCCCGAAGTGAAATAAACAAAGAGCATGAACATTTGTGAGATTGTCGCACATATTGCCATGTTGCTTTCCAAAAAGACTGTACACATTTTGTATTGTCAGCGGATATATCTTAGTTCCTTGTTTTATCACATACTCACCAGGTATGGATAATACCATTAGTTTTTTCTTTAATTTTGGCTAATTTGCTTAGAAAAAACTGGTATATTGATTTCTGGTGAAGTTGGAATTGAATTACTTTTCCATGTTATCTATTAATCATATTAATTCCTTTGTAATCTGTCTTTTCATGCCTTTTGCCCATCAACACCGTTGGAGACAGTGTTTTATCTCATTTTAATAGCTTTTTATGTAACACTGTATCTTTGCCAAATTGGCTACAAACTTTTTCCTAGTTTTTTTATACATAGTTTAGTATTGTTTGTTTGTTCAAGACAGGCTCTCACTCTGTCACCCAGGCTGGAGTGCAGTGGCACGCAATCATAGCTTACCGCAGCCTCGAATGATTTTCTTTCTCTTATTTATATTTATGTTCTCTTAAGAAAATAATTAGCAGGTCATTTAAACTTGAACGGCTAATTATTTTCTTATTTTTATGGAAATAAATGATTAAAGCCTTTCAAATTACATTTCACTAAATTATCTAATGTTGGAAAATTAGCACTCAATTGCTATTTCTTTTCTTTTTCTTTTTCTTT
>NW_012145967.1:512832-513797 GCF_000956105.1 Propithecus coquereli
ATCATGGCTGACCAAATGGTAAACTATGATGAATTTTATAGTGAATGGGAGAAAGGAAATGGAAAATTTTTTAGAAAATAAAACCCAAAGCCAAATATAACAAAGATTAAGGTCCACAGAAACATCGTTCTGAATATTTATGGGTAATCCATGAATAATCCTCGGAAATAGATATTGCTTGTGCAAATCAGATGAAAAAAATTTTGGATGGATTTTTCCAGCGCATATGGCAATAAAAACTATGAGAAGACAAAAAGACAGTGATATTGTTACCAGGGCCATGGATGCATAATTTTCAAGACTGAGAGGAAATTAAGTGCCATCGGTTAGAGAAATAATCCTTCTCTGTTAGTAAGGAGCACATTTCTCTAATTATTAAACACAGGAGACAGTAAGAAATGAGGGGAAACTCCATTGTACCTCAAAGCCTACCATGATATTTCATGTTATGATTTTAAGTTGCTCAAGATACTTGCTCTCTCTCATCAAACATAACACGAGACAGGTCCTGCATGAATTTAAATTTAAGTAAGACCTTTTCTCCTCCTTAACAGTGTTTTTTATTTACTGTATTTGGGTGGCTATGGAATGTAAATATTCTTTTAACTGTTCTTTCTTATCACATTAAAATAACCAACAGAGAGCTTGAGAACTAAGCAAGGTTCTTCCCTCTTAAGTCTTCTCTTCAAATTCCAATATGGCACCCAATTGCTTTTCATTATAGTCAACAAAAAATCAAATCCTTTTAAGTTTGATTAATTTAAATTAAATGTTTTTTTAATTTCCTCACCA
Organism: Propithecus coquereli; assembly: GCF_000956105.1. Lineage (NCBI taxonomy): Eukaryota > Metazoa > Chordata > Mammalia > Primates > Indriidae > Propithecus > Propithecus coquereli. Next base: position 513,625 of record NW_012145967.1, read on the forward strand.
GGAAGAAATATTAATCACTAATACCTAAAAACGCAATCATTGCTGGTGACTACGTTTCTAGAAAAAAAATATTTTTAAGTTTTGTTTCTTCACACAAAAGTCATATACACACACAAACATCTCAACTGCTCATGTGTTCATGACCTACTCATCCAGACCACTCATATGTGATT
>NW_012145967.1:525150-527656 GCF_000956105.1 Propithecus coquereli
TCAGGTAGTAAACAATCTTTTATGATCTGCTAAAGAATACAGATTTTGTTCCACAGCAATTAACAGCCTTAAAATATTTTTTCTTTTATTTTGGCCATCCCATAAATCAGTAGGTATCTTTAAAATACACAGACATACTTGGTACTACCTTTGTCATATTTGCAACATCATGAATCTAATTAAATAATAAAATGTCATTGTTAGGTTTATTCCAGGTGGGAACCCGAAAAGTATGTACAGGACAGAATGTGGTTAATGCAAAACTTAGGTTTATAAAACAATAGCCGCGGGGGTCTGGGGAGTCCCTGGACTTTGTAAATCTGACAGCTGCAGCCGGCACTCCTTCCCCTCCCTCCCTGATAGAAGACGAAGGCCATCCCTCCCCAGCTCTCCTGATAAGGACGAGGCCAGAGCAGAAGGATGGATGCGACTGGGGCAAAGGGGTCGTAGGAGTCGGTTGTTTGAAGAAGACTTTACTACAAACAGCTGTTCTGCCCGCCGTCCTCTGCTGCACGTAGCAGGAAGCAGTTCTTCACCTGCCAGTTTGGCCCAGAAACAAAGAACAGAACAGGGCAGGTGGGAGGGGGTCGGCTATCCCCGTTTACAAAAACTCTCACTAAACCCGCTTCTGTGCTGACTCTCTTTTTGGACTCAGCCCACTCGCACCCGGGTGAATAAACCAGCCGTGTTGCTCCCACATATCCTGGGAGTGAAATCTGTCCTTTGGGTCAGTCACCCTTTCAGCCAGCAATTCTCCTTGAATTAAAAAAAAACCCCACATATGAGAAAGATAATTCAGGAGACAGTGTAGAAAGTGGCCTGGGTAGAGGAGATATGGACGGAGAACGGCCCCTGGGAGACTGCCTGCAATCGTCCAGGCGAGACAGGGAGGAAGTCTGATGCTACAAGACATCATGCTATGCGCCGCGGGGAACACGCAGCTGAACAAGACACGGCCCTGCCATCAAGGATGTATGAATGAAAATGCCAACTCCATGCTCGTTTCCCCTAACATAACGCCCCCGGAGACAGCGATGTAGAAAGATACGGATAAGAAAAGACAAGCTTTTATTAAAACCTGCTGAAGACAAAGATTGTAGAAAGCAGTAATTTTTGCTTGATGTTTTCAATTTGACTGTTATTTCCCATGTCTCTATATAATCGATTTAAACACCCTGCTGTTTGTGTTTTGACCAACCATACAAAACAAGGCGAGGGGAACAATGCAGTCAGCAGCTGCCTGGACTTGTTAACGGATGTGATTTCAGTAAGGAACTACTTGCTGACTCAGAGACAGAGGAAAACAAAAAATCTCCGCTCCCTGTTCTGTGGCCAGCCAAGCGTTTGCAAGACTGTCAAAGTCCACAGTGGTGAGACCTCTTTATAGTGTTCGTGTGTCACTCATTTGCTGTGTCACTCCTTAGTCTGAAGTTTCATTCTAAACTTAAAGAAATAAATGAGTCATGTAAATCGTCCCTGGGGCTTGGTACCTGGCCCTGAAAGACCAGTCCTCCTTCCTCCTTCCCTGGCCCCAGCGTCCACTATTCACCTGATCTCTGTGCAGCTCCACAGAGCGGGCCAGCAAGCAAAGTTACTGCAGCACCCTCCCCCACCCCGGTAAAAACCACAATAGCCAGCAGGGAGCGAGTCCCCTAGGAGAAAAAGGATGGGATTTGGAATCAGATATGGTTGAATACTGGCTTTGTCAGGCTGAATGACCTCTTGCAAGTTGGTTAACCTCTTGCAACCACTCTTAACCCTGGCGATGTATTCAAAATAATAGACGTCCAACACCTGGCACTCTCACACTTTGCTGGCGGAAATGTAAAATGGTGCGGCCACTTCGGAAAATAGTTTGGCAGTTTCTTAAAAAGTTAAACATAAATTAACCATACAACCCAGCAATGCTATGCCTAGGCATCTATCTACCCAAGAGGAATGAAAACATACGTTCACAGAAAGACTTGTGTGTGAATGTTAATAGCAGCATTATTCATAACCGAACTGCAAAAGCATTACGCTAAGTGAAAGATGTCAGACAAAAAAGAGCACACATTGTATGAGTCCATTGACGTGAGACAAGGCAAATCTACAGATTTAAAGTAGGTTAGGGTTACCTGGGGGACAGGGGATGAAGAGAAACTGCAGATGGGCACGAGGGATCTTTTCTGGGGTGATGGAAGTGTTCTAAAATTGGATTGTGGTGATGGGTGTACAACTATAGATTTATTAAAAATACCTGAATAGTATACTTAAAATGGTGAGATTTTATGGCACATAAATTATACCTTAATAAAGCTGTTTAAAAAAAAACCCAAAAAACCCAGCAAGTAGTAGGCACTCAATAGTGTAATAGCTAACATTTAATAAGCACTTATTGGAAAGCAAGCACTACTTTAAGCATGTTACATGCCTTTGCTCAATTTTACTCTTATTTCTAAAGCAGGGTTTCAGAAACTTGAGTCTTCCAAATAGTAATACCACTTTCACTATTTTTCCATATCCA
>NW_012145967.1:528611-530784 GCF_000956105.1 Propithecus coquereli
CAAACACTTACCTTCGTGTTCCAGTTGCCTGCAGTGTTCGTTGCAGGAACACGTGCAGGGCTGTGGCCCGGGGTGACAGGCTGTACCACGCAGCCGAGGGGTGCAGTGGGATACACCATCTGGGTTGGTGCAACTCTATGGTGTTCACACAGCAAAACGGCCTACGAGGCCTTGCCGTTAAGCAATGCATGCCTGTCGCTGTGAAAACAAGCATGAGGACTGCCACAGGGGCTTAGTTTGTGCACAGATGTCGCCTAAAGAAGGCTTGCTGTCTCCGAGGCGAGACCGACAGGCGGCTAAGCGTGAGAGGGCTGCCTTCGCTGTACCAGACGTCACCGCACGGGGACCCAAGGCACGCCCCACCCTCTACACAGTTGGAAACAATTGAGGCCAGATAGCTCCTTAGGGCTTATCTGAGGCAGCCAGTCTGCTTCTGCTGCTTTCTCTTTATCCGTGATAAGTCCATAAAAGCAGAGCCTGGAGACAGGGGCTGGGGAGGAGGCCTGGGGTCCCGACTGGTCCTGCCTGGCCCGGAGTGGGGAGTGGGGCAGCGGGGCTGGAGGTTCGCAGCTCCCTCCCCTGAGCAGTGAGGGGCCTGAGAGGAGGGCTCGCAGGGTGGGGTGGGGAGAAAGGTGCTGCTCCCCCAGCCCGAGGAGTGTGGAGAGAGAGGCCTTGGGGACCCCCGGTGTGCTCGGCCTGGCGTTCGGGTGTGTACGTGACCCCAGTCATGACCCTCAGAACGGGAGCCAGGGACAGGTGAAGCGTCCACCCTCCCGGGTCAGGAACCGCGGCCTGCTCAGTCAAGCTCCCTTGCTGGGGCAGCGATGCGGCCAGGAGAGGACCACACGGCGCCCTCCGGGAGGAGGAAGCATTTGTCCCCTTTTCCTGGAGGAGGAAGGAGCCGAGGGGAAGGGGTGAGGCAAGCATTCATTTGGATATGAGATCAAAAACGTAAACCGCACTGGCTTTTTTCTTATACCTAAGACTGATGAGACATTTCTAGGTTCTGCCCAAGGGGTAGCTGAGGAACACTTGCCTTTCCTCAAGTTAATGGCTTACCAAGAATATGGGAAATACTGGGAAGGACGGAATAATCTTTCTTCCCCACAATAAGAGAGAGATTGAGTGTGGCGGGAGGTGGTAATTAGGGAAAATAAAACATTTCATTTTACTACTCCACTTGATTCAATAAACTGGGTAGAGAAGGATTAAAACAACTTCAAAAGATCTCACTTTCCTACTCTGACACTTCAACTAACCCCTATTACTGTCAGATCTAAAATTATCTGTGGTGCCAACTGTATTTCAGGAAACCTGCTCTAGCGAAGTGAGGAGCTGCCCTCAGCCCCACCCTCCAACCCTGGGGTTGCCCACGGGGCCCTGGAAGATGTGGGGGTGGAGTGATACCCACGCTGCTTCTCCTGGGTTCTGCAACATTTAGGAACCCGACACACCTGACCCAAATGAATATTTTCTCCCCATTTATTTGTTTTCCTCTCTTTCTACTCTGAACCAATAATGCTCCAGCTCAGTATTTTCTCTCCTGTTTTCCTCATTTGCTCTGTTTTTCTTCCCCTTCCTGATTTCTCAACTGTTGCTTTGCTTTGGTCAGCAAAGGAAAATTTTGCCCAACATTTTTTACTGTCCACTGGCAGCTCTTAGGGCAAACTGGAAACCCAAGGCTAGCACTACCTAAGACAATGTTTGATTTCAGGTTCTGCCTTTTGTTACCTGTGTAGGCTTGGACAAGTCCCTGAATTTTCTGAATTATGTTTCTTTATCTGTTAAGTTGGATTAATAATAATAGCTGCTTCCCAGGGTTATTGTGAAGCTCAGATGAGGTAACATGAAAACACACATCATAGAGTTCTACAAAAATATTTCCTTTTATTATTGTGATGGTGGTTTTTGATGGAGCACCTTTTGAAAAATAAGTTTTCTAATTAAGATATTTATAGATGTTTCAACATCTCTCAGAAACATGAAATGGAATGAAAAGAATAATTTGCAGAAATATATGCAATATTATTATGAATTTTAAAAGCTGCAAAACGGTACTAGTACATGATGTTCAGAATATTTACATATGTAGGAAGAGTACTTACAATGAGTAAGAAAACATACTAAATTCATGCTAAAGTTTGCTCCTGGGGAAAAAGGTGTAATGGGACTG
>NW_012145967.1:531686-541346 GCF_000956105.1 Propithecus coquereli
GTGTTTATTTTTCATTTATATTTCACTGTTACATAATGCCAAATTCATCTGCCCATTCACTCCATTCAGTTTAAGGGGGGAAAAAAGCAAAATAGCTTGTTGGTATTGTATAGATACCAAATGTTGAGATGAGCAACTACATTTTTTTTTTTTATCTACTTGGTTTAGAATTGTGTACATGTCCTCCTTCCACCTTAATAATAGATGAAGATATTTTTTTTTCTCTCCACCCTTTCACTTTCCAACCACCCACTTCTTTTACTTTGTGTTCAAACTCAGGAGTTGGTTAAGGTAAGGTTGCAATACTCAACCAGTCGAGAAATCTGGACTTGGTGTCTAACATCTGGAAAATTCACCTGGAAGTCCAGAACTCCACTGTCCAATACAGTAGTCACTAGTTATATGTGGCAATTTAAGTTTAAATTCATTAAAACCAAATAAAATTAAAAATTCAGTTCCCCAGTCACACAAGGAACATTTCAAGCGTTCAATAATCACAGGTGGCTAGTGGCTACTGTATTGGTGGCACAGACACAGAACACGCCCTATTCTCAGAAATCACCATTGGTAGTTCTGGTCTGTAATTAGAGGGCAGTAGTTATGGTCATAGCTTTCCAAATTTCTCACTCTGCAGCTATTAATTGACGATTAGTCTTCTTTCCAAAAAGGAAACAGATAGATCTCCTAGCTTGGAACAACTTTCACAGGTGCAACTCTGGATGAGGAAACTGTGGGTAATACACGAACGATGAAGACAGGGCTTATCAGAGGCCTCTCCACTCTCTCCAGAGACTGCTATTTCTGGTAAGCCACTCAGGCTCTGTCCTGGCCTACACCTTTGAGCCACTGTAAAATCTTCAGATAAAGATCTTACCAAGAGACAGAAGTAGATCCACTCATCTAAGCTTCCTTATTATGTTTATTTTAAAAGACAAGAGTTTAAGGATTTGAGGAGAATGTAATAGAGAATCCAGTTTCATCCTTAGACAAACATCTAGTTACTGGATCTATCTATTTCCTTTTTGGGAAGAAGACTGATTGTCAACTAATAGCTGCAGAGTATAGAGAGCAGCAAATTAGCCAATAGATACTAAGTGAGTCCAGAAAGCCAATAAGCGGTCACAGCTCAGAATGACCCCTACTTTTGGAGAGAACGTGCTCTACGGAAAGATAAGGCAAGTGGCTAAGTTGACACCTGCTAACCTTTGAATCAAGGAAAAGCAGTTAGCAAATGACATTTCTGGTGAATATATTAAACATCTTTCCGAAACTCATGAGATTTCTTTTACAGTTCTCTCCATTATTCCTATGGTCTCACCTCATTTACTGTCTTTTTGCTTTGGTTTCATTCTCCCTCTAGATTTTTTTTCCATTTGGCTTTTACAGAGGTGGGCTCTGTGGCTATTCTAGAATGACTCAATATAGCATTTAAACTTTTAAATCACCATATTTTATTAGAACACCTATAAAGTATTTATTATTTCAATTAATAAAACTATGTTCTTTGCAAAAATTGCCTTGGGCCATAAGTACAAAATTAAAAACATTCAGTAAGTTATGTAAAACTATAAAAGCCTTCAGCAGATGACAAATGTGTGCTTTAGGCATTAAGCCATTTTAAATAATTTTAAAGCAGCTTTCACAAAATACCCTCTTAGAGAGAAGCCAGCTGAAGAACGATAAACGTTGGCCCAAACCCTGAAAGAAGCCAAAGCAGGTGCTCCAGCAGGATTGGAGGGGGAAGGCAGTTATGTAAACAAGGGCTGTCTGTAATGAGGCCTCTGCTGTCTCGGTTCCCTCTTCTGAAGGTGGAGCTTGCGAACTCTCAGTGGATGTGCCCCCGCCAGATCCCAGATGGCTCCAGCGCTGCAGAGGGAGAAGGCTCTCATCAGGGCAACCAAATCTCAAACCACTTAAGTCTTCAATAGGCATGGTCAACACTTAAAATTCTTAGAAGCAAATAGCTTGTTCAGGCTCCCAAGACAAGTTTAATCTCACACTTTCAGAGTTTCAGAGGTAAAGGAAATAAATCTGATTCATCTTAATTTAATTTTGTGTTTTCCCCTGAATGCTAGGCAAATATTAACATGGTATGCTGTCACCATGGGCTTCTCTTCAACTCACTAGAGGCTAATCAACACTCCCAGCTTCTCATCTTTGCCTCTTTGCATTAGCAATAATGAGCTTGGAGAGAGGATCTGAGAGACCTCTTGGATTCAAATCAGCCACACAGAGTTACTAGTTACAAATAATCTCACATGTGGTCGAACATATTATTTAGGGCAATGCTCAGACTGCCTGTATAAGAACAGTCACACGCTTATGAAAAAGCATATTCCTGGGCTCCATCTAAGACCAAGCCAGTCAGAATTTTTGGAGACAGGCACCAGGAATCTGCATTCTAATAAGTTTTCTTTGTGGTTCTTATGCACTTTAAAATTTAAGACTGAATGAATGGAAGATAAAAAAGGTTTTTCTTCTTTGCCTTTTACTATGAAGAAACAAGATGAGTTAGAAATCCAGCTAAATCTCTGGACCAGAATGGAGTAAAATTAATAACTGAGAAATAAATCAGGGCAAAAAGTCGAAGTAGAAGAAGTTAAATGCTGTAAGTCCAATGACTTGGCAAGCCCTTAGTGATCATATGCCTCTCATTTTTCAAGCTAGTCCCAATTTCAGATATCATGTTCTAGCGGTCAAGACCATCAACAAATGTTCATCTTTTCTTTATTTCCATTTCTTATTTGTAAAATGAAAATAGTAATTTCTGTCCTATATACCACATAATGTTTTCATAAAGATGGATCAAATTAGATAATATATGTGAAAGAAGTTTACAAGACATAAAGTGCTTTACAACCATTATTAAATTCAGGGAGTAGTCAATTGTATTATTCTATCATTGACTAATTCTTTGTCATTTTGGAAAAAATCAGCTCCTAATTCAATCTTCTCTTTTTGAATTAGGGCCATGTCTTTGAATCATGAGTGAACTGTATTGCAGCATAATCAATTCATCCATTGTGTGTCTTTGCAGTGGAGTTAACCATGTGGTAATTAACACTGATTATGGGGATACTCACATAAGATGCGTTACTTAGGGCTCTTCATAAATGTAGACACAATTTAAATCCTCATTCTCTCTGATCATTCTTCTTCATATTGTTTCTTTTCTTTTTTGTTGTTCGTTTAAAATCTCTATTTGGTTTATTTTTTGTTTTGGTTTGTTTTTTAGAGACAGGGTCTCATTGTGTTGGCCAGGCTGGAGTGAAGTGGCCCAATCACAGCTTACTGCAGACTTGAACTCCTGGGCTCAAGCGATCCTCCTGCCTCGGTCTCCCAAAGTGCTGGGATTACAGGTATGAGCCACCGTGCCCAGCCTACTTGGTTTTTAAAATAAGTAATACATTTGAGGCTGGGCATGGTGGCGCACCTGTAGTCCCAGCTACTTGGGAGGCTGAGGCAGGAGGATCCCTGGAGCCCGAGAGTTTGAGATTGCAGTGAGCTATGATGACACCACTGCACTCTAGCCTGGGCAACAGAAGGAAACCCTATCTTAAAAATAAATAAAGTAAATAAAATAAGTAATACATTTGAAAGAATCAAAAATCAAAAAGAATACAAAGCTGTAAAATAAAAAGTCTCCTTACCCTTCTGTCACCCATCCATCTAGTTCCTGCCTCCCCTTTGTAGGCAATCACTGTCATTGATTTCATGCGTATACTTCCAGAGATTATTTTCGTTTATACATAAGCAAATATGGATATATATCACTCCTTTTTTAAATTTTTTAACATGATAGTAGCACACTACCTACACAGTTGTGCGCCTTGCTTGCTTCACTTAACGACGAATCTTAGAGATCTTTCCATAATAGAACATAGTTTCCTCAATCTTTATTTTACAGCTATAGTAAATCCCATTGTATAGATATGCTATTATTCATTTAACCAATCTCATATTAATGAATTTTTAGATGGATTCCAATCTTTCGCTATTACAAATAATATTGTAATGAATAAACTTGAACATCCATTATTTCACATTTGTGTGAGTATTTCTGTGCAATAAATTCCATGTGGCTTACTTTCTAGCTCTGAATGTTTTAGTTGATTTTTTTGGGACTCTTCCCAAGTTGTGCATATCTTTCTTCAATTAAGGAAAGCAAATTTGTACACTATACCCTAAGAATAATCTTCCCAGTGCTAAATATAGTAGGATTGCTTTTCTCTCTTTGTTTTTGCAAATCAGATCTCCCAGAATTGTAAACGCATTCTTAAAATGGCCTAACAACTGTTCCAAAATATAAAGTTTATTAAAAATAATGACCTCACATTGCTGAAGAATATTAAATATCTGAGTACTAGGATTTCTAGTTATTTTACTACTATTTTGCTATAGACTTTTTCTCTTTAACATGTTTTTTTCTTTCATTCCCATCCTAATGGAATGTATCTTATTGTTTTCTGCAGCTAAAACAGAATACCACAGTCTGGGTAATTTATAAAGAACCGAAGTTTATTTGGCTTACGGTTCTGAAGGGTGGGAAGTCCAAGTGCATGGCACCAGCATCTGCTGAGGGTCATTCCATGAAGAAGGTGAGGGAGCAAGCAAGCTCCTAAGACAGAAAAAAGGGGGTCAAACTCATCCTTTTATCAGGAAACCACTCCCAAGATAACTAAACCACACCCAGAATTAATCCACTCACAAGGGCAGAGCCTTTATGACCTAATTATCTTTTAAAAGGCTCCACCTCCTAATACTGTTACATTGGCAGTTAAATTTCTACAGGAGCTTTGTAAGAGACAGATAGTCAAACCGTATCAAAAGGGTTTGATCAAGGTCAAGGTTGCCCAATACACGACAATAAAAACAATTATGAACAGAAGTAGAATGAGAAAATATTATTTTAACTTCAAAGTATGTATAGTGGAAAAATGTGATTTAAAATATTTCATCTCATTATCAGATTATATGTCTCAATTTTAGCTTTAGAAATAAGCATATATAAATATAGAATATCATCGGCCCAGGAATTTGGTAGCTATAGCCTGTCGGCACTTACAGTATCAGGATTGCCTGGGAATTTCCAGTTTTCCTTAATGCTGATTAATGTTCAGTGATTCAAAGTGACTTAGTGGCATGAAGAAATAACTACTAACTCTTAGGACTTTGAGGTATTTCTGAGCACACACGCGAGCCAAATTACACTGGATTTGTTTTTGATAAGAGGTGAAAGGTAAATAAGAAAAAGCCACAAACAGCACCCAAAATTCATTTTAACTAATGTAATTGTGTCACCATGATTTTTTCAATGACTTAGCTATCCTTTCTTGCCTTTCCTCACTCCCAAACATCCTTTTGCCAGAATTGCTCAAGCAGGGGTAAAAGGGACTTAAAAAAAAAAAAAAATCTGTTCTTGCATTTCCTCAAGGGAATGGCTAAAAAGAGGGTTAGCAGTTTGAGAAACTAAGACAGAGATCTTGGATAACACACAGAGCAGATAGATGATGGAGAGCTGATTGGTTTTCATCAGACACTTCGGAACTTAACTTATAATAGAATTGACACATAACAGAGCTGAGTGATAAATGATAGAAAACAATAGGACTCAGGATTGAATGCCCCCCAAAATTTATAAAGAACTTAGTAAACTGGCATATAGATGAAGAATTTGATCGAAAGCCATCCTTTCCCTGTTCTTGAAGGCAGAAATCCTTAGATCTGCTTGCCCCATACCCTTTGTCACTGTAAATTCAACCTCAGATCCTGAAAGCTTCAACCTTAATCTATCTAGGGCAGCAGCCAAGAGCGAAAGATTAAAAACAACCACACAAGAATAACATCTCCTTGAAGGATGGGTTATTGCTCCATGAATAGTCTCTATGACTTGAAACTGTTAATTTATTTTTATTTGGTGATGTTAACTTGATCTTGTGATATTCAAGTATCACTTATCCTCTCCTAACATGTCAGTTCCTTTAGTTTCTTCCTTTAGGGGCAATTTCTTACTCTTTAGTTTCACACCTAAATGCTTTTTAGTATGCATCTCAAGGGAAAAAAGAGGGTATTTTTCATCACATAACTACAGTGCATTGTTGCATCTAACAAATTCAACAAAAATTCCCAGGTTGAGTCTTAAGTCCTTCATATTTAACCATGGCCACGTAATTTAGTGTGGGAATCCCAGCAAAGTTCAGGGGGCAACAACTCTGATTTTTGAAAAGATCTAGAACAAATCTGGCTGTTCTGAGATTAGCGATATTTGAAGGCATGATGGTGGTATTAGTCACCATGCAGTGATGAGTGTCTTGTCTCATCTGCAACCCATCCCAAAAAGGAGTGAAACACCGCTTACTGCAGTAGATCTGGAAACAACTCAAATCTTCAGCAGCCTTCATCATGTAAATGTAACAAGGGATTTAAAAGCTGATGTTAGGATGAATGTTTCTGGACTGCCGGATGCAGAACTCTTTTTATCTTAAAATAGTACGGACATCATCAAAAGTCCCTGTAGGGCAGACATCCAGGAGTTGCTTTGAACGCTGCTGACTGTGCTTTTAAAGAGGTGTGCCAGAAATGTGATCATGAGCAACTTCTCACAAGAAGTCAGGAAGAAAAGAGCCATGCGAAGGGGCCTCCAGAGTCTGGATACCTGGTCAACATTTGAGAGTAAAGCTACTGAGAATTAGCATATACTTTTTTCAAGTAGCCAAGTAATAGTGCACAAGTAATGGTGTCATTGGTCAAAATGCGGGAAACAGGCATTTCCAACAAATGGACAGTAAAATATTTGGTAGTGTTTAGGCAGTATGTGTCTAGTCTAGCACTTAAGAGAGCTAGTTTTGGAAAGAGGCAGACCTGGGTTCAAACTTTTTGTTTCCGTCTATTTTCTGTGTAACGTGGAATAAATTATTTAGTCTCTCTAAGCTTCAGAGAGTTTTTATGAGTATGAAATTAAAAATTAATTTCCCAGATACCTTGATATCAGAAAGGATGTTCCCCAAATAGTTAGTATGAGTATTCTGATCTCCTGAAATTGGTAACCCCATTGTTTATTGATGTATATCTTTTAGTTATACATGACAATCTCTTTTGCACTGACTACTTTGAGACATTACTTTAAGGGCTCTAATAAGATTATATTTCTGACTTGCAAAACAAAGAACTGCTACATTACTCCAAAATTCCATTTTCAGGTATGTATCCAAGGTAAATAAAAACATACATCCACATAAAAACATATGCACAAATGTCCATAGAAGCATTATTCTTTTTTTTTTTTTTTTCTGAGACACAGTCTCACTCTGTTGGCCCCACTAGAGTGCAGTGGCATTATCATTACTCACAGCAACCTCAAACTCCTGTGCTCAAGCTATCCTCCTGCCTCAGGCTCCTGAGTAGCTGGGACTACAGGTTCACACCACCACACTGGGCTAATTTTTTTCTATTTTTAGTAGAGGTGGGGGTCTCACTCTTGCTCAGGCTGGTCTCAAACTCCTGACCTCAAGCCATCCTCCTGCGTTGGCCTCCTAGAGTACTAGGATTACAGGCATGAGCCACCTTGCCCGGCCAGAAGCATTATTCTTTTTTTTTTTTTTTTTTTTGAGACAGAGTCTCACTCTGTTGCCCTGGCTTGAGTGAGTGCCGTGGCGTTAGCCTAGCTCACAGCAACCTCAAACTCCTGGGCTCAAGCGATCCTCCTGCCTCAGCCTCCCGGGTAGCTGGGACTACAGGTGCACACCACCACACTGGGCTAATTTTTTTCTATTTTTAGTAGAGGTGGGGGTCTCACTCTTGCTCAGGCTGGTCTTGAACTCCTGGCCTCAAGCGATCCTCCTGCCTCAGCCTCCCAGAGTGCCAGGACTACAGGCGTGAGCCACTGCGCCCGGCCCAGAAGCATTATTCTTAATAGCCAAAAAGTGGAAACAACCCAAATGTCCAACTGCTGAACAGATAAATGAAATGTGGTCTAGCCATATAATGGAATACTATTTGGCAATAAACAGGAATAAAATACTGATACGTGATAGAACATCGTTGAACCTTGAAAACGTTATGCTTAGTGAAAGAAGCCAGTCACAAAGACCACCTATTTCATGATTCCATTCCTATGAAATATCTAGAAAAGGCAAATTTATAGATACAAAGAGTAAATTAGTGGTTGCCTAAGGCTAGGAGTCGGGTGGGTTGGAGGGAAATGGGGAATAACTGCTAATGGGCACAGTGCTTCTTTTTGGTGGAATGAAAATATTCTAAAATTGATTGTGGAAATAATAGTTGCACGACCCTGTGAATACACCAAAACCATTGAATTTTACACTATAAATGGGTGAATTGTATGATATGCATACTATATATCAATAAAGCTGTTATATATTTTTTAGAAACCCCACAAACCAAGAATAGACCTTGGCATCCCCCCAATCACCTCTTACCCTGTGAGGCTATGCCTGAGAAGTTAGCCGGTCTCATTCTCTGACATCTCATAACTAAACACACAAACACTGCCAAAATAAGCCAAAGAAGAATATGACATGTTAGCTTGATCTGTATCTTACCTCCAACTCAAAGATTTTCAAAGTTAATTTCAAATTTCAAAGTAATTTAAAGCTGAAGAGTTTCATAAACTCTACTTAATCAGCATATAGTCAATGACGCACACAGTAACAGAGAAGCAAAAATTAAATACCAAGAAGGACATTTGGGAAGGAGGAAAGAGCAAACTTGTGGCTAACCTGGCAGTCAGATGTAAACCAAACTTAATATTGAGAAAAAAAATAGTAGTTAACATTGTCTACTGTCTGCTTAGCATCCTTTCCCCAATTCCTCCTTCCTGCTCTGTTTTCATTCAGTTATCCACTGCCACTTCCTTGGGAGGTCCTGGCCGGCTCAAGGCACTCAGCCCATTTTACTTGCACCCCCTCTTCCCACCCCATTCCCTAGTTATTGATTCAGGGTGGGTACGTGACCTAAGTTGCTCAACCAGAGAATCTCAGGACTCTTGTTGGGAAGCCTGGACAAGAAGCTGTCTTTTCTTCTGGACAATTTTCTGGGCAGATGTGGGGTAGGACCTGCAACAGTTGCAAATGACTCACCTTTGGCCCCCAGATGAAACAGCCACATTAGGAGCACCAAGAGGATCAGAGATGTGAACTGAAGTCCTGATTGGAGCCATGCCCGATCTCTACACCTTCACCTTTATTCTTTTCCAGATATGTAAGCCAATGAACACTATTTTTGTTTAGATCAGTTTGAGTAGACATCTCTATTATTTACAGCCAAAAACATCCTAATGAGGTAAGTCCTATCTATAATTCTAATGAATTCATTCTAAATGAGTTAATATCTACAAAGATGCTTAGGACAATGCCTGGCATGTAGTAAGTGCTAATAAGAATTAGGTATAGTAATTATTATTGATAGAAGTGGTGGAATTATAAAATGGAGATAATAATGACTACCCAGTCTGCTTAACAAGGTAGTGTTAATAAGACCAAGAAAAACAAAAGAGAAGTGAACCATTACTCCTTCCATTGTAAAAGTAATACATATCCATTTTAGAAAATTCTGAAAACTAAGAAATATATTAAGAAGAATAAAACAATCACTTATAATCCCACTATCCAGAAAAAATTAATATGTTGGTTAATTTTCTTC
>NW_012145967.1:542677-543841 GCF_000956105.1 Propithecus coquereli
GAACGGTAAGTTGGAATGTATACAGAGATATAAGGATGGTAAGAATGTCTGGAAACAACATCACAAGTAAGGTGGTTAAAGAAATGTGTCTCAAATTAAGCAAAAAAAAAATAATACAACAAAATAAAAACAGTCTCCATCCCTTTAAAAAAAAAAATGTTTCTGTTTACATTAAAGAAAAAACTTCGGGGTGGGGGCAGAATGGGGTATGGAAGCCATCTTCGAATATGTGATGAAGATTAATTCAATAAAAAGACAGATTTCTAGCCAACAGAGCTGCAAATGTCTCCATCCTTCCATTATGGATATTGTAGAAAGGACTTCTGCACAGGGTAGAAAGATGACCCAAATACCTTTCAACTCTTCAATTTGAGGCATCTCAAGCCAAGTAATTTCACATCAGATTTTCTGAAAAGTAAGTGCCATGTATAATAGAAATCACCAAGAATGAGAACTTTCAGTGTAGGCAGTTCCTAGCACTGAGGTTTTATTAAAAATATATCTTTTTATATTTTCCACACTGAAGGCAGAAGAAATCATGTAAAGATGGACCAAGCAAGAGCACTAAAAAATGTGGCATTACTATGGCAGCTAAGAAAATAGCCACAGCACAGCGGCGGAACAAACCAACTAAAATACGAAGAATGGGATGGCCTCTTTCAAACAAGACTCAGGAACAACAGTAAGTGAAGAAAGCTAACTGGATAGGGCCACATACCATGATGCCTCCTTCAAAAGTGATTTGCAACCAGAGGCAGTTTTTCTGCAGACCTAATGAAGATTAAGAAGCTTCAGAGCCACTCTTTTGCTCCAGTCTCTTCCGAGGCCCTGGTAGGGACCCTAGGAGTCTTAATATTGTTTGTCTTTAAGAGGACATTCAACTTGCATAAGTTTTAGGCCTTACAAAACTGTTTGCTTCAAGCCTGTAGACCAGTTCACCAGCAAAACAAAATTCAGTATATGCAAGCATGTTCAAAGTTTTTCTCAAGCATTTCATTTCAGACACACCTACATACCCAGATTGTAATCAGTTAAATTAATATTGTCTTTGAAAACAAAAAATAGTTACATGCATACTCTAGGGCCAGATTCTTTCCCATGTCTAGGCCCTGCTTTGGCATCAAATTTCGGGCTCTGTATTGATTTTAATTATAAATTAAAATA
>NW_012145967.1:544606-545166 GCF_000956105.1 Propithecus coquereli
CTCTCTCTCTCTCTCTATATATATTTTTAGCTGTCCAGATCATTTCTTTCTATTTTTTTAGTAGAGACGGGGTTTTGCTCTTGTTCAGGCTGGTCTCGAACTCCTGATCTTGAGCGATCCACCCATCTCGGCCTCCCAGAGTGCTAGGATTACAGGCGTGAGCCACCGCGCCCGGCCAACACTTTTTAACATTGAACTAAGAGCCTTGATTTATTAAGCAAATTGAGAACAAGCAGCACATCTTATTTGACTTTATATCACAAGCAAAGTACATGGCACATTGCAAGTGCTGAATAAATATCTATTGAATGACTTGTGATGTGACTTTGGTATAGATGTCTCATCAGGAAATGTTGGTTACATTATTAATGAAATACACATGGTCAAGAAAAAGGACAAATTTTCTGAAAAGAGTGGATTTAGCATGTGAAATATGCTCAGTTTTGATTCTATTTTTTAGAAGCTGAACGGTAAGTTGGAATGTATACAGAGATATAAGGATGGTAAGAATGTCTGGAAACAACATCACAAGTAAGGTGGTTAAAGAAATGTGTCTCAAA
>NW_012145967.1:547171-561061 GCF_000956105.1 Propithecus coquereli
TGACGCCACGGCACTCACTCTAGCCAGGGCAACAGAGCCAGACTCTGTCTCAAAAAAAAAATTAAAAATAAAAAAAGAAAGAAAGAAATGACCAATGACCAAGTTCAATTATCTCTAAGTCCAGTGGTCCTTTCTTAGTTCTCACCCTATTTAGCTCTCTCTAGTTTTTGCCTCTATGTTGTGATGGTAAGAATTGGTTGAATAGAAAATTAATATATCCTTCTGGGTTTTTTCCTATCTTTCTTTTTGCAGTCCCCACTGGCTATCTCATGAATTTAACTAATAAACTTTGGGTAGATAACTCCCCAAACTCCAATTCTGATTCCGACCTCTCTCTGAGCTCTTCCCCCAAGTAACTCCCACACATCTTGTGCAGGAGATTTTGCTGGCATTTCACGTCTCCACCTTCCTTCCATCTCCATAATCTCATTTTCCCCATTTCTGCCAATGGCATCATCATCACCATATTCTTTCAGGCACCATGTTTGGACACTTGAGGTTCTTTTCATTCCTTCTCCCTTCTCCTCCACTCTACTCCACTGACTCCCTGGGCCAGTGACTGGCCAAGACCATAGTTTTACCTTTTGCACCTATCTCCTTTCCAATCCCACCAGATCTCTTAGTTCTGCCCATATTTACTCTTTCCCCAAGATCACAGTGGGCTCCTAGCTGTACCCTTGCCTTCAGGCTCCACTTCATTCTTCATGTAGCTGTAACACTCATTTTTGCCTAACAGCCAACTCTAACTATGTTCTTGTCCAAAGATGTCTATGGCTCCTTGGTATCTTTCACGTAAACACACCAACCATCCTACCTTAACGATGTATTCCAAGCCCTGTGTTCCAATTAAGTGAAATACTACTCACATGTTCTCTTGCATGCCTCATATTTATTCTCATACTATGCCTTTGCCGACATTCCTTCTACGCTTCTTTTCTCTCCTGACATTGCATATTTACATCCTGTATATATTTCCAGAGAATCTCAGATATCATCTCCTCTATGATCCTTGCTCGATGTCCTTACACAGATACAACCGACTTCTTCTTCCTCTGCACTTCCTAAAAAACTTCAGTTCTCCTCTTCAGCCATTTACAACTGTCCACCTAGTACTATATTTATGCACATACAAGTTTTATCCCCTCTGCCAGATTGTAAAGCTCATTTAGTTCTGTGTTCATTCAGCAATTACTTTTTGAATACCTAGTAAGTGCACAACCACTGTGCTAGATTGTGGAGGTACAGAAATGAACAAGAACAAGACATGGTTCCTCCCCTCCAGGTACTCATGGTATAATTAAGGAAACAGTAAAGAAAATAAATGACTAATACTTGGTTTACAAACTGTATGACAGAGGTGTGTACAAAATGTTTGGGGGAGCACAAAGGAAGCGCACCAAACTCAGTCTTCAAGAAGAGGGGGAAGAGCAGAGAACTTCCATGAGCAGGTGATACTTGAACCAAGTCTTTAAATACAGAGTCCACCATAGATGAGGGGGGAAAGGAAATCCAGGTAGAAGAAAGGAGATATTTAAAGGCTACCAGTCACAGGCCAAGGCACACAACTGATTCATACTTATTTCCCATACCGCAATAGTTCCAACACCCGTATTAAACTAGGACCATTCAATTACCAAGTATTCACAACTTTGATTTGTAATGAGAAAAACAAGGGCAATGTAGTGAGTTGTCAAAAGGTTACATTTACCCAATTTTTAAATTTAAAAGTTATGACCATTCTGACTTTTTTTGTTGTTAAATGTTCTTTCTTTAAAGAATTGGTGGTAGTTGGGTGCAGTGGCTCATGCCTGTAATCCTAGCACTCTGGAAGACCAAGGCAGGAGGATTGCTTGAGGATAGGACTTCAAGACCAGCCTGAGCAAGAGGAAGACCCCCCCCCACCTCTACCAAAAATAGAAAAAATTAGCTGGGTGTGGTGGCGCACACCTGTAGTCCCAGCTACTCGGGATGCTGAGGCAGGAGGATCCCTTGATCCCAGGAGTCTGAGGTTACTGTGAGCTATGATGACGTCACTGCACTCTAGTTGGGGCAGAAGAGTGAGACTCTGTCTCAAAAAAATAAAGAAAGAAATGGTGGTGATAATACAATCATGTTTTAATTTAATGCTTTTATTTAGAAAACTAAAAAGAACTGGTTATTTTAAATTACTGACTCCAATTAAATTTTTTTTTCCTGGACCAATATTCAAGAATTGAGCAACCACTGCTTGAGAGCAGTGGTTCTCATAAGTACTAGTGGATTAAAATTCCCTAGAGAGCTTTAAAAATATATACAACTTTCCTTGGGTCACCCTAGCCATAGAGATTTAGAATTTCTGAGGTTGGGTCTTAGGAATTTGTCTTTTAAAAATAAACTTAGTTGATTTTGAAAAGCATCCTGATTTGGGAGCATCTATCCTAGTCCAGGTCACTTCACCCTGAATAGGTGTTGGATAAATAAACGTCAAATGAATGAGAGGGTGCTGCTCATGTAAGTATACGTGTGGGAACAAAACATTGCTTTTTTCCTAACAAGGAAATGCACATATCTTAAGTGTACATGGAAGAGAATTATTTTAGGAGAAAGTCTGATTCTTAAGAAGGTAGAAAAAACCAGGAGGTTATTTTGGGAACTTTTGTGCACAAAAGATAAAATAAAAACATAGTACTCTTAAACCTTGGTCACTGACATGAGTGTATTTGGGATGAAAAATTATCGTTTGAGAATCGCAAGACTAGGTATGCTCCTGTCGGTGTTATTTATTTATTTATTTAGAGAGAGAGTCTTGCTCTGTCACCCAGGCTGAACTACAGCAGCATGATAATAGCCCACTGTAACCTCAAACTCCTGGGCTCAAGCGATCCTCCCACCTCAGCCTCCCAAGTAGCTAGGACTATAGGTGCACACCACCACATCTGGCTAATTTTTAAATTTTTCATAGATGAGGGGTCTCGATATATTGTCCAGTGTGGTCTTGAACTTCGGGGCTCAAGTAATCCTCCTACCTTAGCCTCTCAAAGTGCTGGGGTTACAGGTATGAGCCACTGAGCCCAGTCTGCCGGTGATATTTAATAAAAAGAGAGTAACATTTTAAAGTCTAAAATACTGATAAATGGGGCAAGTAACTCTTGGTAATGATCCTTGGATGACCTGAAAATGCAAATAAAGTTTTTTCAGGACCTAATTCTAGATTGAAGACCTCTTAAATAATTTCCCTGTATTTCCTTGTCCCATCCCATGACACTAGAGCTCAGTCTTGAATGTACAGTTCCTAAAGCATGAATATTCACACCACTGCTCTCAGCTAAAATATTTCATTTGTTTTTCTCTGAGCATTTAGATTCTTAGAAATTTACAGATCCCTGAGTTCAAGCCTCTGGTTTTGTAGGTGAGCAAATAGGTCCCAGGGGGGCTACATGACTCACCTAGGGCCCATAACAGAACTGAGATTGTGCAGTTACTTGATACTATTTCCATAGACATTTTCATATCAACTTGTACTTGGTAATATGTTGCTTTACCCTCCTTCTGCCCTTTATATTTAAGTCTCTTCATGTTTTTCACTATTGCACATTCATTTTTCACTCAATCACAGAAATTGGTGGAGACAGGTTTTAATATTCACACTAGACAGAAAAGGAAAGTGATCAAGGAACTTGCTCATCATTACACAACTGTATTAGTCCGCTTGGGCTGCTGTAACAAAATACCATATATTGGGAGTCTTAAATAACAGGAATTTATTTCCCACAGTTTGAAGGCTGGGACATTCAAGATCAAGGTGCTGATTTGGTTCTATGGTGATGGCTTTTTTCCTGATTTGCAGATGGCTACCTTCTTGCTCTGTGTGTGTGTGTGTGTGTGTGTGTGTGTGTGTGTGTGTGTGTATGAGAGAGAGAGGGGCAGAGAGAAAGAGAGAGAGGGGGAGAGAGAGAGAGAGAATGAGAGCAGCAAGCTCTCTGGTGTCTCTCCTGACAAGGGCACTAATCCCATTCATGACCCCTCAACCCATGACCTCATCTAAACTTAATTACTTCCCAAAGGCCCGTTTACAAATACTATCACGTTGGGGGTTAGGCGTTCAGCATATGAATTTGGGGGGAGGGGCAAAATTCAGTCCATAGCAAGAGCTTATTTCATGCCAGTTCCAGAACAAGCACCAGCACCCAAGATAATTGAGTCAGTAACACTGGGCAAACATTTGTTGAGGCTTCCACTGTGAGGGACACTGCAGCATGACTCACTCAAGTCTTGTCAGTGGTGTAAGACAAGCATGGAAACAACTAGGGGAGAGGGAAGCAAGTGTCATATTCAGAAACAGCCTGTTGTCTTTGGGGAATGGGCAGAGCCAGTTTACCCACAGGGAACTGGGCATGTAGGGAGTTGTGCAGAATAAGACTGGGAAATCCAAGGTTTTTCTCACTCTCCCACTCTGTCCACTCCATGAACGCTATCTCTTCCTTTCTATTGTCAGTTTCCTGGGGGTAGGGACCCTGTTCTCTATTTAGTTGAACCTACAGGGACTGGTCCAGATCCCCGCGGTGGTACGTAAATCACAGCCTACTGAAAGGAAACAAAGCCGTCGCGGTGCTGAGGCCGTGCCAATTGTGAAATGGGGCAGCAGAACGTTTCTCCAGTGAAGTGGAAATGCAGTGGAGCAGGATGGCAGAGAGAAGCAGGTCTCTTGCTAGTGCTCTTAAACTGAAGAAGAAACAAACGAAATTTTTTCCTACAACACACAAGGAAGGGGGCCTGGGTTTTAAGGTCAGCGTGGTCCTCGCACCCGTGGTCTCCGCGGGAGGCAGCTACACCTGACGTGAGCGGCCGCTGGGGAAGGAGGGTGAGGACCAGGCCTAAGGACCGGAGGTCAGCAGTGTGGAAACACCGCCGGGTTTAGAGGCGAGGAAGGGGCGCAGCAGCTGGGAGGAGCAGCGCGAGAGGGGCGCGCCCTGCGCAGGGGTCGGCGTGGGAAGGCAGCTGTCTCATTTCGTCCCTCCCCCGCCTCTGGGGACGGCTCTTGGCCAACCGTCCTGGCACTCCTAACAATTCATCCTGTTTTTAATAAAACCATTTCCAGAACCAAAAAGAGGGCGGTACCCAAAGGAATCTGAAAAATACCCCGCAGGGGCGGGGGAGCGGGGCGTGCCCCTGTTAGGAGGCTCCAGGGTGACGGAGAGCGCAGCGCGGACACACAACCAGGCCGGAGGCCGGAGCCGGAGCTAGCTCCCGCAGCTGCAGAGCCGCCTTCCCCCGCACGCCCCCGGCACGCCCCAACGCCTCGCGGCTCCAGGATCCAGAGCGGGGGCGGGGCCGGGGGCGGGGCGGGCGGGGGCGCGCGGCTGGAGTGGGCGGGAGGAGCAGGCTTTTCCATCCCCTGATTGGGTCTGGGCTGAACAGGAGGCGGTGTCTTGGGGAAGTTCTGCGGGCGGGTACTGGACGCCGCAGAAGGAGGGCGTGGTTTTGTGAAGTCAGTTCCGGTTGGTGTAAAACCCCCGGGGCGGCGGCGAACGGGCTTCAGATGCTTCTGGGTCGCGGTGGAAAAAGCGATAAGTCTGTGTGTGAGCTTGAGAGCCGTGCGCTAGAGCGACCCGGGAAGGGATGGCGGCCACCGGGACCGCGGCCGCCGCGGCCACGGGCCGGCTCCTCGTTCTGCTGCTGGTCGGGCTCACGGCGCCCGTCGCGGCACTGGCCGGCTATGTCGAGGTGGGGATCGGGCGAGCGCCGGAGCGCGGTCTCCTTCGCCGGCCGAGGGAGCGCGGCCTGAGGGCGGGCAGCGGGGTCCGCGGCGGGGCGGGCTAGGGGCGCAGCGCGGGGGGGTCCGGCGCTGCGGCGGGTCTGGCGCGCCCTCCCCCGCCCGCCCCCGCTTGGCGCAGTGCTTAGCGCTGGAGCTCGGGCTGCCTCCGCCGCCGCAGAGGCCAAATGAAAGGCGTCGGGGCTGCGGAGCGCAGGGGGCTGCGGGCCGCCCAGCCGCCCCAGCCCCCATCCCGCCCGCGGCGCCGCCGCCACATCCTCCGAGGACCCGAGGACCCCGCGCCGCCCGGGCGCCCGCCGTCTCTCCCCCGGGACAACGCGAGCCTCTGCCGTGCGCCTTGCGGCCCCGCCTGGGTCCGCAGCTCTGCTCCCTTTGGGGGCGGCCTCGCGCGGACCCCGCGCTCTCCTGCGGCGGCAGGGCCTCTGCTCCCGGGCTTCCCACCTGCGAGCGGCGGGCGCCGCCTTTGTTGGCCAGGTGGACTTGGCTGTGGGGATGCGGCTTCGCGGCTCCGGCCCTTGGCGAGTGGCGGCGATGCTGGCGAGCCCCGTGAGAGGGCTCCCGCGCCGGCTGCGGGGTGTCTGTGCTCCCTCTGCCGCTCGGGAGCCGGGTGCCACCGCTCTGGCATCGGCCTTGAACAGGAATTTTTAAATACAGCTGTTTGCCCGAGTCCAACAAAATAGGGAACACCCCTCTCTGGTGTTTGTGTTGCCCTTTTTGTGGGAGGTTTCAGCGAGTAGGGAAGGGACCCATGAATACCTAGTAATAACTCTTTTTGGTAAATTGTACTTTTTTGGTGTCAGAATTTCAGTAGTTCTGCCTGGAGGTAACCTTGTAAACATCTTTGTGCTGCGAGGTGGTCAAGTGGCCTGGCTGGCCGGGCGGTTGGCGGGAGTTTGGGCCGCGGGAAGACGCTGGGTGGCCCGGTCCGTGTGGATTCTGCAGTCGTGCCACCTTGGAGGAACCCTTCTGTCGCTGAGGAAGACGTGGAACTTTATTTTTACTTGGCTTCTCGAAATAGTGCCTGAACTGTTGGACTGGGATGCGTGTTTCTGGTGTGGTTTATTTCTTATCCCTCTTCGCTATTTTTAAAATCACGATTGGTTTCTGTGTGCTTAGCTAATTTCAGAGAGACCTGAAGACTGGATTTGATTAAATAGGCGTTAACTGAGAACTTTTCTAATAAAAACCTCAGGTTAGAATGTGTTCACTTCTACAACCTCCGATGGAACGTCTTAAAATCTTGGTATTCATCCTGCTTAAAGCTTTATGACTCTGTGAGGGGAAAAGGAGTTAAGCTTTAAACAAAACTAGTTAATATTTATCTACATAAGATTTTACGTTAAGATTATTTTAGCCTCCACACAATAGTTGGGCTTACATTTGTGATCCCCAGTATGATGGCACGTGAAAACGACTAGATGAGTAGGGTGGAAAGAAAAAAGGATTTTGTATGGAAGATGGGACTTCACTAGGGGGTCAAGTGTCAGAAACCGTTGTTCATATTTTCATCTCACTTCCCAGTGGTATGAGTAATTTCAGGCACTAGTGAATTCACAATAAAGGATTAGTCAGTTTTAAAGAATATAGTAACATTTGTGCAGAGGGAAAAAATGTCAGGACTTGTTGTGGATTAATTTTGATTGTTAGCCATAGCATTGTTCAGTTGAAAAGTGTAGCTAAACAGAAAGTAGGAATTAAACATTTACAAAAATTGGTTTTATGGTAACTTCTGTTTTTCGGAATTGTATTAATATTTTTTGCCCACACTTCCAAGATTATCTTTCAAGTAGCCTTTCCTTTTGTCAAGCTGGCATATTTATATCCATATAATTTGATTTTGTTTATTTGCTGTCAGGTAAAGGACTAAATCAGGATGTCTTTGGGAAGGCCCTTATTGAAATTAGCCAAAGGGATTCTGGCCAAATCCCTGATCAAGTTGCTTGGCACAGAATTATTGATTGGCAAATCTGTAGTGTTGCTTGGTGTTGACTGAATTAATCTCTTACACCTGTTTAAAAAGAACCCCCCTCTCCCCCGACCTCTGTGCTCAGGGTCACTTCCTCTCTTAAATCTGAGACAGGTTCTGTTGTGTGCGCGCTCCCATTTGGGAATCATAAGACCGTATTTGTGCTGAAACCCTGCACACTATACAGTGGATATTTAGGCTTCTGAGAACCAGAACTTGAGTTCATTCTGTCACATTTGAATGTAAGAGGGTCATTTGATTGCCAGTTTCCAGGAAACTCAAGGGATGACAACTGAGGCAGAGGAGAGAAAGCTTTGTGTTGGTATTTCTAAAAGGTGGTATGGGGATGTCTAATTGTACCTTGGAATGATACCTTGGTAATGCTTCTGATAGGGGAATATCAGTCATTATTTTATCATAACTATGTTTTAAAATCTTTTGATAAATATGATAAACTAAGTTTTATCTTTTGTAGAAAGAATTTGTTGTGTTACCATCTAAAGCTGGGTTGTCCCATAGCCATTTAAAAACTGATTCAGTGATTGGAAAATTTTTAACTATTCCGAACAACTTGGTTATGGCTATGGAATCTACTTTTTTAACTGTACATTTTATGAAATTAAATGTAGATAAAATATTTTCTATGAAAATTTAGCTTCTGAATTGAGATGTACCATAAGTGTAAAATACACACCAAATTTCAAAGATTCAGTTTGGAAAAAATAATGTAAAATATCCATTAATAGGTCGGGCGCGGTGGCTCACGCCTGTAAAAGAAAGAAGGAACTTATCTTTATTTTCCTTCACCTTAATTTAAAAATAGCTGATTATATTTTCAAAAATATGAAATTAAATGTAGATAAAATATTTTCTATGAAAATTTAGCTTCTGAATTGAGATGTACCATAAGTGTAAAATACACACCAGATTTTAAAGAGTTAGTATGAAAAAAATTTTAAATCTCAATTTTTGTATTGATTACATTGAACTGATAATACTTCAGACATTGGGCTAAATAAAATACATTAAAATTAATTTAGCCTGTTTCTTACAACACTAATGTGGCTACTAGAAAACTTAATACTACATGTGTGGCTCATGTTATATTTCTGTTGGGCAGTACTGATTTAAAGTCTTGCTAGTTGGTCCTGCTTGTGTTTTTATTGGCACAATTTTTCGATACGTTTCTATGTTTTTCTCAATAAAGTCTTGCTTGAAGTTGGTCCAGCATGATCTTAAGTATTAGGACAATTTTGGATATGTTGATTTTCTTTTTTGTTACTTTTTTCGATTAAAATTGTTTTACTTAGAAATAACTTCAAGCTTATAAAAATGCAAAAATTGTAGAAACAACTCTCATACCCTTTACCTTATTCACCAATGGTTAACATTTCCCCTACTCAGCATTTGCTTTATCATTCATTCTATTATCATTATTGTATTTTTTGCTGAACTATTTGAGAATAAGTTGCATACATCATCCCCTTTATCCCTGAGAACTTCAGTCTGTATTTTCTAAGAGCCAAGGACATTGTCTTACATAACCTTAGTGCGGTTATCAACCTAAGGAAATTTAACGTTGGTACAATACTTGGATCAAATCTACTGTTTATATTCCACTTTGTCAGTTGACCCAATAATTATGTTCTTTGTAGCATTTGGAAACCAGGTTATTTTTAAAGCTAAAGAGCTTTCGAATTCTTGACAGTAATGTGTGAAAGGTTATTTTTTCCAAATACAAAAATCAGATTTTTAACTTACTGTTTTGTCTTTGGAAAATCAAACATAACCTTTCAGGATTCTTGGATTATATTATTCACCCATACCAAGTTCTCAGGCTTTTGGATTTTCTTTTTAAATAACAGAAGAAAATTTATATAGGTAGTACACATTTGTTATAAAAATTTAAAATTACAGATAATAAGAAATGAAAAATAACCTGAAATCGTATCATCCAGGGAAACCTTACTATAAACATTGTGGTTGTATATACTTCTAGGTATATCATGTACATAAATTTTATTAAAATGGCAAATATCGCATATTGAAGCTAATACCTAATAATCATTATTTGAATTGTCTTAACCAACTGAAAGAAAATAATGTTTTGTGTGTGACAAAAAGTAGAGGTAAATCTTTTACAGTAATTGTATTTGCTATGGAGGGGCCAGTGAAAGAGAATTCTAAATTGCCTATAATTCAATTTTCATGGGTTGTTTTTTAGTGAGATAAACTAGATTACCATGAAGCTTAATTAAATTTAGTATATTGTACCTTGATTTATGGCTTAAGATAGAAAGTGGACCATGTAGGTGCATTCAGATAGAAATGGGTTCCAGTCCTTTGTGTCAATTACAATTACTTTTGCTAGGGGAATTTTTCTTATGTAAGCATCATGAAATCGTTTTTTAACGAAGTCTTTTTAAACATAACTATAATCTATTTCTAAAAGATGAAGATTGAAAAACTAGTTGACTTTTTGTTATTCATCCTACTAGCATTTATTAACCCCCATGATTCTGTGTTAGGTGCTAAACAGTGCAGTAGTAAAAACAAATGTGGGTAGAGCTTTTTACTCTGCAAAATGCACTTGCCTGTGATTTCTAGGCCCCACCCCCAGAGATTCTCATTCAGTACATATGGGACTCTCAGTCTCCAAAGCTCCCCAGGTGATTTTAATGGATAAGGAGAGACAAACAAAACAAACTCTTTTGGGTGCATTATCTACATAAGTCCCCACCAGTCTCATCCCCATCTAAAAAGGGAGCCAGTAGAGGCCAAAGGTGGAACATCACACTGCTTGGCCAGAGTGTGTATCATCTTTCCATCCCATTCTAAGTCTACTGCTCTTCCTCTCTGTCGGGGTGTTTCATAATGTGCCCCTTTTGGTTGCAGATTTCTTTTTACTCATGTCTACCTATCTTTCCCACTACCAAAAACCTGATGTGAATATTTTCCTTAAAAGGAAGTAATTTCAAACAAGTTCCAATATATAATGAACCAGTATAGGCAAAACTGTTAACAGTGACTCTTTGAATATAATTGTATAATTATAAATTATTTTATATTATATAATTACCGGAGACTTTGGCTTTTTACATTTTTCATTGATTTTTAAAAAACTTTTTGTGCCTCTTTATATTACATGCAAGTTCTCTTTTTTAGTAGTGACCTTGTCTCATCTTTGTATTCTGACAAAAAATTCTAAGAAAAGAAATTATGACCGTCTGTGGGGAGTCTTATTAAGATCAGGGTATGGGACTATTTAGAAGAGAAAGGACCACCAGCCACAGATTTATGTCACTGGCCAGTGACCAGTACGATTGGGATGTGGATGTGGTCCGGAAAAAAAAATTACTCAGTATTTAATGTGGGGCACCTGTAAGGTTGGTTATTTGAGCTGCTCACCACCACCTTTCTAAGGCTGACTCCCCTAGTTGTTGCAGAATGGCTACCATAGTTCCAGAGGACGTGCTCTGATAGGATAATGTCCGGAGGATGAAGAGAGGGTATCTTCTTGTGTATCCCCTTTTAGGAATGAATAAACCTTTATCAAAGACCCCTAAAGTGTCTCTGGACAGAATTATGTCAGATGCTTCTAGCCTAAGCAAGCCTCGGCGGAGGGAATGGTACCACCTCGATGGGCTTAGACTTCTCAGGACCTACCTTCTGCAGCATGTGGCCAAGAGGAGGCGCATACAGCCTAGAATTAAGCTGGGCACGCTTGAAAAAGCGGAGTGTGGATGTTAGTGATAACAATCCAGTGTCTGCTACAACGGCATTTCCCATATGGGAAGTTATGTAGCTGGGATGGCTAGAAGAGAAAGAAGTGATTTCTTCTTACCTGAATTACCGGTGGATTAAAAGTTAGCTGGCAAAGCCGAGACATCAGAGCAATCTCTCACAGTGAGTTGGTTATACTGTGGTACCTCATTTTGAGGGGTTAGTGCCATTCAGGACAGAATGGCTGAAATGTTGAAGAATATGAAAAATTTGACATGCATCATGCATGAACGATAAGGGAGATATTTAGCCTAGAGAAGAAAACCTGGGATTTAGTGGTCATGGGAAAGATGACAAGTATTTCCACATATTTTATACTTTGTCTCTGGAAGGCTGAACAGATGACTTGCCCAAACTGAAGCAAGATTTTCATCTGGAGAGAGCAGCTGTTAGGATACTCTTTAATTATGAGTACTTCCAACATAATATAGTTAGATATATAAAAAAGACTCATATATCCACCACTCAGTTTTGTTGAATCTTAACATTTCCCAAATTTGCTTTAGCCTTAAATATATATATATATAGAAATAAAACATTACAAATAAGGCCTCATTTGAACTTTCCAGAAGTAACTCTTATCTTGAGTTGGGAGTTTAGCATTCCCATTCATGTTTTCATGAAACTTGCTTAGGCTTTTGTTAGAGTTGTCATAAATATTTGTTAACACGGAGTGTTAATTATTTGAGCATATATGATTTTAGAATGCCAAGATATTTGAACTGGAAGTAAAGTTAGCTCCTTACTCATGAAGGTGTCAAATGACCCTACTGCTCTCCCTACCCAGCATTGAAAGCACTTGAGTATTTTGAGCTTTTTAAAATTTGATAATACTCAAAAGCTCAGCGTATTTTCGTAGATCAAACACTTGTGTAACTACCACCAAGTTCAAGAAATAGAACGTTGCCAATATTTCCTTTCTCTCTCCCAGAAGTAACTGTTAGTATTACCTGAGTTTTATGGTAATTAATCACTTTTTGCATCTCTATATAGTTTTACCTGTCAGGCATTTGTCCCTAAACACTGTAGTTTTTCCTCTCTCTTAGCTTCATATAAATGGAATCATTCAGTATGTATTTTTACATATTTGGTATCTTTTCATTTTCATGAACACATTTTTGAGAGTCATTTGTATTTAGTACAGCTGTGGTTCATTTTTTTTCCATTGCTGTATAGTATTCCCTTATAGTAATCTGTTTTCTCTGTGTTTTGCCTTTTCAGTTCCTTAATGATGTCTTCTGAAGTTCTTAATTTTAAAGTAATCTATTTTTTCCTTTTTTCTTTGTTATGGTAGCTGCTTTTTGTATGCTACTTGAGAAGTCTTTTCCTACTCTGAGGACATAAAGATATTCTCCTGTAATTGTTAGGAACTTTTGCCTTTCACATTTGGAGCCATAATTTACCTGGATTTTTGTGTAGGTGTGAAGTAGGGGTTTTTTCCTTTCTGTTTTTTCCATATGGATATCCAGCCCCACCATTTATTGTCAAGGTCGTCCTTCTGCTCTACTATGCCATGTTTGCCGTAGTAATAAGTAAGTATCTTTTATGTGTGAATCTGTTTCTGGGTTCTCTCTTCTATTCCATTGATCTTTGTCTGTCCTTGCACCAAGTCCACATTGTCATAATTACTGTACTTCATGATAAGGTTTTATATTACTAGATCAAGCCCTTCTGCCTTGTTTGTCTTCAGTAGCATCTTGGCTATTTCTTAACCCTTTTCTTTCCACATAAATTTGCCACATTTTACCAAAAGCAAATACCTCTTGAAATTTTGGTTGAGATTGCATTGAGTCCATAGTTCAACTGGGAAAAATTGACGTTTTTCTAATATTGAGTTTTCCAATCCAGGAACATGGCATATATCTTTATTTAGTCTTCTTTAATTACCTTCAATGTTTTATAGCTTCCTGCATAGAGATTTTGTATTAAATATATCTTTTGTTAGATTTATTTATAGGTATTTGATCTTTTTTATGCTATTGTAAATGGTTTGTGGTGTGGTTGTAGAAATACAGTTGATATTTTCACATTGATCTTGTACCCAATAACCTCGCTAAGCCTGTATACTAATTCTAATAATTTATCTGTAACTTTGAATTTTTCTGAATATATTTTGTGAATTGTGGCAGCTTTATTTTTTCCTTTCAATCTTTGTAACTTTTATTTCTTTTTCTTGCTTTACTACACTGGCTAGAACTCTGATAAAATGTTAAATAGAAGTGGTAATAGCTGGTATTTTTGTACATCTCCTCTCAGAAACTATTTGCCATTTATATGATACTTCTTTTTTTGGCAGCTATCAGACCTTTCTGTCAGATAAAGAAGAGATTTTCTGTTCTAAGTTTGCCAAGGATTCTTGTCATGAATGAATGTTGAATTTTTTTTCAAA
>NW_012145967.1:562071-565208 GCF_000956105.1 Propithecus coquereli
CCCGGCCTCTTCTTTTCTAATATATTCACTTAAAGCTATAAATTTTTCTCTGAACATACCTTTAGTGTGAGTTGGCAAGTTTTGATATGTATGTATTTTCATTATCATTCAGTAAAAAATTGTTTTTTTATTGGAATTTTATTTTTTTGACTCATAGATTACTTAGAAGTCTATTTCTTAATTTTCCAATAGATTACTGATAACATTCAATACTAAATATTGACAATATTCAGTATCAGGAATGGATATGTGAAGATTTTCTGGTTGTCTTTTTGTTGTTTATTTCAAGCTTAATTGCATTGTGGTCAGAGAATTATTCTGTAGGATTTCAGCCTTTTGAAATTTGTTTGAGACATGCTTTATGGCCTAGTTTATGGTAAAATTTTCATTGTGTTCGTGAAGGGAATGTATTCTGCAGTTGTTGCTTCTGGTGTTTTCTATATGTTATATATATTCTGATCATGTTGTTCTTTATCTTTAATGATTTTTAAATGTCTTTTTTCGGTTACCGAGAAAGTTATGTTTAAAATCTCCCACTGTGATTTTAGGTAAGTTTTTTTCTCCTTGGCATTTTGACTGTTTTTGTTTTATTTTGAGGCTCTGTTGTTAGGTGTTTACAAATTTAGATTTGTTACCTCTTTCTGAAGAGGTGAGTCTCTCAGTTATAGCTTGCTTATTTCTCTCCAGTAATGTTTCTGCCTTTATCAATACTTCGTCTAATATTTCTATTCTTATATTTTAGATGTGTTTATAGTTTTTTTAACTTACTAGACAGTCTTTGTCTTTTAATTGGAATATTTAGTCCATTTACGTTTAATGTGACTACTGATATACTTGGGCTTTCATCTGCCTTATTTGGTGCTTTTTATTAGTTCTGCCAGTTGTATGTTTCATTTTCTCCATCTTTGGAATTGTTTATTATTCTGCTTTGCTTTCTTAATACCTTGGAACATACTTTATATAATTAACTAAACAAAATAACGAGGTTTATAGTTTGGGAAAAAGAGAGCTTTATTTCTCATAAAGTTTTAGCCTGTGGTGGCCTTTGCAGCAGGCTGGGAAACAAGGTTCCCAGCCACAAGCCAGGGGCAGGTACTTCAGAGGACAAAGGGCACAGGATTTTATACTGAGCAGGGTAGCTAAATATACATACTTAACGAGCTATAGGAGGAGTCATGAATATTTATGAAAAGATGAAACATGCCCATGTGCAGTTGTGCTTTGTATGTCCCATCTCATCAGGACTGGGAACTCAGTTTTAAGGTTTCTCTGGGGTCCCCTTGGCCAGGACGGGTTTGTTCAGGCAGTGGAGGGCTTAGGATTTTGTTTTTAGTTCACATAGTCTTTTATTATCCCTTTAGTGGCTATTTTAGAAGTTTCAATATCGTTCACTTATCAATGCCTTATACTGATTGGTACTTTTACCCTCTTCCTGAACAATACGAGGACCTTAGAAGACCTTAACTCTCTTTAAGTCCCTTCTCAACTTTTATGCCGTTTTTGTCATTTTATGTGAATTTCATTTTAAACCCCACAAGACATTATACAAACCATGTTTTATACGGTCACCTGAATTTAGATCAGTGAGTATCAGCTCTGGAGGCACACTAGTATCATCTGGGGAACTTTTCCAAAGCAGATGCCTGGGCCTCAGTTTAGACAGATTACATCAGGATCTCTCTTGAGGGGAGGGTTAGTTATTAGTATTTCTTTCTTTTCTTTTTCTTTTTTTTTTGAGACAGAGTCTCACTCTGTTGCCTGGGCTAGAGTGCTGTGGCGTCAGCCTAGCTTACAGCAACCTCAAACTCCCGGCCGCTATTAGTATTTCTTAAAAGCTCCTCAGGTAATTTAAATTTGCAGTGAGATTGAGAACCTCTGATTTAGTTTCACAGATTTATTCATTCTCTTTGTTCTTCATGCCTTTTGCATCTTTGACCACCTTTCTGGGATAAATTTTCATCTTAAATATTCTTTAAAAAAATTCTTCTTAAATTTAGGGGGTACAGGTTGAATTTGGGGTGTGTGTGTATATATATATAGCATAGCAGTAGAGTCTGGGCTTTTAGTGCACCCATCACCCAAATAGTAACATTTTCTTCAGGGTAGGTCAGCTGGTGACATATTCTGTCACAAAGTATCTGTTTTACTGTTTTTCTTGCAAGCTATTAATAGGTTCATTGGAAATAGAATTTCTTTTATCGTTTTAAAGATCCCATTCCATTCCTGATATTGAATATTGTCAATATTTAGTATTGAATGTTATCAGTAATTTATTGGAGTTAGCTGTCAGTATAATTGTTGCTCCTTTGAAGGTATTGTGTGCATTTTCTCTGACTGCTTTTAAGATTTTCTCATTCAGTCTAGTTTTCAGTAATTTTGCTATTGTGTACCTAGGTGAATTTTTAAAAAATGTATTCTGCTTGTAGAGCTCCTTGAATCTGTGGTTTGATGTCTTTCATTGGTTTTAGAAAATTCTCAGCCACTATCTCTGTAGATATTTAAGTATATATTTAAATATTACTTCTGCCTGATTCCCTTCTTTCCTCCAGGACTCCAAAAGCAGACATTGTCACTGTATCCTCTATGTCTTCTTACAGTATTTGATAATTTCTTCAGCTTATATCCAATCTATAAACTCCATCCATTGAATTCTTAATTTCAGTATTACAATATTCAGCTTTAAATTGATTTGATTTAAAATTCGTTCTTTTCATTCTTTCTATGATGTAATAGATCACAGCTGAAATCCTCAATCTTGTCTTTTGTGTCTTTGAACATGATAAGACTAGTTTAAAAGTCTGTATCTGCTCCAGTATCTGGAGTCCCTGTGGATTTTTTCCTATTGTGTGTTTCAGTTGGTTTTTATTCATGTTATTTAATCTCCTTGTTTGTCAAATTATTTTTGATCATGTGCCAGACATTTTATTTATACAGATGCTTATAGATTAATTTGAGGTCTAGGATAATGTTTTGCTCCAGAGAGCTCTTTGCATTTGTTTCTACCTGGAGCTTAAGGACACTAGCAGTCCAGGATCTTATTTTGTTTTCCTGGACTGAGATGATTGGAAGCTAAGGTACAGTCTTTGTGGAGTCTTGTCAATTTGTGGTTTACTCTTCTAGATTCAGTCTGCTTTGGG
>NW_012145967.1:566498-571885 GCF_000956105.1 Propithecus coquereli
TTAGGATGATAAATGCAAGAAATTTTATGTTGGAAAAATGGTAGTCTACAATTTTCCAGTATTTTCATATAGATTTTAGAAATCTAGCTTATCTATTTCATTACTGATTTATAGGGGTTTCTTCTAAATATTTTACATTATGTCAACCGTAAGATATAAAAATTCTGTAAATTGTACAACTCAAAATCCATAGATCTTTTTGTGTGGTAAAATATACATAACATAAAATGTGTGTAACCGTTAAACATTTTTGTTGTGATAAGAACACTTTAACATGAGGTCTAAACTCTGAAATTTTTAAATGCACAATACAGTATTTTAACTATAGGTACATTGTTATCCAGCAGCTCTCTAGAACATATGCATCTTGCATAACTGAAACTTTATACCTCTCGAACGGCAACTCTCCATTTCTTCTTCCCTCCAGCCCCTGGCAACCACAATTCTCTCTTTTTCTGTGAATTTGAATGTTTTAGATATCCTGTATAAGTGGACTCATGCAGTATTTGTCCTTTTGTGACTGGTTTATTTCACTTAGCATAATGTCCTCCACGTTCATCCATGCTGTTGCCTATGGCAGGATTTCCATTTCTTTTAAGATTGAACAGTATTCCATTTTATGTATGTACCAGACTTTATCCATTCATCTGTCAATGAACATTTCGGTTGTTTCCATGCCTTGGCTATTGTCAATAATTCTGCAATGAACATGGAATGCATATATCTCATCAATATTATGATTTCAGTTCTTTACCCAGAAGTGAGATTGCTGAATCATATGATAATTCTATTTTTAATTTTTTTGAGGAACCACCATGCTGTTTTCTATAGTGGCTGTACTGTTTTATATTTTTGCCAACAGTGTGCAAGAGTTCTAGTTTCTCTACATCCTTGCCAACACTTATTTTTTTTTTTTTTTATAGCCATTCTAACAGGTGTAAGGTAATATCTCATTGGGGTTTTAATTTGCATTTAGTTCCCTGATGATTAGTGATGTTGAGGATCTTTTCTTTTTGAGACAGAGTCTCACTCTCTTGCCTGGGGCAAGTGCCGTGGCATCAGCCTAGCTTACATCAACCTCAAACTCCTGGGCTCAAGCGATCCTCCTGCCTCAGCTTCCCGGGTAGCTGGGACTACAGGCATGCGCCACCATGCCCAGCTAATTTTTTCTATTTTTAGTTGTTTGGCTAATTTATTTCTGTTTGTAGTAGAGACGGGGTCTCGCTCTTGCTCAGGCTGGTCTCAGAGTCCTGAGCTCAAGCAATCTTCCCACCTTGGCCTCCCAGAGTGCTAGGATTACAGATGTGAGCCACCGCACCCTGCCCTGTTGAGCATCTTTTCATATACCTGCTGGTCATTTGTGTGCCATCTTTGGAGAAATGTCTGTTCAAGACATTTTTTGGAATTGGGCTATTTGGGTTTTTTCTTGTGTTTTTTTTGTTTGTTCTTTTTGCTATTGGGTTTTACAAGTTTCTTGTATATTTTGGATACTAATCTCTCATCAGATATAGGGTTTGCAGATATTTTCTCTCCCATTCTGTAGTTGCTCTTCCACTTCGTTGATTGTTTCCTTTGCTTTGGAGAAGCTTTTTAGTGTGACATAGTGGGGTTATTTTGTTTTTGTTTTTTTTTTGAGGCAGAATCTTGCTGTGTCACCCCAGGGAACAGTGCAGTGGCATCCATCATAGCTCACAGCA
Organism: Propithecus coquereli; assembly: GCF_000956105.1. Classification (NCBI taxonomy): domain Eukaryota; kingdom Metazoa; phylum Chordata; class Mammalia; order Primates; family Indriidae; genus Propithecus; species Propithecus coquereli. The sequence continues at coordinate 568,196 of NW_012145967.1, forward strand.
ACCTCAAACTCTTGGGCTCAGGCAATCCTGCTTTAGCCTCCGGAGTAGCTGGGGACAACAGGCACACACCACCACGCCCAGCTAATATTTCTATTTTTAGTAGAAATGGGGTCTCGCTCTTGCTCAGGCTGGTCTCCTTACTCCTGAGCTCAAGCAGTCTTCCTGTCTTGGCCTCCCAGAGTGCTAGGATTACAGGTGTGAGCCACCACCATGCCTGATGTATAGTCTCATTTGTCTGATTTTGCTTTTGCTGTTTGTGCTTCTGGTTTCACATAAAGAAGTCATTGCCAAGCCCAATGTCATGAAGCTTTACCCCTATGTTTTCATCTAGGAATTTTATAGTTCCAGGTCTTATGTTTAAATTTTAATCCATTTTGAGTTGATTTTTGTGTGTGGTGTGAGAGTGGTCTCACTTCATTCTTTTGTATGTGAATATCCTGTCTTCCCAGCATTGTTTGTTGAAGAGACTTACATCAGTGGATTTATTTCTGGACTCTCTGCTTTGTTCCATTGGTCTGTATGTCTGTTTTCATACCAGTACCATACTGTTTTGATTACTGTCCCTTTCTGTTTATTTGTTTCTTTTTAAATTTCTTTCAGTAGTGATTTGTAGTTTTTGGTGTACATGTCTTTCACTTTCTTGGTTATATTTGTTCCTATGTATTTTATTCTTTTCGATGCTGTTGTAAATGGCATTGGTTTCTTAATTTCCTTTTCAGATAGTCCATTGTTAGTGTATAGAAACACTGATTTTTATATATTGATTTTTGTATCCTGCAGCTTTATTTATTAGTTCTAACAGTTATTTCGTGGAGTCTTTTAGGATTTCTATGTACAAGATCATGTCATCTCCAAACAGATCACTTTCCTTCTCCCTTTCTGGTTTGGATACATTTTCTTTGGCTTGCCTGGTTGTTCTGGCTGGGATTTTCAGGAGAATGTTGAATAGAAATGTTGAGAGTGACATTCTTGTTGTGTTCTGATCTTAGAGGAAAAGTTTTCAACTTTGCACCACTGAGTGTGATGTTAGCTGTGGGCTTGTGATAATATGGGCCTTTATTGTACTGAGGTACATTCTTATGTAACTTACTGAGAATTTTATCATGAAATGATGAATTTTTTCAAATGCAGTACTGCATTGTTTGACTACTGTGAATTTTTGTAGTATATAGATCAGCGAGTGTGAGTCTTCCAACTTTGTTCTTTTAAAGATTGTGAGATTTCATATGAATTTTAAGATGGGTTTTTCAGTTTCTGTGGAAAAAAAAAAGCCTATTAGGATTTGATGGGTATTGCATTGAACCTGTAGATTACTTTGAGTAGTATTGTCATCTTAACAATACTAAGTTTTCTAATCCTCAAATGCCATAAATCTTTATTTTTTATTATTATTTTAAATTTTTGTTTGTTTGTTTGCTTTGTTTCCAGACTAGAGTGCAGTGGCATAATAGCTTACTGCAACCTTAAACTCCTGAGTTCAAGCAATCCTCCCGCCTCGGCCTCCCAAAGTGCTAGGATTACAGGCGTGAGCCACCATACCCAGCCAAACGCCATAAATCTTTAAAGTTAATTATTATAGTGAAATTTGTAATTGACAGAATGCAATTAATTTTAGTTTACACTATGACTTTTGGGTGTAAGGTGTTTGGTGAATTTTATTCTTTTAAATTAACTGTCAGAGAGGGGAGGGGAGGGTAAAAAATAAAAAAAAAAAAATTAAAAAAACTGTCAAACTCCTCACTGTGATACCTAGTACATACCCTATAGTTGAGGTTATGTGGTTGTGGATTGTCCTCGTATTTTATTTGGCCCTCACCACGTTGGGCTTCATTATATTTTAAATTCAAAGTAAATATATCCATTTCTAAATAATACGGGTTTTAATGTAAACATTACTCTCTATGTTTTGCTTTATTTAAGAGATGGGGTCTTGCTTCATTGCCCAGGCTGGAATGCAGTGGTGTGATCACAGCTCACTGCAGCCTTGAACTCCCAGGCTTAAATGATCCTCCTGCCTCAGCTTCCCAAGTAACTGGGGAACTACAGGTGTGCCACCACACCCAGCTAATTTTTAAATTTTTTGTAAAGATGGGGTCTTGAATTCCTGGCCCCAAGTGATCCTTCTGTCTTGGCCTCCCAGAGTGCTGGGATTACAGCTGTGAGCCACCACACCTGGCCCTTCTCTCCAGATTTTGAATTGAAAGATCTGGTAGCAGGGGCAAGTAGCAGCAGGCCACCTTTACCAGCAGAGACCTGTGGTTTCCCTGAGGGAGGCTAGGTCCGGGTTGCCATTTTTGTCTTATACCCCCATCTGTTCCTGCTTTCTATTAGGTACAGGTAGTAGAGCTTTCTCCCCTTATTGAAAAGGAAGAAAAGAGAAAGTTGGTTTGAAATGATCTCTTGAAATAAATACTTAACACCCATTGCAGATTTTAAGTGAACCAGAAACCACATTTCATAACAGAATCTCCTTTGGTTGGTGGTTAGACTCTGCCCTGCCCCTTCCCCTTTTGGAGAGAATTTCTGCTTAATGATACTTGAATGTTTTTCCTTATAGCAACTTTTTCCCTCTCTCTCTCAGCAGCTATTAGAAAAATGATTATTTGAGACTTGTATAGCTTCCTCAGGATCTACATTAACAAAATACCCTGCTTGGGCTACCGTTTTGAAAGATTAATCTGGTGAATTGATGTGAGTCATTAAAACTGAATGTTGGTTAGTGTTTTTTCAAACAATTGGAATAGTATTCGGGACAGATTAAAATCAGATTAGAATATTTTAAGTATTGCTTTTAAACAATTAAATACAGAGTACAGACTCAAACCTGGTAAGCTCTCAGCCAAGCAGAACCATTACATGGATTAATAGTTTTATGTGTGTATATGTAGTGAGTGAAGAAACTAAATTTGGCATAGAATATGGACTTTTAAGGCATATTGTAGACCATCTATCTAGTGCCAATCTTTACTGAACAAATGGATCCTCATTAAAATACCCCTATAGTGGTCTGATTTTATGTGAGCAGCATTTATATGTCTCCAAAATGCTACAGAAAATTAAACGTAACATAAACTCTGAGTTAAGTTTGAGTTACTTGAGTAAACATTACTAAGAAGATGATGTTAGGTATATCACCTTTTTTCATTCTTCTTGGTAATGTGTGAAGAGTTTTTTTGGATATCAGTGCTATATCAATATTTAGCATACTTCTGGGTTTTATGGGAGAAAATGTTTAGAGGGAAACAGGTTTATAGGTAGATAAAGAAGTGGTCAGAAAGGTAAAGAGTACCTTATAAAAATAAAGTTAATATTACATCATTCATACTGGGGTAGGAAGAGTTCATTGTTGGCCAAGTAAAGTAGTATCATGTTAAATATTACTGAGATGGCTTTTGTGGTGTTATGTAAGTAACTATGAGTCTTACATGCTTTTGGAAATGTTTGAAGCCAGTATTTTCATAAGGCTGAAGAAGTCACTTTAACCTAATATGAACATTTGATTATCTTTTATAAAGTAATTGAGCCTGCTTTCCTCCTGACATTAAGTATTAGAAATAAGTTGCAAATATTCTTTCACTGAACTACTTAATATTAAATAGCCATTCCCCCCAAATTGGTGGGGGTGGATAGAGCAGGGTGAAAGAGAATTATTCTAGTACAAAGCAGCATGGATTGCCCAGATTTGTCTTG
>NW_012145967.1:572795-592306 GCF_000956105.1 Propithecus coquereli
GATACTCATGCTTGCTCCAGAGAGTTTTCCAGGAAAAGAAGATGTCATCTTCTCTCGCTGTGATATCTTGAAGACAGAAAGCAGACTGAGCCAGCAGATCAGAAGAAGCTGAAAACTACACTCGGGGGAGGAGCCATCTAAAAGCAAACTGATTTGCAGAGCAGAACTCTTAGGAATGGGAAGCACCAGGGCCTCTGAGGATGGGTGAGGCCAAAAACAGGGACAAGGTCAAAACTAAATATGAGCAGTTAGCCAGCCCCTCCATAACCCTCCCCACCCAGCAGCCCAGGAAGAGACTTCAGGTTTCTCAGGAGCAGCAGGGCCAGCAAGGGCCTGGGGAGTGAAAGTCTCTCCAACTAGGCCCCAGGCAGGGAACTGAAGGATTCCTCTCTGGAGAGGTGAAGGCCATTCTTGATAAGTCCTATTGTGTACAGAAAACTTCCAACCAGCTTCTTAGCGTTCCCTTCTTAAATATCAATTAGATGGCTTGGGATCACCAAACATGTCAGGATTGCCTGGAATATGAACAAAATAGGAAGATGGAGAAACTTGAAGGCAAAGTAGGGAATAGGCACATAAAGATAAGTTTTTATTATTTATGTCTAAGAAGATAGGACATTATACCTATGAAGTAATAGTTGGACATAAAGACGATTTAGAGAACAAAAAAAGAGTTCTTGGAAATTAGAAATGTTGTACCAGAATGTTAAAAATCCAATAGAAATCTCTCAGGAGGAGAGAACAAAAAGAAACTAGAAAGGAAGAGGTAAGAGAAGTAAAAGATCAATCTGGGAGGTCCAACATACAAGTAATGAGAATTTCAGAAAGAACTGGGTGCGTGCAGGCTGATGTGGCCACTGTGAGCTCAGGAGGTGAGTGGTGAAAAGACCACACCGAGGCGTGGTATGTTGAGATTTCAGAGTACCAGAGATTGGGACGATCTTAGAATTTACATCCATATCCTAGTCCACACACAGAGGACCAGGAAGCAGATTGGCTTTAGATTAGCAACAACAATGCTGGAAGCTAGAAGACTTTAAATTCTGAGGAAACATTATTTCCAGTCTATAATTCAGTGCTCATCCAAATTATTGATAAAATGTATACATAAACTTTTTTGAGACCTGTTTGAAATTTACCATCCATACACTCTTTCTCAGGAAACTATGGGATGCTATGAGCCACTAAAACAGAAAGTAAGTCAAGAAAAAGGAAAATGCTGAGTCAGGAAACTAAAGAAAGGCACGGAAGGAATTTCCACGACTAGGAGGGCTGTGAGGGCTGTGTGCCGGCAGGGAGAATGGAGGGCCCTGGGAGGGATATCTTCTAGAAAGAAGTGAAACCAACAGATAACGTAGTGCATGTGACTGCACTGAAGGGAGTTTTATGGATCTTTTCTGACAGTTTCGGGGAGAGTTAATGATCAATACGTGAAACCAAGCAGGTAAAAGAAAAGACGCAGTTACTCTCAGGGTAGAGATGCTTAAGAAAGGAATTGTAGCACAGAACACTTTTGTTGTAATGAAATAGAAAGTATTGATTTGACCAACAGGGCAAGCGGGTGGATGAGTGTAGGGTGTGGTGGTTTAAGAATTAAAAATGTTTTTAATAGAAAGTTGATGGATAATGTTTGGACAGAAAAGACAGAAATAAGGCGTGTTATTTAGAAGTGTGCAGGTAAACAGCAGGTAGAAGGCCTGACTGAGCTGTGGGAGTGCCCCCTCTGCATTGGGGTGGGGGCTACTCTTCTAGTTTATGTTCTAGCCTCAGACTAAGTGGCTTTTCAAACTGTGTACATGGAGTCACTTGGCAAGAATTTTAAAAATTGAAACTTGCCATCTTGCATAAATTTTTTTTCTCATTTAATTTGTCATTCTTTGTAGATCTGCTTGAATGAAGACTTAGTGCAGTGTTGATTTAGAAATCTCTGTGGGTGAATCCTGTTGATTCATACTAGTTTAGCTAAATGTCTTGAAAAACGCAAGAGCACAGGCTTGAGAGTCTGCCAGTCACTTAGTTGGGTATAAATGATTACCTACCTGCTACATTCTAGGTGCTGTTCCCAGATACAGAGGTTAGGAAAACAGATGAGGTCCTTCCCCTTGAGGAATTTGTACTCTAATGGTGGGGGGTGGGCACTGAGAAAAGGAGCAAGGCAGTTCAGACCGCATGGGAGAAAGAGAACCTGGAATGGGTTGGGGAAGAAGGCCTCCCAGAGGATGCCCGTTTGAGCAGAGTCCTAAAGGGTGAGACCAAGCTTGCTCAGAGGAGAGCAGGGAAGGAGAGTGCTTCGTAGAGAGCCTTGAGGCGAGGCAGACCTGGCTGGTGTGCTATTCTGAGGAGGCTACTGGAGTGAGGCAGGGGCTGCACTATAGTGGGCCTTGCAGGACAGGATAGTGCCCCTGAATCTCTTGGGACAGAAGAGCAGTGCATTCTGACTTGAGGTGATTCACAGTGCTGGGGGGAGATTGGATCCTGGAGGACTCCCCGTGGCCACCTGACAGAGCAAAAGTGCTGTTGGACCTTGCACCGTGGGGTAGGGTGTGTGTGTATGCTCACACACAAACATTCACATCCTTTTTATGCATTCTTTTGACTTGAGCGGTAGCTTTTCCTGCTATCTTTTATGCATTTACTTAGTAGTTAGGTGGCTTGAACCCAGGAAGGTTAATTAATGGCCGATGCAGCAAGCAATAAACATACTGACTAGTGGCTCATACTTGTATTACTTTATTTTTTTAAGTTGCTGATAATTACAATAATGCACATGGGCATGGGTCCAAGACAGGAAGAATTACTGTCTGCAAGCAGATCTGGTGTAAGTTGATAATACAGTCTGTATTTACTTTTACATTTAAATGCCACATAAATCATAGGAAAGATGTCCTTTAACTTGCCTTGAACTTGGAGGGGGTGGAGCACTTTCATATTTTTGTTTTCACAGTTTTAATGGTCATTAGAAGTTAAAGTGATTGTTACATCAAGATTGGTATCTGAATAGTGCTTGCATCTTGTACAATGTTTAGAGGAATAGCTGTGTAGAAATTTGTTTTTAAAATGTGACTTTTCTCTCTCTGTGCCCTGTGAAAATCATTTTGGCAAATTGTCACATTTTCTAGGTATAAGCAAAGATTTGGGTTATTCACCCAAGAATTTCTTGCCTTTCAGCATAGCAGAACCCTAGAAATACAGAGCTAAGACTGATTTCTAATATTTGGTTTTCGTGGGATAATAAAACAAAAGAAAATTTTAGATAAAGTTGTTATTGGTTAATAATGCAAAAAGAATATTTTTACCAACTACCCATTTATTATTGCCATCATTTTATAAAAAACATTTGACTAACACAAGGTAGAAGATGATATTAGAATTCAGGACAGTCATTCTTGAGAGAGGACAGTTAGCAGTTCTGTGCCCTCACACATCCGTGTGCCCATGCACAGTCACACCAGACCTTTCTTGGCTTTCTCATTTTTCAGGATACCACTGACAACCTGTTGTTGACCCTATTAGCCCCCTAATGGACGTTAGGGAACCCCTACTTTAAAACACAGGTAAAAACTGTCCTGTATGTTAAAACATGAATGTTTTCAGTTACATCGATTTGTTTTCTTATCTTTTCTCAGATATATTAAAGGAAAAGAGATCCAGTGGATTCTACTTCAGATCTCTGACATTGGCTAGTCATGTTTGTGGTTTTAACCTCTTAAAGTCGGTTATATAGCATTTCAGCCAAAGCTGACATGTTGGATAGCTTCTCAACCTAGGTAAAATCACTAAGTTGAGTATTTATTTTAATGAGATAGTTTGTCTGAAGAATACAATATTTTAAAAAGTATAATTTGTTATAAGTACATGAAATACTCAAAACATGCTTAAAATTACCCAGTTTTTAATGGCTGACTTAATGCATGTAACCACAAAGTGGGTGTCATAGAGTGTCAGATCAGCCTGAGAGTATAGTGCCAGGTTTGTGCTTGGGTATTCTACAGAAAACCCTTCATTATTATTTCTATCTGTGAATCAGTAAGAATGATTTAAAATGAATATATTTCATTATTAATATTTAATCAGTAGTACTTCTGGGTGTTTGTTACTTGAAGTCATTTCGCCCTTTTAAGGTTTAGGAAACACATCCCTATATACTCCCCAACCCTGCCCACGCTATTTAGCACACTCTTAATAAATAACTGCCTAAGTAATGCTGGCCGATGAGTTCAAAGGTTAAGCCCAGGTTTATACCATTTAGATCATCTTATATTAATACTCAAGCCTCCTAATTTCCTGACCTCTGCAGTTAGCTTGCCTTGCAAAGTATGACAAATGACTGCTTTGCTCTGCTGTCAGAGTGAAGTCTGAATCAGTAAGAAAGCTGTATTTGTTTTCAAGCCATGTTTCCCATGCATTAGGAGTTTTGGGAAAATAGAGTTCTATCGTAGTGTGAACAAAAGTCCAAAGTTAATATGGTAGATGTCTCATTTATTATAATAACTATACTCTGGGTTAGCACCATATTTATGTTGCACAAAAGTGAAAACTAAGGTAAGAGATTAAATAACTTCCATGAGGTGACATAGCTACTATGTAGAGGAAATGTCTACCAAGAAAACAAATTTATAGAAATAACTTAGGTGATATTCTTTTGGTCACAGAAGTGTCTTAGTAGTAACTGGAGATTCATCTTGACCTCACTTCCTAGCCCTGGAAGCTGGACCAGAGCCAGGAGCCAGCCACTCCCAGCAATTTTCTTTTAAATGCTACAGTGGTATTAAATTGTTCATGTAAATATTTGGTGACTGAATTCCCACAAAATATGGAGCATTTATGCAACCTGCCTTATGCATATCCATATTTAATAGGTGGGGAAGGAATGTGCACTCTTGTAAACCCATTTCATGCCATCCTGGATTTGGGAAGGTTGGCTGCTAGCGTAGGGACTTGATGTGCTCTTCCCTTGTGCCCCCATGATTGAAGCCCCAGTTCTGTGTAATTGCAGCGAGAGTCAAATCTTCAGAAGCCAGCCCGATGATAACGATGCTCATGTTCGTGTACTTGCTGTGCAGCAGTAGTGCTTCATTGCTTTGTCGTAATTTAATCTCCACAACAGGCTGGGAGGAATAGCTATGTTAGTAGTCCTATTTCATAGATAAAGAAATTAAAGCCTGATGATAATAGCCACCAATGCTTGAAGAGCTTCTTGTATGTGACAAGCGCTTTTTCAAACACTTTAAACCTCAGAGCAGCACTATGATATGAAGTTAGTATTGTTGTCATCATTTTATAGATGAGAAAACTGAGGCCCAGGGAGGTTAAATGACCCGCCAGAGGTGGCACAGCCAGTCAGTGAGGAGGTGGAACTCAGTCATGGTTTGTCTCTGTCTTAGAGCCATGCTCTTCGTCTTCCTCTGGGGTTAGTAGAGCAAAGAGAAGACTAATGGTGGGCCAAGGCCAGTCCCTAGTGTCTCCTACCCATGGAAATAAATTTCTTAGACTTCCTATTTTATAATGGGCAATTGGAAAGAAATACAGAGACTGGTGAATAACCTGTCCACTTGAGAATTTTATGTCTGTAAACACTGTTCTGCATCTTTGCTTTTTACATAAAAATTATTTTATGTATTTGTGTATTTTCAGTAACTTCCTTTATAAAAGACTCTTAGCTCTCATCTCAGAGACACATAACTGAAAGATGGACATCTATTAAATTATGGTGCTTGGATCCTTACCAGTGTAATCCAGATGGACAGTTTACCATGTTCCTGTAGAAAGCCTTGGAGACAGCCTAAACCATTTTCAGTTTTGGAAATGACACCTCATTTATACTTTAAGATTTGAAGCTCTAATAAAAGCAGGGGTTATTGTATAGATTACTTCCATGAACATAATACCTAACAGCTGGTATATGTCAATGTAAGAATAATGGCTTTTTACTCTTGGAGTATTTCCTCTGTACCTAAATCACCAGTTTTTAATTAGAATTAAGTTCAAATGTAAATAGAAAGCCAAGACTTTTCCATTGGTGTAATGCAAACTGTCACTTTTAAGAACACGTTTTCTCATTTTGCTGCTAAAACTGGAAAATGCTTAACAAGAATCCTGCCATTTTATTAACTAGTGGTTTGAAATGTTTGAAGTGTGAATATTTTAAAATTCAAAGCTTCACTTCTCTTCTGCCGAAAAAAGATACTCTAAAGGTTCCAAACTACAGTTACTCTTTTGACAGTAACACACATGGAATTTCTTATAGGCTCTGGGTCAGAATTGTAATAGTCTTCCCATTGCAGAGAAATAAAATTAAAAATGTGTACACATGGGGCTTTACTACATTAGGATATGTGCCTATGCGTTCGGAATAAATAATACACTTTTCAGATGTTGAGCCTACTCTGATTATACTTACTAATTGCTCTACCTAAAAGTGTCCTCTCTTTTTGACCCTTAAGATTGAAACCATGTACTCCAGATTGAAATCCAGGCACATTATGAACAGGATTTAAAACAAAAACTTTGGTTTGAACTAATTTTTAGACTTAAAAAATAAGTTGCAAAAATACCAGAGATAATTAGTTCCGCTATTCCCTCACTCTGCTTCCCTTAATGTTAGCGTCTTTCATAAACTGTAATGTAATGATCAAAACTAGGAGATTTGCACTGGCACAATACTATTAACTGATTTACAGACCTTATTCAAATAATAGCTCCGTTTTTCCCACGAAAGAACGTTTCCTGTTCCAGGATCCTGTTCGGGCTCCCACGCTGCATTTACTCGTCATTTCTGCTTAGTCCTTTCCGATCTGTAGCTGTCCCTCAGTCTTAAATGTCTTACTGCTGGGGAGGTTAACATTGGTGCTTGATGGGAGTCTCTACTCCGAAGTAATATCTTCCCTTTTGTAGCTAATAAATATCTTGGGGAAGATATCTTGAAAGTATGCTAAGAACAGGATTTTTTTTCACTTTGTTCAGTTAAGTAAATCTTTGGTGAATGTTCCTGGGCACAGATTTAAGTCATTTTATTAATAATTTATGAATCATGAAGTGCCATTCAGCACTAGAGCAAACAGGAATGAAAACAGTATATAGGATCTTCAAATCTTTTAATAGATTGTCCTTTTACTGACTTTTTTCTTTACGAAAGGTCTTTGAGTAAGAGTGTTGTACCTTTTGCTATCACTAGTATGCAGTGGTAACTGGCTGGGCCTGCTTCAATTTTGTGTTTATTAGAACTGGAACTGTGTTAACTTGCGTTTGCAGGGTGAAAGAAACGCTTGAGTGTCTATAAGGCAGCCCCTTCCCATTCAGTGAAACATGATTTTCCTAGTAGTAGAATCAAACCCTGTATTTTGGAAAATGTTCCCTCTATGTCAGGTACTTTCACAAGCCCTGGAGCCAGATTTGATCCTGAGGCAGGACGTTCAGTGAGGAAAGAAATACCTGGGTGTACACATTTGCTTTGCAGTAGGAGGGCAGCCCGTGGTCCTGAGCAGCTCTGTGTAGGGAGGTGGGCTTAGGTGGGCCTAGTAGTTATATATATATATATTTTTTTTTTTTTTGAGACAGAGTCTCACTCTGTTGCCCGGGCTAGAGTGAGTGCCGTGGCGTCAGCCTAGCTCACAGCAACCTCAAGCTCCTAGGCTCAAGTGATCCTCCTGCCTCAGCCTCCCGAGTAGCTGGGACTGCAGGCATGTGCCACCATGCCCAGCTAATTTTTTCTATATATATTTAGTTGTCCAGCTAATTTCTTTCTGTATCTTTAGTAGAGACGGGGGTCTCCCTCTTGCCCAGGCTGGTCTCGAACTCCTGAGCTCAAATGATCCGCCCACCTCGGCCTCCCAGAGTGCTAGGATTACAGGTGTGAGCCACCGCCTCGGGCCTAGTTACGTTTCTTGAGGTGATGATTAAAGGCCCCGATTTAAAGTAGGTTCAGATTTAGATTTATTTAGATTTACATATTTATTGCTTTCAGCCATTTCAGGTTTTGAACCAAGTTGCTAGAAGCACTTTTTACCAAGTTGAATTTCTATCCTTGGATAGATAAACTCTTCCGTGAGCCAAATTAATAAAATGGAACTTCTTTTTAAGAATGAATTATTAAGTAAAATGGAAGCACTGGGTTAGGAAAGCAACTGATGCAATTTGTTTTCAAAGCCTTAAAAATGCTGCAGCGTGCATAGATCACAAGGACCAGCTAAGTGCCAATGCACGGGGCATTAATTTCTTTCGGAGAGGATTCCAGGTTCACAGGATATCAGAAGTGCTGACTTGGCAGTGAAATCCCATTTGTAGCATGTTAGATTAGGAAACAGATTGATTTATATGTTGATGTAATGGATCAAGGCGCAGAGTGTGCTTAAGGAAATGGAGGGCACATTAAATAAGAGCATTTTCAGAGAAGTACCAACATTACAGAAAAAATTATCCTAGGTAAGGTTGGGGCATGTTTGATTAGTTGATTCCTAGACATGGTCCACAGAGGCTTTTTATATTTCAGATGATACCTTCTTGAGAGTCTCTTATGACCACAGGATTAATCTTTCTGAACTCAGAAGTGATTCACTACAGCCTATTAGCTGTCTGGATTGATTCCAGTTACTGTAGTTTTTCTTGGTGGGAGCTGATGTGAGGATCTGTTGCTGCTTAGCTGCCTCTTCCTGTTGCTTTAACCTCTGGTATTTTAGATTCTCTTTGGGGAAGGTAGTGCTGACCATCTCAGCTCAGAGATCAAATGCACTTACCACTAACGTGTTGACCTCAGTGGTTGACCCATAAAGTGAACATTTATACAGTTGGAACTCTTGTGGTCTTTTAGCCAACAGCCATAATGAGTAACATGTGGAACATAATCTTTGGTGTTGCTAAGTGGCTGCCTGCACTGACTGCCCACTCCTCAGCTGTGGCTTAGGTGAGCTCACATAACTAATTAACATTGTTCCTTACCTGTATTCATATTTGGAATTCAAGGAGTAATGGTTCCTTCCCCCACCCTGTACTTCTGAAAGATCAGATACCATACCTGAAATCCTGTTTGTTTAGTATCTGCTTTTAATGTTAAAATATACAAGACTATAGAATTTAGGAAACACTGCTCAGAACCTTTCGGATTTAACTGCAGTGGTAGTTAATTTATAATAGGTTTAGGAAACATGTTCCTTTTGAACTGTCAGTTTGGCTTTCTAATGTATTAGGTAGGTGCAAAAGTAATTGTAGTTTTAGCATTATTGAAATTTGACATTTGATATTGGAATACATTCTTAAATAGATGTTATGTTATATATCATTTGAATGTGCTTTTTTTTTTTTGGAGACAGAGTCTCACTCTGTTGCCCGGACTAGAGTGCCATGGCATCAGCCTAGCTCACAGCAACCTCAAACTCCTGGGCTCAAGCGATCCCTGCCCCAGCCTCCCGAGTAGCTGGGACTACAGGCATGTGCCACCATGCCCGGCTAATTTTTTCTATATATTTTTAGTTGTCCAGCTAATTTCTTTCTATTTTTAGTAGAGATGGGGTCTCGCTCTTCCTCAGGCTGGTCTTGAACTCCTGAGCTCGAACGATCCACCCGCCTCAGCCTCCCAGAGTGCTAGGACTACAGGCGTGAGCCACCATGCCCGGCCTTGAATCTGCATTTCTTGCTTTATGTTTTTTTTGCTAGTGACTTATTACTTGCTGTTTATTTTACATTTATTTTAGACTGTGGAAATGACGTTAGACAAAAAGCAAATTCTAGCGATTTTCTTATTCGAGTTCAAAATGGGTCGTAAAGCAGCGGAAACAATTCACAACATCAGCAACACATTTGGCCCAGGAACTGCTAACAAATGTACAGTGCAGCGGTGGTTCAAGAAGTTTTGCAATGGAAATGAGAGCCTTGAAGATGAGCAGTGCAGTGGCCAGCCATCAGAAGTTGACAACGACCACTTGAGAGCAGTCATCAAAGCTCATCCTCTTACAGCTACACAAGAAGTTGCTGAAGAACTCGACGTTGACCATTCTGCGGTCATTTGGCATTTGAAGCTAATTGGAAAGGTGAAAAAGCTCAATAAGTGGGTGCCTCATGAGCTGACTGAAAATCAAAAAAATTGTCATTTTGAAGTGTTGTCTTATTGTATGCAACAACAAACCATTTCTCGATCGGATTATGACCTGCGATGAAAAGTGGATTTTATATGACAACCAATGATGATGACCAGCTCAGTGGTTGGACCAAGAAGAAGTTCCAAAGCACTTCCCAACACCAAACTTGCACCAAAAAAGGGCCATGGTCACGGTTTGGTGGTCTGATGCCAGTCTGATCCACTACAGCTTTCTGAATCCCAGCAAAACCATCACATCTGAGAAGTATGCTCAGCAAATCGATGAAATGCACCGAAAACTGCAACGCCTGTAGCCGGCATTGGTCAACAGAAAGGGACCAGTTCTTCTCCACAATGCCCAACCTCGCGTCACACAACCAACGCTTCAAAAGTTGAATGAATTGACCTGTGAAGTTTTGCCTCATCCGCTATATGCACCTGACCTTGCCAATTGACTGCCACTTCTTCAAGCATCTCAACAACTTTTTGTGGGGAAAATGCTTCCACAACCAGCAGGATGCAGAAAATGCTTTCCAAGAGTTCTTTGAATCCCAAAGCACGGATTTTTATGATACAGGAATAAACAAACATATTTCTCGTTGGCAAAAATGTGTTGATTATAATGGTTCCTATTTTGATTAATAAAGATATGTTTCAACCTAGTTATAATGATTTAAAATTCATAATCCAAAACTGCAGTTACACCAACCTACTGCGTATTTATCATATCTTCTTGAATTGTCTTCATTTATTTCTATCCAAGCTTTTGAAGTAGGAAGCAGAGTATTTGGGGAGAGTGCTGGTTTTGGTATACGAAAGTGTCCCAGGGGCTTCTTTGCCTTTATCTCCATATATACCAATTTTTTTTCTCATGTAATCCAAGTTTGTAGCTGCCCATAATCCTAAGATATGGATCAAAAAAGTATGGCCAAAAGGGGCAGCCTTTTGGTACACATCTTGAACTCAGTGTGAAAATAATCACATTTGTCGGGTACATCTTTTATACCTTTTAATGATTTGTTTGAATGAAGCACCATTAGATTATTACCTATGAAGAAGTGTATGTTCCTTTCTACTGATACCTTTAAATGTTTTTTCCTTCTTTGGAGGAAGCTAGAATTCATATCCGTCTGTAGCTTCATATGCAGTTATACTGAAGGTGTAGGGCTTCCTACTTTAACAAGTAATTATTTGTCACAACAGGACTACAATCAGTTCTACTTAAAAGAGGTGCTAATTGTTCGTCGGATTTAATTGAGGTGGTTTTTCAACCCTGATAGATATTGGCAACATTTTACTTCCAAATTAGCTTTCTCCCAGCTATCCAACAAGTGTTGGTGCATCCTTCTCTTATATTAGTAGAAAGCGGGCTAATTTTAATAATCTCCTAAGCAAAATGTATGTTGGATAGTAAGTTTGTCTTGGAAAAAGATCATTATATATTTCAAAATCAAATTGAAGTTCCTAATGGGAAGGATTACTCATGTCTATGTAGTTCATTGGCACAAGTAAATGAAAGTTGCCTAGAAAAGCATACATTTTCCGTATATTTAAAAAGGCAAAGCTACCCTTCGTTGTTAATAGGAAAACTGTTTTATGTTTATGCTCTCTTTAAAAAGAATAACAATGGACCATATAATCTAAACCTCCCACACAAGTTTTACATTTTGAAAAACTTTTTCATTTGTATTTTGAAAGAAGTTTTGCATTATAGGATGCTACAAAACTCCAGTATGGTTGTAATCATTACTAATGGCACATTACTAGCTGCAGAGATGCCTTTGCTTTTCTAGTGCATGATACTTGACAGGAGCCTTACTGTCATAATTCCTAAATGTTATTTCTCACCTGTAATTTCTGAGCTGTTAGTGCTTAAGATTTCTTCACAAAAAGGATGATACTGACCAAAGAAAGCCTTCATAGAATATTTGATGATTTTTACCCAACGCGAGATAAAATTGTTCATGAAATCTCTTTTAGTGTTTCATTTCCATAAATGATGCCATCACATATTGAGTAATGCAGGCCAAATGTGACATCTTCCTCATCCCTCATATCTAATCTTTGCCCATTTTCTTCTTTCTGATCTCTTGAACCTCCCTTTCTACCCTACCACCTTAGCCCAACTACCATTATCCCTCTCTTGGACTGCAGTTCCAGCTTCCTCAGCTGTTTCCCTGAATGCCCTCTTGTTTATCCTTTAAGTTGGTTCTTTACCTTCCAACCAGAGAAAGCATCAGAGCTGCATTTTGAAAATAATAACTATGTGCTTAAAACTTCTCAACACTCCCAATGATAAGTACTAAAATCCTTCCTTTGTCTATAAAAGTCTTGTCCCTGTGTGCCTCTCCACCATCTCTCTACCGCACGATCTCAACAGTCTGTCCACATGGAAGCTTAAAGGGTTGCTCAGATTTCATTCTCTTTAGGAAGCTTCCCTGATGACCTACAAGCTTAGTCAGATTCCTTTTTATATGCTTTTTCAGCATTGTGTTCTTTTCCTTCTTAGAACATCTGGGAATGTGATCATACCTTTTTGTGTGTGTGTTTTGACTCCTGCATTAGAGCCTAAGAAAGTGGGCCATGACTTTTTCTCTTGTATCCTAAGCATTTAGCGTACTGCTTTGCAAAATAGTAGTTGCTCAATAAAATTTTCTTGTGTGAGTAAATTAAAATTATTGGAACTGTAGTCATTCTCTACATTCATGATTTGGTATACGAAGGAATGGAAAGTAGATTTGCTTGCACTACAGCAGACTGCAGTCGCGTTATAGATTGTCAAGTTAAAAGTATCCCAGATGAGGAGTGTGGGGTTAGATTTCTTCTTGACCTTTCGTTTTGGTCATATATGTTGAAAGATCTGGGGTTTTTTTTGTCTGTTCCAACTCCTGGAAATAGGATTTGTTTATCAAGATAAAAATAGTAAATAATAAAGATTTTTAAAACATCAGTTTTATCACAGCACCGCTGAATGAATGACTGTGCCTTTGTGCCATCCTTTGTGGAGTAAACCTGGAATTTTTTCCCCGTTTGGTAGGCTCTTGCAGCCAATGCCGGAACAGGATTTGCTGTTGCTGAGCCTCAAATTGCAATGTTTTGTGGGAAGTTAAATATGCATGTGAACATCCAGACTGGGAAATGGGAACCTGACCCAACAGGCACCAGGAGCTGCTTTGGAACAAAAGAAGAAGTTCTGCAGTACTGTCAGGAGGTAAGAGTGTTGCCAGAAAGTTAAAACCACTTTTTTTCTGGGTCAGGGTTGAACCTGTTTACCTTAGAAATAGATATGCTGTCATTCTTCAATTTTGACCTAAGACCAAAATGCTAATGGCTGGAGCCCCAGGCCTTTTGTTTCCAAATGTGTGGTGTGATTGAGACCTCCCAGAGGCTTTCCCTGTGTGCACTGTGAGCTCTCAGTTCTCTAACGAAGGAATACTGCAGAAGCTTGGCAAGTACCATGGAAGCACAGCCCGGTTCTCTTGTCTTCCCACTTGCCCTGGGGAGATGGAATGCAAAACAAGTCATGGGTATGCTTGTGTTTTCTACTTACGGATAGAAAGCCACCAGTATTGTAAATGATCATCTTAGGTCTGATTCAACTTTTGGGCCAAAAAGAAAAGAATATGATACAACTTCTTACCAAGACTAATATATGGGTCCAGGAGTCAAATATTGTTCTAATAATTTCATTAACAGTCATTTCTGTAGACGTGCCTCTTGAGTGTTCATAAACTCAGAGATTTACACATACCCTACAAGCAAACTTGACACCTAATGGATTTGTTTTGGGCTAAAATCTTGCTGCTTTGGCTTGTCCTTAAATACAAATTCCTTTTTAAAAGTGTTCAGAAATCTAACCTGTCAAAAGAAAACTAACAGTTACAGTATCTTTTTACTAGATGACTTCAGTTGAAACCAGGGGTAGCAGAGTGGAACTTGAGATTTTTATAGGATAAGGGTGGAGGCTGAGTAAACTTAGACACACTTATCCTCACTTGCAAGTGAATATCCATCTGCATATCAATTTATGTGTGTATATTTTCGCTTCGTTAACAGATGTATCCAGAGCTACAGATCACAAATGTGATGGAAGCAAATCAACCAGTCAGTATTGACAACTGGTGCCGGAGGGACAAAAAGCAATGCAAGAGTCACATTGTTATACCTTTCAAGTGTCTCGGTAAGTGTTCTTGGTTACTTTTCAGGAAGTTCTCTCCCTCCCATTTTTAAATTTAATTTTCTCTTGGCTCACAGTGAAAATAGCTGCATGTGTTAGAAGCTGATAGCTGCAGGAATTTGTTGGGAGAATTTCTCTTTTGGGTATAGACTGCTTCCTAGTGTCCATAGCTGACCTCTTTTCAGTGATCACTCACTCTGCCATTGTGAAAATCCTTCTGTCTTTTGAGGGTGAGCCTTTTCCATGGTACCGATTAAGAGTGCTACCCACAGAGCAATCCAGCTTTACCCTCACATTAACAGTTTGAAATTAATGCTGTACAGGAGTGGTACTGAAGAAAGCAGACCAAGGAAAAGAGCCTTTTGTTCCCCGTATTTCACTCTATACACATTTGCTCTGTTAAACCAAACCTCTGGTAGTTTTCAGAAGGAAAATTGACTCACAGCAGCCTGTGGACAGTCCAGAGTGCCAGGGCCAGGTCCTACGGGACCTGCCCTCTGAAGAACATGGGGCTGGGAAGAGTATTTATGATTCCGTGTTGCTAGTGGTAACTTTCAAAGCCAACCTGAGTGAGACTGTAACAGTTTATTAGCCGGAAACAGTTGTTGCCTCAAATGCTTAGTGAATGTATTTATCCTAACCACTCATCACCTTGACACATCTGAATTACCTCGCATCACTGAACTGTGGGTGATTCAGGAGCAGATTTGGTCACAGACACTTAAAAGGGCAAAACAGTCGATTTTAGATTATCCATGATAGGATTAACGTAGACATCCTGAGTAGTTTTGTAGATATATCAAATTGGAGCTTTTAATTTAACTTATTCCCTTCCCTCCCTTCATTAAAAAAACCTCTCCTTAAACTTCAGACAGCTGCAGAATGGAATATGTTGCTTTTCTCATTCTCACATGCAGCGAGGACTCAAAAACAGGAAGAATCAGCCCCTGGATAACAGTATTTAAAATACTTAGCAATGAACTTTGCTTCAAAAGCATTCATAAGGGGAAAGAGGGACATTGTATGTGCTTAGCACCATTTATTTTAAAACTGAGCATCTTACAGTAGCGAGAGATTTGTTAAAAATTTTATGTGATGTGGTTTAAAGATGTTCTTCCATTCCATTTAGCTCTGAGAAATCTCGGGGTATGAGGTTTCATTTATTCTTCATAAAATTCTCAGACTATAAGTGAAACAAGACATTGTTCTTGAGTATTCGTAGACAATAGAAAGTGCTGAAAATTGTTTCTTCCTTTTGCGTCGCTGTCCCTTAAGAATTGGCAGCCTGATCTTCTGTTTGTTCTTGCCACTTGCTAGCTCCACCACCCACCCGTACATCTGAGTGGGACCTGGGCCATCTCTGATTCTTCAGTTATTCTTTATCTCCCTACATCCAGTCCGTTTTCAGCCAGCCTGATTTTTACCTCATAATATGGCTTATAGCTGTGATTCCCAAACTTGAGGCACCCTGCGGCATTGCAGGATGTTTTTGATTTTTTAAGGGAACATAGTGACATCCGTCAGGCATTCCACAAACTACTAGCTGGAGGTAGTTTGCAGTTTCAACATGAGATCATTGCATCTCTTTTGATGATTTCCTGTCTTTGTGAAGCTGTGTTTTCAGTGGTTCCTGTGATAAAAAGCAAGTACCCCATGAAAATCACTGTAGAAGAGGAAATGAGGGTGATGATGTTCAGCCTGATTGTAGGGTCGGGGGAGTTGTGCAGGGCCCAGCAGGCACTGAGGTGATAGGACACAAGTACTTATTAAGTTGTTGGACCCAAATACTTAACTTTTAGGGTTGTTTTTTTTTTTTGGCCTAGGGGTGCTGTGAAAAAATTACTGGGACACTCAGGGTGCTGTAAATCAAGAAAATCTGGGACTCTCTGGCTTGTGTCCTCCTCCGCCATGAAATTCCCATTGCCCTAGTTCAGCCTTGGGCAGTTCTTGTCCAGGCTATGATGGCAGCCTCCATGCCTGTTTCTCAGTTCTGTTGTCTAATTGAATCGTGTCTCTCTTGTGCATAAAAGCCTTTAGTAGCTCTTCTTTACTTAAAAAAAAGATGGTGAAGCTCCTTAGTGTGGCTTAACCCCATAATCTGGCCCTTGCTTAACTCTGCCCAGTTCTCTACCACTCCGCCTCATCAGCATCCACCACCTTGGGGAGCCTGGCCACATGGCATCCAGTTCTCAGAGTTTGGAATGATTTCTTCTGCTTGCTTTGCTTGGGAAGTTCTTCCTTTAAGACTTACCTCAAGGGATGAAGCCTTCCTGGTCTTATTTTCTATCCAGATATCCAAGTTTTTGTAATACTTTTTGCTGTTGGCATTGCACTTACCACACGGTACAATGATTGTTTGTTAATAGATCTTTCTCTAACTACACTGTAAACACCTTGAAAGCACCTGTTTTAGTCGTCTTTGTCCCCTCAGTACCATGACAGTGCCTAGAATATAGGATATACTATTTACAATGATTACAACACAAGACTGCTACCATAGGCAAAACACGGTGGCTCACCCCTGTAAACCCAGCACTTCAGAGGCTGAGGTGGTAGGTTTGCATGAGTCCAGGAGTTCAAGACGAGCTTGGGCAACATAGCAAGACCCTGTCTCTATTATTTAAAAAGAAAAAAAAAAGAATGCTACCAAAATTGGTACACAACAGAAATTTCATTTTATTGCTTTATTTTCTAAATGCTGTAGTTTACATTTTTTAAGTATGTTACAGAACCAAACAATGAAGTGATATTGTCATTAACTAAACCGTTCAGTACCTTCTTTGCATTGTGGTCAATGAATAAAACATTATACAGTCTTTGGTGTTAGTTAATTCAGACAGTTATTTGCGTTTGCCCCAGCATCCATTTGGACAACTTCCTAACCAGTAAGTAGAGCTATCCATTGGTATTTGGTAAATAAGTACAGTTGCCTGAGCATGAACTAATAAGGGACAAGGTGGCTGGAGTTTAAAAGAAGGGAGTAGGAAAGAAATACCGCGAGTTCTTCCTTGTCATCATTTAAAGTTCTAATGTCTCGAGGCTGGGCGCGGTGGCTCACGCCTGTAATCCTAGCACTCTGGGAGGCCGAGGCGGGCGGATTGTTTGAGCTCAGGAGTTCGAAACCAGCCTGAGCAAGAGCGAGACCCCGTCTCTCCTAAAAATAGAAAGAAATTAATCAGACAACTAAAAATATAGAAACAATTAGCCGGGCATGGTGACGCACGCCTGTAGTCCCAGCTACTCGGGAGGCTGAGGCAGAAGGATTGCTTGAGCCCAGGAGTTTGAGGTTGCTGTGAGCTAGGCTGACGCCACGGCACTCACTCTAGCCTGGGCAACAAAAGCGAGACTCTGTCTCAAAAAAAAAAGTTCTAATGTCTCTCTGCTCCTTCCACAGTCACCTCCCCTTTGAGCACCCATATAGAACTGACATTGGTTAATTATCAGCACCACCTTCTTTGGACTCCTTAGAGGCCATTTGATGATAGTCTTAGAGTTGCCTTTTTAAACTAAAAAATACACTTGTAATCCTAGCACTTTGGGAGGCCAAGGCGGGAGAATTGCTTGAGGTCAGGAGTTAGCAACCAGCCTGAGCAAGAGTGAGACCCTATCTCTACAAAAAATGGAAAAATTAGCCGAGCATGGTGGCACATGCCTGCAGTCCCAGCTACTCAAGAGGCTGAGGCAAGAGGATCACTTGAGCCCAGGAGTCCGAGGTTGCAGTTAGCTATGATGATGCCACTGCACTCTAGCCCAGGCAGCAGAGCGAGACCCTGTCTCCAAAAAAAAAAATTTCAAAGTTACAGAATGGTTACAAAAATAGGACAGAGTTCCTGTATACCCATTACCCAGATTTCAGATTTTCCAACTGTTAACATTTGACTGGTGTGGTGAAATTAATCTTATTAATATAACTCCCCCCCCCCAACACACACACATCCTCTCTCTCCTGGGTTTTTTGTTTTTGTTTGTTGTTTTTTGAATGATTTGGTAATACATTGCAGATAGTGCCCTTATTTTATTATTATTTCAGAATTTTGACAGGGTACGTATGTTTTGGTTACGTAATTTTCTTTTGTACAGTTTGAGTTATTTTGTACAGTTGAGCCCTTCAGTTAGTGTGTATTGTACCCGTTAGGGGTGAATTTACCCATCCCCTCCTCCCCTCTCCCACCTACTTTATTTCCCTTGAATTTTATTTTCATGTGTGCACATAACTGTTAATCAGTTAAGTCCAATTTAGTATTGAGTACATGTGATATTTGTTTTTCCATTCTTTTGATCAGATAGTGTCCTTACGCCTTAATACTACGTTGTGTATTGTTTTGAAATGAGGAAATTCTCCTATTTAACCGTAGTATAATCAAAATCAGGATTCTGTAGACAATACCCAGTTGATCCAGTAGCTAATCTACAGACCCTATTCAAGTGTCCCTGTTGTTCCGGTAACATCCAGGATGTAATCCAAGACGCCATGCTGCATTTAGTTCTCTCTTTAGTCTTTCCTTGTCCTTCATGACCTTCGTATTTTAAAAACTACAGACCAGATACTTTGTAAACTGCCTTACTATTTGGATTTGTCTGTGATCCTTTTGATTTATGCAGTTTTAAGGGGAATATCGCAGAAGTGCTCTCGTTGCATCGTATTGGGATTTGTGTGATGTCAGTTTGTTCTGTTACCACTAGTAACTTTCATTATCTGGCTAAAATGGTGTCTGCATTCATTTATTTATTACATTATATACTCACCGTCTGGATTTGGCCTGTGGGAGCCCTTCGTGCTGGTTCCTCTATCCTTTTCACATGTTTCTTTCATTCTTTGAGAACTTCCTTTCTTGTACAGAAAGGATGCTCCAGGCCTATCCTGTATTTTCCCTACTCCACCCCCAGAGTCTATGTCTCCAATAAGCCTTGGTTTATTTTAGTGTGCTGCTACTTAGGACTGCTACTTAGGAACCATGCTTACTGATGTTATTGCTTCTAGGCCCATTCAACAAACAGAACTAGGAAATATATATATTCCATTTACAGATACATAAATCTGTATTTCCATGTCAGTCTATCCATATATTAAAAACAATGAGCTTATAGTAGTATCTCCAATTCCAGTATCCTCAGTATATTTACTTATGTGCTCAGTACTACTGCAAATACTCAGTCTCTCTGCTTTTTAGAAACACATTTGTTGAGATGTAATTTACATGCTATATAGTTCACCCATTTTGAAGTATAGTAGCTCTTCTTTACTTAAAAAAAAGATGGTGAAGC
>NW_012145967.1:595873-598328 GCF_000956105.1 Propithecus coquereli
TCATAAGTTAACAAATATAAAAATGTCCCAGTTCATACAGAGTGGTCACATTAAATAATGTGAATTGCTGACTGGATGTCAGAATTTAAGTAATTTCTACCTTAGACCGAGTATCAGGGTACTCAGTAGAGTACCTAGATACTAGAGTACCTTTCTTAGTAGAGGCAGATCCTAGTTTATCATTGGGTTGTTGTTATTTTCAAGCATTGACTGTAAGTCTGGAGCAGTGGTCCCCAACCTTTTTGGCACTAGGGACTGGTCTCATGGAAGACAATTTTTCTACAGACTGGTGGGTGGGTGCGGGTGGGGGGTGGTGCCAGGGCTCAGGCGGCCATGCTGATGCAAGCGATGGTGAGGAGAGTGGCTACAGATACAGATGCAGCTTCACTCTGTTGCCCTCCGTGCGCCTCCTGCTATGTGCTCCCCCTTCCTAAGTTTCATGGAAGACAGTTTTTCCACGAGGGGTGGGGGGCAGAGCTCTGCGGCCCAGTCCCTAACAGGCCACGGACTGGTATTGGTCTGCACACCTTTGCATTCCTGTGTTGGTGTCGGTGAAGCTATTTGACCTCAAAAGCCCCTGTACTAATAGTGCTAAGAAACCTAACTGCCGCGTGTACCACTGTTTTCACAGGGGGAGGCTGTACTTACTGCTCCAGTTTGTCACATCAGAAGCACATTTTCCACCTCACCGGCTCAGGGAAATCCTTTCTCTTACCACTTAGGTAGACTGACTTCTCTAGTGACTCAGGCCAAGGCAGAGGGTCCTGGAGGACCCAGCCATGATGACAAAGGTGGGATGTGGGCCTGCGTAGACTTTCCACTAGCTGAGCCCTAAGACCTTTCTTAGACCACATTACTTTCTGATTATGTTTTTTTCTTAACCTCAAAGGTTAGCCTGCCTGCTTCCTTTCCCCCTGCCCCTACTTACTGCATCTCCCCAAGAGCTAAGCACACCATCTTGTCCTCTTTCTTTCCTCCACTTAGACCTGCTTGGGGCATATGGCTGATGCATGTGCAGTGCAGGTTCCTGAGTCCAGCCTTATACTATCGGATCAGAGTCTCTGAGTGATAATCCAGTGACAGGCATGTTTTTAACTTTTTATTATGGAAAGCTACAAACATAGCCAAACAGAGACCGTGCTACAGTTCGCCCTGGTGTGCCTGTTCGCCAGCCGTATGACCATCGTCAGTCCTTGAGCCATTCCTGCTCCGTCTGTGGCCCCGCTTCCTGTCAACCCTCATGATCTGGAAACAAGGCAGATACCTTTTTTCCCCTGTGAATAAATCGCTCTGTGCATTTTTCTCCCAGCTTTTTATTTTTGAAAAGTTTTGGATCTAAAGGGAAAAATGTAATAGTGAATAACCTCTATACCCTTTACTTGGATTCTGCAGTTTTGTCTGATTTATTTCTCTGTGTGTGTATCTTACCTATTTTTTTGTTGCTGAACCACTTGAAAGTAAGTCGGGGTATCATGACAGTTCATTTCTGATACTTTAGCTTGTTTCCCCTAAGAACAGGGACATTCTCTTGTATAATGACAATACAGTTATCGCATTTTGGAAATTTTCCTAAAGAGTCTAGGCCGTTTGTTTAACAGAATATCCTTACATTTAGATTTGTCTTACTGTTCTATCATGACTAGTTTCAAATGACATATTTTTAGCAGGAATACTATGTAGGGGATATGTTCTTCTTGGGACATCACACATGCAAGTTTGTTCACTATTGGCAATATTAAGTGGGTCACCTGGTTAAGGTAGTTTTGCCAGAGCTTCCCATTGTAAGGGCACCTTTGCCCCTTTGTAATTAGCCATACATTGATGATTCTTACCTGAATCAATTATTACAGTGGTGGTTTATCTAAAGAAAGATTCGTCTGTACTTAAGTAGGATACCCAGTCTTAGTTTTCTGGGCATTTTGTTGTTAGAACAGGGGTGGGCAGAAGTAGGGAAGTGAGAGGCTAGGAATATGTTATTCCTGTGAGCTCAGAGGCATGGAAAGTAGCTTCTGTGTGTTTGAGGTGGTCGTGAAGGGTGGTCCTAGTCATACTCTTCGTGTCACGTGTTGATCTAGCCCTACAGTGGGACTACAAGGAATTGTGGTCAGGGAACATGACGAAGGCCCTAGCATTGGGGCTCTGATGGAATGGTGAGTTCTTGTGGCTGCTTGCCTAGAGCTGTACTGTCCAGTTGGCCTTTGGAGATACGAGATGTATAGCTGCTTCTATACATTAGAGACTGCTCCTGTGTGCTCCTGGCTGTGTAACTGTCAGAATAGTCTGCAGTCAGGGCCGTTACTATCTTGAATCATGATCAGATTTGCTTCTGACAGAGGTTCTCTTTTTCAGTGGGTGAATTTGTAAGCGATGTTCTGCTAGTTCCAGAAAAGTGCCAGTTTTTCCACAAAGAGCGGATGGAGGTGTGTGAGAATCACCAGCACTGGCACACCGTAGT
>NW_012145967.1:598378-598844 GCF_000956105.1 Propithecus coquereli
GACTTAATTATTGTGGCTATTATATTGTGCTCTAACTGATGGAGGATGTTGCAAACTTTGATGTAAATTTTTTAAAGTGAGACCAAATCATGTTTAGTGTTCTATAAAACAGACCAATACTGATCTGCCTAGATAAGTTTTTTTCCTAGGAGCTTCTGATACATAATTATAGCAGAGGCAAAAAGTAGCAGTGAAATGATTTAACGGATGCTGGGATTGAAATGTGTTTCCTCTTTCAGCTAGCTTACTTTTTAAAAAGTTTATTTTTCAATGAAAGAAGTTCGCCATGGGGCTGGGGAGCAAAAACAATCATTTCCAGTTTCTGTAGTAAGTTAACTGTGATTAACATTTGGTGTGTAGATGAGAAGTTTTTTTCTCGGATACATCTTTTTTTTTTTTTGAGACAGAGTCTCACTCTTTTGCACGGGCTAGAGTGAGTGCCATGGCGTCAGCCTAGCTCACAGCA
>NW_012145967.1:602898-614719 GCF_000956105.1 Propithecus coquereli
ACCCAGTGGGGTTGGGTTTATGCTAGGCATAGGCAGCTAAATTAAAAATATTTTGGAAAGGAATATATATTTGCATAGGGAAGTATAGCACTAACAGTCTGGCTTCTAAAGTTACGGATATTTTATCCTGGTCAAGTTGAAAGAAAAAATTAAAATTAAAATTTTTTAAAAAAGAATATTAAATAGTTTGTTGAGCAAGAATACTGTATGCAGCCAGCAAGGCTCCCAACAAGGTCATCCTAAACCCAGGGACTGTGTGGAAATAGCCAATTACAGAAATTCTGGGTCTGTACATATGTACAGACAGGAGTAGATGCCATTTGACTCTTCTGGCAGAGAGAAATGACCTACCATCTTGCCATTGATAATTAGGTTGGTTCTTCAGTCAGTAGTCGTCCTTTGGTCAGAGTCTGAAGTAGTGCCCACACCAGTGGTCAGTGTAAATTAGCGTTGACCACCTTTAACTAGTATTGATAATAACTGGAAGAAACTCCCTTTAATTTTTTTCAAGTTTAGTTTTTCAATATTTTTGGGCCAGACGATGTCCCTATTATAAGTTAAATAAAATTTTTCAATGCTATATGTAGAAACTAAAAAAAAAAATTAAATTAAAAATAAGGAAAATTTATAAATCTTAAAATAATAGAACGATTTTTTGACAGAAATTTTGTGTGTCATAAGAGAGAAAGCATGACCTAGTGATGTGATACAGGTTTCTTTTGGCTGAGGGATCAGGGAATATTTGACCAGATTTACTGTAGAGTGTGTTCTGATGTGGTCTGGGTTTCTTTTAGGCATGTCTGACTCAGGGAATGACCTTATATAGCTACGGCATGCTGCTACCTTGTGGGGTAGACCAGTTCCATGGCACTGAATATGTGTGCTGCCCTCAGACAAAGATTATTGAATCTACTGTGTCAAAAGAAGAGGAGGAAGAAGAGGAAGAGGAAGAGGAGGAAGACGAAGAGGAAGATTATGATATTTATAAAAGGTAGCTCTTGTCCTGAGCTATGAAATCATTTTGCTTATTTGTTAGCCCTCCTGTAAAAGTGGCTGTTGGCTGTTAGCCCCTTACCTCTGGATCAGGTGGGCATTCCCTTGTTATGCTAGAGTTGATTCAGCTTGTGTTTCATTGTAGCCGCAGCTGATCACAGGAATACCTGTGACTTTTGGCTTTACATCGTACTGGCCTGCATTATTTCTGCAGGTTAATGCAGTCTGTGTCCACTAACTCTTCTCTTTTGCTGATGTAGCTAAGCTGAGGGCTTTAGTGGCACAGTTAAATGTGAGTTGAGCTTATTTCCTGTCTCTGTTTTTGTGTTTCAGAATAGGGAAGGGAACCATTGTTGTGCTTTGTGCATAGGAGGTATTACCCTTCCTTTTTTCTATTGTGGCCTTTAGTGAATTTCCTACTGAAGCAGATCTGGAAGACTTCACAGAAGCAGCTGTGGACGAAGATGACGAGGATGAGGAGGAAGGGGAGGAAGTGGTAGAAGACCGTGATTACTACTACGATACCTTTAAAGGAGATGATTACAACGAGGAGAACCCGACTGAACCCAGCAGCGATAGTGCTATTTCAGACAAGGAAATTACTCACGATGTTAAAGGTAACCTGATGTGAAGCCACGGCTTTAAAATCCACATGGTAATTATTTACTTAGTCTTTTGTATTGCATTTATGGCAGGTAAGTCAGTCACAGAAAGAAAGGTGGTATCTCTGCTCTGGAGGTGAATTCAGCTCTCCAGTGCGGTGTGCCGTCTTAGCAGTGAGCAGGCAGGCACGTCCAGGGAGAGATGCAGAATTGAATTAGAAAAACAGAGTTTGCATTTTAAATATTAAATCAGAAAACAGGGACTAGAGAATAAAAGAGACAACCTGATTTACCCTTCAGCAGGATTCTTCCACATTTAGCCCAAAATGTTCTCTCCAGGGAAAGGTGTGCTCTTTAATACCACTCAAGCCCCCACCTTCTACAATGGACATCACTTTCCTGGTTTTTCTTTTTGTCCAGATGTTTGTAGCTGGGAGAGTGAAATTTAATGACCTCCTGGAAACAAATTGGGGCCTGAGGTTTTTTTCATCTTGCCAATTAGTATAAAAAAAGAAAAGATAATAGTTCCAGAGCCATTTATATACAGCCTCCTGCTGATTGAATATTTGAAACCAATTAAGATTTAAGGAATTATTTGGACTCAGTTGGAAGGAAATTACTTAACTAGTCTGGAAGTTTACAATTCACCTTAGAGAACATAAAAATGGAAAACACTTGTCCTTGCTAGCTGCGTTAGCCTTTAGTACAGGTATCACCACTTAAAACAGTCTTTCCACTAGCGTTGTCTCCTTTGGTCCTTGAAACCACCAAAATGGACAAACCAGGCAAATATCTCCACTTACCAGATCAGAAATGTGAGCCTCACAGAGCTGTGAGACAAAGAATTTCTCTGTGTCAGCCTAAACCTCAATCTAGACTCCAGGCAATGCCAAATAAAATGTATTTCAGTTCCTAAATGTCTTTATTGCGTGGGAAATAACTGCTACCTCAGAAATGACTGGCCTGAGCTGGGGAGTTTGGTTAGCCAGGGCCTTCATGCTCAGCCCCAGCGTGGGCCTCTCCTCACCCCATCCCACCCCTGCTGGCCTGTAGCATTTTGAAGCATTCGAAGCAACTGCCTCTGTCGTGCTGACACTTGACCATTTTCACACAGCTGTCTGCTCCCAGGAGGCGATGACGGGGCCCTGCCGGGCTGTGATGCCTCGTTGGTACTTCGACCTCTCCAAGGGAAAGTGCATGCGCTTTATATATGGCGGCTGCGGCGGCAACAGGAACAATTTTGAGTCTGAGGATTATTGTATGGCTGTGTGTAAAGCGATGAGTAAGTCCCGCCTCGCGCTGGCCCTGTGCAGCAGCACTGTCCTGTCCAGCGTTCTGTCTCTCTCCCGCCGTCCTTGTGGCTGCATCTGTGTAGTGTTCCCTGCTGACTTAGGTGTTTGCTGTCAGTTGTTTTTTCCCCTCATCTTTGTGCTTTCTAGATCTAGGCTGTACTTTCCTGTTGGCAGTTGCCAGCTCAGTTTTCCCTGTCCCGTGCTCACTGTGTGTCTGGTGGTGGTTGGCGGTGGTGGTGTGTGACCTCCTTGGCACAGGGGAGGGCAGCGCCAGGGGCTTGTTCTTTCTCATCCAGCCGTGGAGTCCACAGGCTCCCAAGGTTACTTACTGTCTGTTGCGAAGGCAGCCATGCCCTCGACTGTCTCTAATTGAAAGGCACCAGCCGGTAAGCGGAATAGCAGAGAGTTCCAGGCTTTGCCTCTCGTTCTTGTCTTTGAACTGCCCTTTAGCTGACCCCTGTGACGCACCCCGGCTGAAGGGACGCCCACTCTCGAACGGAGTGACAATAGGAGTACTTTTGGAAGTTGAGAATATTGAAATATCTTGCATCATGCACTCTAGGGAGAGAGCTCTGAAGCCGAGTGGTAGTGACTTTTTTCTCTGGTATTTTGGCGACACTGGGTCATGGAGCACTTTAGAAAGTGAGGGAACCTCAGCTTATGTGTCTTTGATCTGAAACCCAGTGGGGTTGGGTTTATGCTAGGCATAGGCAGGAAAAGAGTTTTCCTTTTCTCCATGGTTTCTCCTTTTCATTTTTAAGACCCGCTCTCTTACCTTGCAGCACTGACCCATGCTGACCAGGCCAGGTACTTTTCCTTGGTTCCTACTCTTAAATTCATCAGAATAATAAGTTGCTGTCTGTTCCTGGTATTTGCTCTAAAGGTTTTTGGCTGTAGCTCCTGCTAGTTTTTCATTCATGTTTGCTCTTTCTTCCTCAAATGAATAGATTTTTTACATCTTAATATAAAATGGTACACTCTCAGTGCTTCACTGCAGCTGCTGCACCACGAGAAAGCTGTTCTTACTTGATACAGTGGAAAGGGTGAAATAAAAGCAGTCCTTAGGGAACATTATCAAATAAACTTTGTTTATTCAGGAAAGATTTAGAGATAGAAGTTGTGATATTGACTACTTTGTAAAACTATTCAAACTAAGGGTCAAGAAAACACTGTTTGGGGCTGAAGCTTGAGGAATTGAGGACCTTTAAAAATCTCACTGAATGAGGAGGTGGCAGTCTCTTCCTGAAGGTCAGATAGTGTTGTAAGACACAGTGCAGCGGCCACAGTGGAATGGCAGGTCTGTAAAGCCGCCCTTTCCTGGGCTTAGGTAAGATTTGCCTGGGAGAAGCAGTGTGTTTGTGTATTTGTGGGGCCTCTGCCTGGAGGGCCGCAAAGATCTAAAAGCAGCATCAAGTTTCCTTCCAGTGATAACGTTCCTGTCCCTCTTTGAAGGGGCTGAGGCTGGTGGGTGTGCTGGCTTCATGAGCTGGCTGCTCTGCAGGGACAGGGGGTGTGTGATTCTGGTTTGAGCCCTTCGTGTCTTCAGTACCAAACCCGTAGGCCTGCTGTCCCTCTTGCCTCTGGTTCCAAGGCGCAGGGAGACAGCTTGTGTTTTGTATCTTTATCTAGCCCAGTTATAGGAACCAAAGGCTCTGTCTCCAACGCCTAAGCCTTGACACTGCGGGCAGGCGTGTTGCTGATGGTGATGTGCAGATCGGATGATGGACTTCAGTGCTTGAAATTCTCCTTTACTGAACTTCTCAGCATCTTGGGGAATGTCATTTGCGAAGCTATGTATTCTGATTGAGTTAATCTGAAAGTTGGACATTGAGATTCTTTTTAAGCTTATGCAAAACTCACATATTCTTGGCCAGGTGCAGTGGCTCACGCCTGTAATCCTAGCACTTTGGGAGGCTGAGGCAGAAGGATCCCTTGAGCCCAGAAGTTTGAGACCAGCCTGAGCAATAGTGAGACCCTGTCTCTACAAAAAATAAAAAAAACTTAGCCAGACATTGTGTTGTGTGCCGATAGTCCCAGCTACTTGGATCAGTTGAGCCCAGGAGTTTGAGGTCGCAGTGAGCTGTGATGTTACCACTGCACAATAGCTCCGCAATAGAGTGAGACCCTGCCTCAAAAAGCAAAAAAAAGAACCCGTATATTCTTCACGAGAGTTTAGTTGGTAGTTTTTAGGTTTATTTTAAATAAAAGGAGGCACATTAAAGATACTGCTGACAGAAAAATGTAGGAGTGGCTGGCTAATATGTAGCTATATTCATCAATTATACAGTGTTTTAATATATTAAAATGATACAGTTCTGGAAATTAGGTGAATTTACTTCTGAATTAAAAACCAATTGGACCTTGGCATTTACTCTACTGAGCTCTAAAATTATATCATGATATATTAAGCAAATTCATGCCATTCTTCCCCAGCTGGGGAAATCTTGTGTGAATTGGGCTAATAATAAGCATTTCCATAGGTATGTCTTGAAAGGTTGACTGAGTAAACTTGTCATCTGAGGCCTTTCCCTCACCAGGCTAAGCGCCATTATGCGGAGAGAGTTGCCTGGGCCAGTAAAAGCTTATGTCTGACCAGCGGCGAGGGGGTCTGTCCAAGGGGCCTGTGCTCTGGGGGATGCTTGGGAAGGCTGATTGGTCAGTGTCATGGATCAAAACGCCCAAGGTGTCTTCACATAGGGGAAAGGTATCCTTGTCAAGTAGAGCAACTTAACTTTACCCCTGTTGGCCCTGTTATTGGGAGAGGGGATAAGAGTGTTTCCGTGATACTGAAAACTCAGAATTATAGCTAGTGTGTTTTGGACTTTCTCCACCCAGCCTGTATGCTAGGAACATTCAGTTGAACCTGTTCACCGATATCAGTTAGGATCTAAAGATAGCCAGAAGAGAGGAAAGGTCCTGAATAATAAGTTTCTTTAAAAACAAAATTTTGTGGAAATACTTCTATAGGGTCTGATTCCAGCTGTCAAGTTGCTGTTGGTGATAGGCAATAAAGTAGCTGTTTTTTAGGTTTTCCAGTTTTAAGCACTGAAGAGAAGGTTTAGAAGAAGTCATTTCTTTCTGCCCTGAGATCCCCTAGGTAGATGCCTCATTGGTGCAGAAGATACGGACGGGCTGGGGGAGCTACCAGTGAAGTGCCCTTAGCACGCACAGACTGGTTGATGGGTATTATGCAAGGAAGATGGCCCACTGTGATCTAACAAAGGGAAGTCTTGGCAGATGGCAGTGCCCTGCACTTTTAGCACGGTACAAGACAAATTGGGTCCATCTGCAGGTCCTGAGCTTCCATTTTCTTCCTAGAGTACAGCGCAGTTTTAACAGTGCTCCTGACCCCAAAGAGAACACCCTCTGCAATTTTATTTCAGTTCCCCCAACTCCTCTGCCAACCAATGACGTCGATGTGTATTTCGAGACCTCTGCAGATGATAATGAGCATGCTCGCTTCCAGAAGGCTAAGGAGCAGCTGGAAATTCGGCACCGCAACCGAATGGCCAGGGTAAACCTCAGCACTTCCCTCGTCCTCATGGTGTTTGGCTTTGGGTGGCATGGTTTTCATAGTTAAAAAACAGTGACACCATCTCCCTAGAATGTCACGGTAACGTTTAAGGACAGGAGAGGTGCGAGAGTATGAGCGAAGCCACCCTCTGGGTAGACCAGTCCTTCCCCACCACCCCCGACAACACAACAGAATAACCACCCGAGGACTGAGCAGCGCCCACACACACTCCGCAGAGTAAAAGTCACATACAAAATATACTCCTCTGCCAAAAAAACGCGCTAAAAAATTTTTAAAAAAAAAAACGGTATAACACTCACAAAAAGAAAAAAACAGCCACATGCCACGAGAAAAAAACAAAACTGCGAATTAAGTGAAAACAGGCATGCATCGATACCTTCCAGCCAGATACTGCCGCCTGCTGAAGATTCGGAGTCTCCGGGCGTTTCTTTTCCTTAAAAGGGTTATAAGAGTTAGTGCAGCAGGAGCACCGAAGTGCAAGTTTATTCTTGACTTACTCAGAATTGAAAGAATATCGAAAAGGGAATTTCTTGCTAGGCCTAAGCTCCACCCAAAATCCCACACATACCTCATGCTGGGCTTACACTTTGGGAAATGCTCATTATTTTATTTTACCCTCAGCAGTTCTGAAAAGTCGATGTTAACCTCAATTTTTTGGTGAGGGGACTAAGGCACAAAGACTTTAAGATAACGTGCTTAAGGTTATGCAGCAAAGAGTTCATGGAATTGAGGCTCTATTTGGGGATAGTTGAGGCCTAGAACCTTCTGAGGCAGTAACAGCCTCGCACTCATAAGGGATCAGATGATGCAGTTTCCTTTTGCACAGTTTCCTACATTAGGTTTAGTACCTGGCAATATTTTTAGAAAATGGGGGAGTTGTTTCAGAGGATGATTCTCTGATGGCAGTGTTTATGACCTGTGTTCTAGGTAAAGAAGGAATGGGAAGAGGCAGAGCTTCAAGCTAAGAATCTCCCCAAAGCAGAGAGGCAGACTCTTATTCAGGTAAGATGCCTTCTCCAGGGACAAAGCTTTCAGCCTGACTATTTGAAAATGATCAGAGCCAATATCCCAGGAAATTATTAATATAAAAAAAATCGAAAACCCCTTTCAAGGGAAGGCCTGAAATAACAAGAAAGCAAAAACGGCAAAATTTCCCTTTTCAACCCCAGGGTGCCCAACCTGGGGAAAAAGAAAACAAAACCCCCAACAAAAGCAAAACCCAATCAAGCCAAGAAAGAAACTTAACCCAAACGAAGGTTGGTAAATCCGCCTTCCCGGCAAAAAGCCCGGCAACCTCAATCCTAAGGGGGGAACTAGTTTTCAACAAGAACGAAATTTTTTTTCCCAGACTAATTGAAAGTAAAAAGACAGAAAATAAAGATCTCTGATATAGTTCATCTCTAACTTTGTAAGCATATAAGCTTAAGATCACAGCAGCAAACTGTATTCTCCTTCCATAGAAGAGAGTGTGGTGAGGTGTGGGAATAGCAGTTTACAGGGCTGATTGGTCGTGTAAGACTGATGACATTTTAAATCATTTTGTGTCTAGCTGAAACCTCTCTCCTCCTGATGTTAACACTTTATTGGAAGACCTTTGCTTTTTTATTGCTCACCTAGAAATTTAAGTTTTAATTCCTACATAAGCCAGTGCATCTTGTCCAGGAAAATTTAGTTTAACCACCCTTAAACTGTACCTGTAAACCTAGCCAGATACCTCATAGATAACTTGGCCTTGGTGACTTAAACAAAAATGATTCAGCATAGCCTACCACCTTGCTGGATTATGTTTCAAAAATGTATCTCCTGTTGGTCAGTGGTTTCAGGGTTCGGAGGTCGGAATGTTGCTACAACGTGGTGCACACTGAGAAACCAGGCCTTGGACTTGCAGCGCTGGCAGTTTCAGTTATGGAAAAATTAAGGAGCCCCTCTCACACTGAGATTTAACTTGCTCTCTTTAGATAATGACGTAATTGTCCTGATAGAAATCCAATACAGTATGCTTTGAACTTAGCTTTGTTTCACTCTCTGGACCTGTTACTGTCTCACATGGGCACTGGACAAGGAGAAGCGTCAGGCTCTGAGGTTGCTTGTTTATACTGCCTCCACGTGCCACGGATTATTTTGTTCTTACTGTCCTGGTTTAGCACTTCCAAGCTATGGTTAAAGCTTTAGAGAAGGAAGCAGCCAGTGAGAAGCAGCAGCTGGTGGAAACCCACCTGGCCCGAGTAGAAGCCATGCTGAATGACCGCCGTCGCATGGCTCTGGAGAATTACCTGGCTGCCCTGCAGTCGGACCCCCCACGGGTGAGTTGTGGTCAGAGCCAAATCATTGATGAATCCTGTCCTTGTTGTTGCCTGCCCTGAAGTGGTGTGTGTGCGTGGAACCAACGTGTAACACACAGGTCAGTAAAAATGACATTTTTATGAAAAGTTCTGGCAAAGCCGAAGGTAAGGAAAGAAGATTAGGGAGGAGATGGTATTATGTTCTAGTGTCTGCATGTATGAGTTTAGCATTACGTCACTGTATGCCTGGGTATACCATCTGTGATGTGTCAGTATTTTACACTAGAATAGCATAACCTCAGGAAATTGGTTGGTAATTATTTAATTATTGAATTTTCTGTGATAGCCTTACTTTCAAAGAATGAAAATATACCTTCTGTGAATGAAGACTTTTGAACCAGTTCCATTGTAAATAAGATTATTAAGAAAAGGGTAAAGTAATTTATATTAAAACTTGCGTGAATGGTCTCAAATTATTTTATCCCTTAACACGAATCTACCTTGCTTTTACGTGACGGAAGGTATTGGAAAGGAGGATGTTTGTATCTTTCTCAAGCAAGCCAATTAAAGTCTTTCCATTCTGGGGTGATTTGGGAGACTACCTAGCTTGTAATTCAGGTGTCAAAGGCTGAGCCAGGAAAGGACAGATCAGAGGATGATAATGGGCTGGGGATTCTGGAAAATACTGTTCGTTAAGTTTGGAATTTAGGTTTTGCTACTTTACCTAGATAGTTTTTGTTACTTGGTAAGCTAAAAGAACTTTTGAAGCTAAGGCTTTCGTTCTGTGCCTAGCTGAGCTTTACGTTCTTAGGTGAACGGTTTAAGCTTTTGTTTTCCTGTTTTCAATTCTCTAGTCTCTGGATATTGTAACAACTGTTCTCTCTTGCAGCCTCATCGCATTCTCCAGGCCTTGCGGCGTTATGTCCGTGCTGAGAACAAAGAT
The DNA here is from genome assembly GCF_000956105.1 of Propithecus coquereli. NCBI lineage: Eukaryota > Metazoa > Chordata > Mammalia > Primates > Indriidae > Propithecus > Propithecus coquereli. The sequence goes on from NW_012145967.1 coordinate 612,546, forward strand.
CGCCTGCATACCATCCGTCATTACCAGCATGTGTTGGCTGTTGACCCAGAAAAGGCGGCCCAGATGAAATCCCAGGTATGTTAGACATAGTGGAAATTGCTGCCACGAGAGTATTTCCGGTGGGACATGGTGCCTTGACCAATGGTTGAACAGCACTGCTAGTTATGCTTGTTATTAGTCCTCAGAAAATGATTTTTGATTTCTCAACACATTTAGTACATGAAATGGCTTTTGCAATGGTACTATTTTAAAAATATCTTTTCTATACTTTTTATATATTAAGTATTTTGTATTTCATTTCTAAATTGATTTTTATATCAGTTTATTTCTGATTTAGGGTGTCACCAGAATTAATATTTGAAATCCTTTTCTAGGCGGATATATGGGACAGATCTCTTTTCTTGTTTTGTACATTACAGTTTTTGTTTAGACAGACACTTTTTAACATTTCTAGGTTTTGTGCCATGCTGGGTCCAGCTAATTCAGTCATCTATAAAGATTTTCTTCTGGTCCTTCTTTCTAATATCATTAGTTAATATATTATGCATATGTTAACTTGAGTTTTACTTTCTTGTATTCATAAAATGAACTTTGCTACAAGAACGCTAACTTCCTTTTAAACCAGGAAGCCTATAGTTTTCCTAGAGGGCCTTGTAATAACATCATTGGTCTCATTTCCTGTTGTATTTTGAACATATTTGTGAGTACTGGTATACACGGGAGGTACTTACAGTGTGGGTGCTTGCCCATCACCCCAGGAACTCTCCCTCCTCCTCCTCGTGTGTGTACTCTGATTATAAGGCAATTTGCCTAGAGATCTTAAACACTGGAGCTGTGTTCTGTGCCGTTTGTTGAGCAGAAGTTTGTGTGTCACTGTCTACGCCAAACTCTCTACTAGCATCCGATAATACAGTTGAATCTCTTGAGTACCCTTGAGCAGCTCATAAGCTAATGTAGAATTAATTAACTATAAAGATGAAGAATAATTTTCCTTAAATATACAGAGTTTGCTTTAGAAGCTGGGTGTTTTCGGGAATAAAAGAACTCAGGCTCATACAGAGTGGGCAGAGGGTGGAAAGGGGCTGGGTCGGTCGGGGACCCTAGGAGGTGTCTGGCATGGGTGGAGTGCAAGGCTGTCTTCTCACTGGATGGAGCAAGGAGGATAAAGGCCAGGAGTTCTGCAGTGGCCCTGGGGCGCTTGGGCGAGAAATGCATGCCTCTTGACAGGACTTAGCTTTTCAGATCTGCTTGATTGTTTTTGAAGACTTAATCATTTTCCAGACTTTTATTGCAAAACTAGATTATTATGCTGTATTGTACAGAAAAATAGCCTGTTTTGTGTGGTGAGAATAGGAGGGAAGGAGAGACTTTGATCAGTATATTAAATTAATAACTAGAGAATTCCTGCAAGTGCGATCAAACTGCCACACTAAGTATCGTGGGAAGGAGAACCCTCCCATCTTAGAATATCTCTGGGGTCTACCCAGCTCTCCTCCATGCTGCTTATTGTCTGCTCTCAGCCTATAATTCTAGCAAAGCTTGGCCACTGAATTACATTACTCTTTTGCCTATTCCCTATTCTGTTATCTAAATGCTAGAAAAATCTGAAGATGCTCAGCCTGTTATAACTTGTGCCATGTCCGATTGCCTGGATGAGTGATGCTTCTATCCCCTGGTGTTATAGCCCAAAAGTTCCCTGTAAAGACAGTAATTTCCAGTGTTCCACCCTGTCTGTGGTTCTTGTCGTCCTGAGGGTATACGAACCACCCTCTCTCAAATGGCTCCTAAGTTCATCTCACGGAGTATTGCTGTGTCAACACATGCTGAGACTGTGGGTATGCTGCAGCTCCATTTGCAGTTTTTCTCTAGACACTCACTCTTGTACTTTCCCCTCAATTGACTTGATTGACAGAATGGCAGATACAAAATTAAATTGCTTTCATCCTTGCTTTTAAAGGTCAGAGAGATATCAATCCACAATAAAAGCATCTTTCCATTTAGCCTTTTTTCATTTTGACCCTTCATGTTAATGGCTTCAAACCCACGTAATTAATTAATCCTCTGGCTGAGAGCACCCTCTTTAGGAAAAGCTCAGTAACTGCACATCTAACCAGACAGGGCTGGCTTGGTTTAGAACAGCTTGTGGGAGCTGTACAGCAACATGCCTCACTGTC
>NW_012145967.1:615506-642374 GCF_000956105.1 Propithecus coquereli
TTTCTTTCTATTTTTGGTAGAGACGGGGTCTCGCTCTTCCTCAGGCTGGTCTCAAACTCCTGAGCTCAAACAATCCTCCCGCCTCGGCCTCCCAGAGTGCCAGGATTACAGGCGTGAGCCACCGCGCCCGGCCTAGTAGACATTTTTTTAGTAACTTTTAACTTGGAACACTCTTTGGATACACTCTCATCACCTACGGAGATCGTGTGCACTACACTTTAGTGATGAGTAAGGACGGCCTAGGGATTAATACGTTTCCCCCGACCCGCTGATCTGCTGGACTCTGTAGAGAATACACTTTTTGAAATGATCTTTCCAGAAGTGTGTGTAAATGTCCCATCTGCAAGTTCCCTCCTGGCCTGGTGGTTGTCAGTGACAAGACCTCTCCCTCGTGACTGTGCTTCCAGGTGATGACACATCTCCACGTGATCGAAGAAAGAAGGAACCAAAGCCTCTCTCTGCTCTACAAAGTACCTTATGTGGCCCAAGAAATTCAAGAGGAAATTGGTGGGTACTGACTGTACCAAGGTCAGTGGGTGCTTCTTGCTGGGATTCAGGAGTGGCAGCCAGGCAGGTGGGAACAAACAAGCCCAGTGAAGTTGGGCCTTGCACACCATGGTTTCAGAAGTCTGGAATCCACTGGAGCTTACATGACAAGGTCAGGGAGTAACCAAGGACAGATGTACTGGCCGTGAGCCACAGATTTTTGAGTTTCATCAACCTTCTGTTAGCGGAAGAAAATCTAGGGTGTGAAATTGCAAGGGACTAGGAAGTTTCCTGTTACTATTTTCCCCCTTAATTGCTGATGTGTTCAAGAAAACCCAATTTAAAAAAAATCCCAACCCCTCCCCCAAGCCTTAACCTCAACTAATCAAAAAAATTTAATTTGTCTGCTGTTTGTCACAGAGAAAAATGGTGTAGAAGCAGACAATACCTGCTGGAGTTCATGTTACAGTAGGAGAGAAACAGATGGTGAAACAAGAAAACAAGTGTCAGATGGTGATAAGTGCTGTGCAGAGAGTTAAAACTAGGGCAGAGTGGTGGAGAGTGGCCGGTGGTCGGAGAGGCTGCCTGTGGGGGCGGTAGCCTGAGACCTGAATGGGGTGATCGCAAGGGAGAACGTGTCATTAGCAGAGGAGACCGTGACCACAGAGGCCTCGAGTGTTGGTCAGGTGGCACATCTGAGCAGATGAGCGTAGCTGGAACACAGCGAGGGGATGAGGCCAAAGAAGTAGGCGGGGGCTAGGTCTGGGAGAGGAGGTAAAATTAAGGAGTTTGGATTTTCTTCCAGGTTGATGGGAAGCCATCGGAGGGTTTTGAGCTAGGAAGTGACTAGGTCTGGATTATGCTTTTTAAAACATGAATTTTTTTAAAACTCACTTGGCTGCTATGTGGAGAGTTGATTAAAATTGAAAGCCAGACAGGAAACAACTGTAAAAATCTCGGAGAGAGACGATGGCAGTATTCACTGAAATGGTGACAGAGGAGATGGGGGCCGGAGTCCCAGGGCAATGGGGTGGCCTCTAGGATGTGTCCCGAGGGAGAGTAAAGGGGTGTGCCCAGCTTTGCCTGCGGGGCTGAGGGAAGGAAAAGCATCGAGGGTGACGCGGAGGATTTGCGAGAGCAGCTCGGTGGGCGGCGGCGCCAGCGTTTACGAGGTGGGGAAGGAAATCACCAGTTCTTTCCATACACACAGACCTTGCTGTTGGGCATTACGTGGAGGTCTAGGGTGTGCTATTAGAGGAGGCAGAGGCTGGGCGGTAGGTGCAGGACACGGGTTTGGGCGTCTTGGTGTATAGGTGGTTTTAAGACTGGCGTTGGGAGAGGTAGGTCAGGGTACGAAGTTGCAGTTACGCAGGATGGATAAGTCTGGAGATGGTTCGTGCAGCATGAGGACAGTGAGTAATAATACTGTGTTGTACACTGAAAATTTGCTGAGTGCATTTTAGGTGCTCTTACCAAAGAAAGGTAACTATGGAAGGTGATGGGTATGTTAATTTGCATGACAGCAGTAATCATTTCACTATGTAGATATCAAAACATCATGTTGTACACCTTAAATGCGTGCAGTTTTTTTAAAAACCCAAAATCTGTGGTGCAGGAGGAGACCACTTAACTGGAGTGTGGAGAGGAGAGGAGAGGGGTCCCCGGGATGGGCCCTGGCCGCCTGTGCTGGGGCTCTGTGCTGCTGCAGAGTCGGGAGGTGTCTCAGGGCAGGGCCAGGAGCCATTAGCGGGGCCTGGGTTGGTGGGACATTCTCCTCGGCACATCTCAAGCTCTAGAACGACAGGAGTCAGCCCTTTTCAGACTGGTGGTTCTGTGCCTAGATGCCAAGTCCTTCTAAAACCTGCCGTCTGTCTTCAGATGAGCTCCTCCAGGAGCAGCGCGCAGACATGGACCAGTTCACCGCCTCCATCTCAGAGACCCCTGTGGACGTCCGCGTGAGCTCAGAGGAGAGTGAGGAGATCCCGCTGTTCCACCCCTTCCCGTCCTTACCTGAAAACGAAGGTGTGTGTGAGTGACAGCGCCACTTCTGGGCAGCAGCGGGGAGGACAGAATGAGAAAACTACCGTCAGTTTTTTGAAACTGGGTTGAGGTGGGCAGGTTGTATTCCTGTGAGAGTCAGAGGAAGGGAGACTGGATTCATTGAGCACCTACTGTGTGCAGGCAGCATGCTGGGTCCTTTCAGTATGAAAGTAGTTGGTTGGCTTCAGCATCACCATGAAGTTAGGAATATTTGTCCTGTTTCATAGATGGATGGCTTCAAGCCTGCTGTTCTTTCAGCTCAGGTAATGTCTTACATGCGAGAGGCACTTCACAGTGTCGATAGCTCCTTCGTGTCACACTATGCCATTACCATCTCATGACAGGCAGTGGGAGGGCGGTAAGGGACAAGCTCAGGTGAGGGGCTGGCTCAGGGTCGCATCTCTGACACAAGTGGGGGCAAGAAGCTGTGTCCTTTGACTCCTAGGCAGGCACTCTTTCCTCCGTTCCCTTGCTGGTTCTCGATGTCTGAAAGTATCTCTGAAAGCTGGGAGCCTGCTCCAGCAATAAACAAGTTGCTAAGACCGGTGCCCTGAGACCAGTGTGTGTGGTCAGATTCTATTTGCCGCTCTGGCTGCTGATGGTGGCAATGATAAAAACGGCCCACAACTGTGGAGTCCTTGTTATGTGACAGTTTCAGCTAAGCATTTTTACATGGACTCTCTCACTCAGTCTGCAGAATAACCCTCTAAAGTAGGTACCTGAGTGTCCCCATTTGGGGATTCTGAGGTTTAAAGAGGTTAGGTAACTTGCCCAAAGTTATGGAGAGTCGGGATTTTACCCCCAGCTGGTTTGGTCCCACAGTCACGTGTCACAGTCACTGGCTCTGGCTGGACATAGTGCTGGAACAGAGGCCTGAGGAAGGCACCAAACTGGAGGGGGGCAGGGGGGTTCGCAGAAAGGTCGGAGGTGTGGGCTCAGTGCGGTGGAGCCTCCGATGAGAAAACAGCATCTGAGGAAGTAGCAGATCGAGAAAGAGGCAGAGCTCTTACTGCAGCGCCCGACCTCCGCGGGCTGCGGGGTGGCTGTGCTTAGACACTGGCGTGCTGGTCTGGGGTCGGGGCATCTCAGACATAGCTGAGCTAGGACCTCATCTCCCTGTCAGCAAATCATGATCAATACTAATTTCAATTTTTGCCGTTTTATAAGAAAAATAATTTTGTGGGCTAAGCTAAATAATTTGGAAATCTCCCAAAATTTCCCTTAAAAGGCCCAAAACAGACCTACTACTACCTTTTTCTTTCTTATCAGTGTTAGCCTCCAGAGATTTGCTGTGGATCTTACTACAGGTTTGTTTATGGGATATTTCAGGCATGTTTTTAAGGAAAAATACCTTTTATTCAAATTATAGAGAAATTCTAAGATAGGAATTTTGAAAGAAGCCATTTTCTTTCTTAATCTCCTTTTGTGCTATTTTATTTTGTTTTTTATTGTTTTCCTTTCTGCTAGACACTCAGCCGGAGTTGTACCACCCAATGAAAAAAGGTTAGTTCGTCAAAGATGTTCCCTTAAGACCTTCATTCCTTTTCACTCCCCAGTGTGTCAGAAGTTTCATTTTGTTTCATACCATCACCTGATTTTTTTCCCACCTCATTGCTTCCGACATAGCTGTGAGTGGAGCCAGAGGGGCCCCCGTGTCGCTAACAAGCTGGCCTGACCTTGCAGCACTGAGCGTCAGTGGTGTTGGTCACTGTGTGACCATCCTCAGCTCTCTTCTGGGATGTCCAGAGAACATGCAGTAACCAAAATAGATGCTTGCGTAAATCCTTTTCATCTGGATAGTTTGTTGTTTTTTTCATACAGGGTCTTGCTCTGTTGCCCAGGTTGGAGTGCAGTGGCACGATCATAGCTCACCGCAGCCTTGAACTCCTGGGCTCAAGCGATCCTCCCGCCTCAGCTTCCTGAGTAGCAGGGACTACAGACATGTGCCATCATGCTTGGCTAATTTTTCTATTTTTTGTAGCGATGAGGTCTCAAACTCTGGGCCTCAAGCGATCCTCCCACCTCAGCCTCCCAAAGTGCTGGGATTACAGGCGTGAGCCGCTGCACCCAGCCTAATCTGGATAGGTTTTTTTAAAGTACACCCGGTTTACACAGGTTGGTTGTGAATTGCTAGTATATATAAAAATAGGCTTAGTTTACAGTCAGGTGGAGAGTCTTGTCCTTTTACCTCTTCTTTTTTCTCTACTGTTCCCACTTCCATCTTTTCTTTTTAGCTATCCTTGCCCTTTGTCTGTGCCAGTTGTCTCATGTCCCCTGAGTTGTAGCATTCCTTAGAACATTAGAAACCGGTGGATGAAGCAGGTGGAGACAAGTGAATTCTTGCTCTACTGAGTGTCCAGTTTTCAAAACAGTTAACATTACACAAGCACTGCATGGAATGCTCTGCATATTGATCTCTTTGAACCCACTGAGCATCCCTGTAGGGTAGGAGTTTTAGCTCTATTTTATAGATGAGGCAATTGAAGAAGCTCCTGAGATTACGTGATTTACTCTAAGTCATGACTTTAAGCAGTGGAGGAACCAGGATTTGAACCCAGTTTGCTGTCCTCAAAGCCCATGTGATTTCTATTACCTACTTGCCTGTGTCAGCTGCTGAATCCCTCTGGTGATTGGACAGTCCGATCCTCAGGTGTCATTGTGAACAAACGGTTCAAACATTCCATGTTCTTAACGTATCATATGAGCCTGCTCTTTTGGCTTTGGCAGACTTTTATGGATGGAGCAAAGCAGTGTTCCCTGGCTAAGAATTTGGTATTCTGGTTTATGTCACAGGTTGTTCTCAGAACATAAAAGTGTGATTTGAATTTTCTGAAAATCACTTATGTATAAATGCTTTATTTTGTTTTATTTAGATGTGTCTCTTCTTGGAGATCACTATGCCAACATTTTTTGAAACATCACAACTTAGATGCCTATAGAGATGAATTTTTCTAGAAGTTTAACTGGCTTTCACCTTTGTATTTAAACTGTTACGAGTTGGGACAATTTAACCATTAACTTTTGGTCTCTTGAAGTCACTTGTTTATATATTTTATAAAACCAGAGTGGTTATTATGGTCAGTGTTTAACACGTGGATTTTACCACCAAAAAAGTATTTGAACACTGTAGACTGGCAGTAGGACTTTAGATTAATTGTCTCAGTGCCACACTATTTTTCAAATAGGATCCTACCCATATAACCTTTAAAAATCTGAGGAAGAGAGAGAAAGAGATGGAAGGAGGTCAGAATTAGGATTTACTGGACTTGATCATAAGCATCCTTGCTCAGGCAACACCCTTGCAGATTCCTCTTTCTCAAGTAGTTGGAGTGCAGCATTGCTGTTTCATTGGTATTTTCAGACTGCAAAAGCCAGCTGTGGTTTAACCAGAATCGAGTTGTGCAGTTCTTCTTTAAAGTGGAAACTTTAGAAAAGATCACATCATTTTTACTGCATTATAATGAGTTAACACATTAGCTGGTCTGCAAGTTTAGCAGCTACCATAGCTGTTCCCATTGCTCTGTGTTAAGAACAAGTCTGGTTGTGAGCTGGAAGCTTTGCTATAGCTGGGCCTTGTCACTGTCTGCCTTTGACAAGCCCAGGGACAGCAGTGCTGTGTGTGTCTTCATGTTGGAATCTTGCTTGCAGGTAATTACCTTAGTATGCCAAATGTGCTGTCAGGTTGGTCTATTTCTAAAGGTTCAAATCTAGACATTTATATAGAACTTTGTCTGTTATTATTAATAAACTCTTATAGCTGGAAATCACATGTTTGGAGCTAAAAATAGAGGACTACTTCTCACTTGTCCCCTCCCTGGTCCGTACTGGGTCCAGTCACGCTGCATATTTGGATACTGTCATTTGGAGCGCCACACACAAGCGATGCTGTCTTGGGCGGTGTCTGACCTTGGCAAGAGGAGAGTTGCTATTCTTGCTCTGTTTAGAGAAAGGTGCCTTCCCCCTGGTGTTACACTTCTCCCTGTTGACAGACCGCTTCCTTCCTGTTTGTTCTCTAGTCACCATTGGAATGTGACTGACTGTGACCTGGGCACGGAGAGGGACGCAGATTGGTGGGAGCCATGGAAGGAAATTGATAATTACAAACCTGATTTTAAGTGCTGTGATCTGTAAATGCCTCCCACGAGGAGCGAAACTTTGAAGGACAAATAGCAGGGGTTGATGTCAGGGAGCGTATTTATGTTGGGGAGGCAGAGAGCATTGCCTGTGGGCCAAACTATCGTGCTGGAGACAGACATGCAGATTGCTGTGTGCGGACCCCGGTGCTGAAGGAGAGGGCGCGAGAATATCACATGTAAGGGTGTTGCGTGTTGTCCATGCCGGAATGGCCTCCGTGTCTGTGTGTCTCACGGCGAGCGGTCTCTCTGAAGGCTTGCGTTCCATTTCTCTGAGCTGGAGACAAGTAAGCACTCCCTCCTCATTATTCCCATCGGTCCTCTGAAAACGCCTGTATCATCCATGGAGCACAGTGCATCCTCACACGCGTGTGCAGTCGCAGATCGAGGAGGGGAAGGGGGCACGTGGCGAGGGGCTCCCTGGCCCTGAGAGTTTGCTGCTGCCGTGAAAGCGACATGAGGTCGGCCGTCCTTGGAAACTCTGCCGTGATCTCTCTCCACGCAGGATCTGGAGCGGGAGAGCAGGACGGGGCACTGATTGGTGCTGAAGAGAAAGTGATCAACAGCAAGAATAAAGTGGATGAAAACATGGTGAGCCCACTCTTTCTCCTTCCCAGCATGTTTTACTTTCGAGACTCGTTAGAGCACGTGGCACAGTGTCAGGTGCGTGGCCACGTGTTCATTTTCCACGTGGTGCAAGGTTGGGGCGCCAGCTGCTCCCACAGACTGGCTGTCTTGTTTAGCATGTGGGCAGGAGGAGGAGTAAAGAATCTGCCTCAGCAGTAGCTCATCTCTTGCTATACAGGAGGAAAATACATTCGGAACGTGTTACAGGCCATATTCAAGTGAGTAGAGTTTTAATGGCTTGAAAATGGAATAGAGTTGGGTTTGGTTCTTATACTGTCTTAGGTTTATACTTCCTTTTATTATTCTACCATTTTCTATCATTTATATTTCTGGATTATTCTCACCTGAGTTTGGTATTTAAATATCGCTTCCTGGTAATCTGTCCTGAAACACTTCTCTAGAACGGTTACTTAAAGGAAAACGCAGGTATTTTCCATACTGCTATAAGGTATTTTCCGTCCACACTTGCCCCTTCGTTAGGCGTTTGGTGAGTGGATTCGGGCATCTGTGACACAACCGACTGGTTAGCGGGGCTCCCAACAGGTGTCTGCTTCCCCCCACCAAATAGTAAATGGAGGAGGAAAGCAGCAGTGATGTTGATACTAAATTTCCCCTTCACCCAGTTGCTAGTTGCCGACATTCTTGTGGCTGTTTCAGGTCATCGACGAGACTCTGGACGTTAAGGAAATGATTTTCAATGCCGAGAGAGTTGGAGGCCTTGAGGAAGAGCCGGTACGTGTTTGGCTACGGAACTTACTGCCTGGTTTCCTGTCAATCTTAGCTATTTCTCCTGTGGACCTTCTCATTCAAGTAGCAAGCGGGAGGGATGCCTGGTGTGTAGAGTGCCTGAGGGTCCCTCGTCCGCACTTCCCCGGACTCTCGGATAGGACAGCTAAAGGGAAATCTCCATGGAGGGTGGGAAAAGTGGGCGTTCTCCCCGTACGGATGCTTACCTGCACAGCAGGAGCTTGGTGTCACCTGGGACTTCAAAGGAGCTTGGCCCTTGGTGAGTTACTGGCCTCACAGCTGCCAGATGGTCACTGGCCTTTGTTGCACATCTGCTTTGTCATTCAGGAATCCGTGGGACCTCTGCGGGAGGACTTCAGTCTGAGCAGCAGTGCCCTCATCGGCCTGCTGGTCATTGCAGTGGCCATCGCCACGGTCATAGTCATCAGCCTGGTGCTGCTGAGGAAGAGGCAGTATGGCACCATCAGCCACGGGATCGTGGAGGTGAGGGGCTGGCGGGGGGTCTGCCCTGCACCCTGGGCCCGGGTGGAGATGAGCGGCAAGAACTTTGAGGAATTCGACCGTCTTAACTCCTCGAGTACTGGACATGCTGCTGCCGGTTAAATGATTTACTGGATTCCTAGGTCACGTTTTGGAAGCCAGCAACTAATAAATTGCACTGGTCTTGTTACGAGGGCTGTCGCCAACTTTCAACATCAATTTGGGCCCAGACTATGAATGTCAGAAAGTCATGAGAACATCTGACGCTGTAGAGGGTGAAAACTATTTGCTCAGATTGTTTCCTTCATGTTTCCTTTTTAGATATTTAAGAATGAAGGACTGCTACTAGTCCTCTCTTTTAATGGGGGAAAAAAACCCAAAAAATCGACAGGAAATTTAGAAAGAGCCAAAGCAACCTGTTTCTGTTCTGTCTTCTGATTTGTAATTGAACTTCTTGCCACTGTGGTGGGAATGTCCAGAGTCTCTTGAATACCAAGTATAAATGCAATAAGGAATATAATGTGCTCTAGAAAATTAGTTCAAATGCAGGTCTTAGTTATTTGGTTTTGTCTCCCACTGGAAACCAGCCTAGCTGTAGAATTTCAGAGCTGGAAAAGACCAGAGATCATGTCCCACTGCTTATTTCATAGCTGAGTGTTAAGTGGCTTGCCTCGGTCGTCCCAGAGGGTGAGTAGCAGGACTGAGACTGACTTGTCACTGTGGTGCCAAGAAGCCCAGTTGACTGTCTTCCACGTGGACTAAGCTTTCAGGGCTCTGGGTTCAGAGGCACCACCTCTTTGACCCCCTTTTCTTTCTCCTCCGGCGCCTCACCTCTAGCTCTCATTGGGTCTGTCCAATGGCAGCAGGGTGCTGGCTGCTTCTGGTCCCCAGGGGATTGTGCAGCAAACAATCTCAGTCTCCCAGCAGCCTGTGCAGGTCTCTTCCCAGGCACTGCAGTGGCCTTTGATCTTTGTTTTTCCAGGTTGACCCAATGCTCACCCCAGAAGAGCGTCACCTGAATAAGATGCAGAACCATGGTTATGAAAACCCCACCTACAAGTACCTGGAGCAGATGCAGATATAAGTGACAGGAAGCGTGTGGCACCCCTGCTTGGAGTGGGGTGGTGCAGGTCGGCCAGAAGAGGTCCAGCGATTTGGATTGACTACTGACCAGCAGTTGCTGCCAGAGGGCTTCGTCTTGCACCTGACCTCCTGGATCGTTAAGACTATAAAGTACTACTGTAGAATTGCAATTTCCATTCTTTTAAATGGGTGAAAAATGTTAATATAACGATATATGAAATATAAACCTTAAATGAGAAAAATGATCTATTGCAGATATTTGATGTAGTTTTCTTTTTTAAATTAATCAGAAACCCACTTCTATTGTATTGTCTCACACATGCTCTCCGTATAAATGGAAAATGTCGATTTTCAGCGATAGGCTGTGTATGCAGGCTGTTTGTTCCAGTTACATTGTGTAAGTCAGCTCTCTAGCTCGTTCACGGCCCTGGCTTTTACTGGAAAAAGAAGGCAGTATCCCCCTTTTCATGCCCTTTTTGAACGAGCTTTCAGGAAGTTGCCGAGCAGCTAGGTGGACGAGGGCACTGTAGCTGACCACCGAGGCACATGCTAGTAAGCCCTCAAAACCATTGTAAAGGACCCGTTCCTTGGAAGTCCAGTGTTTCCACTGCTGGGTACCTTGGTGTCCCCATACAATTGCTGTCACCGAGGAGGTTAGAGGCATTTTCATTCCAGCGTCTGTAGCGAGCCTGATGCACACAGGTGAGGGTGTCCACCGCTGCTTTGCTTCTCAATCCAGTTCTTCCACAGAAGTTAGCCTGTAGTTTGTACATGACGTTCTTCCACTTTCCGTCGTCTACTTTAGCTCTTTACTGTTCACGGCCCCTTCCCGGCGTGTCCAAATGTGTGGTCTCGTCCTCCACAGGCACTGACCCTCAGTCTCCCCTTGTGCCCTCACTCCTGCCTCCTCCTGCCACCAGCCTCTTCGGCATCCACGCAGAGAAGACCACAGTAAGGAGGCAGCTGATGGCCCAGGAGGGAACAGAGGTTTGTTTTTATGTGAAAGGAGAATGTTCCAGGCTGTACATGAAATTGATCTGCAGACACTGTGGAAAGCTTTGAAGATTTTTGTTTCTTTCACATGAGTCTTTGTAATGCTGGTACAGTCGGTGTTGCTGCTCACAGCTGTTCTATTCCTTTTCTTTTTTAATCTGAAGGTTCTGGTAACCTGTGGTGTGTTTTTTTTTTCTATTTTCCAGTAACTGTGGTTTTTTTCTTCCCTTTGACCCTATTCATGTCTCTTCCCACTATGCACAGATTAAACTTCACCTACAAACTCCTTACTGTGATCTGTGGAGAATGTACAGAGTTTAAACACATCAATAAATACTTTAACTTCCGCTGAGACTCCTGGCTTCATTGACCCTGGCATCGATCTGCCAGGATGGCTCTGCCCCTCCTGCCTTTGGGGCGATGGGGAGCTCCCGCGCGCTGCAGAGGCTGAAATAAGTCCGCTCCAGCAAGTCCTGGCACTTGGGCTCGAATTCCATTTTTCATTGAAAGAAGAACAGGGAAAGTCTGCCTGGAGCATTTGGCAAAATTTAATTTCGGCTACTGATATTTATTAATATGAGACTTTTCCGTAATGGTATTGGAGACAATGAGTAGAGCTTGTGGCTGGATTTTCAGAGAAACGTCTGCAGCCTCCATTTCTTTCTTAATAACTTGCTGTACCAGGAGGCCGTATCCTCTCACTGAAGGGGGTTTGTTTGTTGACCTGACAACTACTTAGAGGGCTTTGTGCCTGGGGGGCGGTTTTCACTACCGATTAAGTCTTTTTAATTTTCAGCTACAGGGATAAGTTCAGGGGCTGACCTCAGGGTCCCCGCCCTAGCTTAGTGTATCGCCAACTTAAGTACGTGCCAATACACTGTGGCATGGTTGCCGGGGTAATGCCACATACACCTGTGCGTGGACGTACACACTTGTGTACATCTTCCCAAGGATGCTGGCCTCGGGAGAGCATTTTACGAGCCTCCAGCCAGGAAGCGTGTTGGGACAAGCCAGGCGAACAGGCCGGCTCTTGGCAGCGATCGCACTTCAGCCTCTGCCTCCTGCACTGGCCACTCACGTTGCTGCCAGGAGAAGTCTTGAAGAAGAGGGAACTTTGTAAATTTTTTGAAACCAGTTTCTGCCAGAGTGCTCTGAAGAGCGCCATCACCAGACTGCAATATCAACTGGGAAGTGTGGATCTCACGCTCATTGCGATTTGAAAGCTAACAGACCAGCTTCCTTTATTTTAGTGCCTGCCATCTGCTAGCTGCTCTAACGCGCGGTCTGAGTCGCGCGGTCTGAGTCGTCTTAGCCTTTTGAGGGAGAGCTGAGTATTCTCCTGCAGAAAGCTGAGGTCAGGGGCTGGAGCAGACATGCAGACCCAGCTCTGTGGGAGTCCTGCCGTTCTGTCGTTCTGTCAGTTCTAGGAGACAGTGGCCTCTGGGGGTTGCCACAAAGCTGGTGCATGACAACCAGTACCCGTCCAACTGGGCGACTCTCAGGACTTACCCATTACCAACACTCTTGTTGATGATGGGAGGAGTCTGTGGCTGCAGCGGTTCTATTTGCATATTCATTACCCAAATGGGGTCGTCGCAGAGACAGCGGCCTGGGGAATTGCACAAGGAAATGTACAGGGCAGGACTGCCCAGGGGCCCCACCCTAGGCAGCTCCACTCTGCTCCCTGGTGGCACAGTCCCCTCATCAGGTACTGAGAGAAACTCATCTGGTTTCTGCCTCGGTGACTCAGCTCTGACCTCTGGGGAATGTGGCCCTGCCCATCCTGCCGCCAGCCTCGGGGGCGAAGGTCCTTCCTGTGTGCTCTCTGTTGCAGAGCAGAGCCCAGCAGGGAGGTCGAAGGGAACCGGGCCCAGGTGTCCTAATGTGTTCTGGTTTCAGTTGCTGTGACCGCTGATTCTCTTGTTTTAGGAGGCGCAGATTAGGATGTAATGTGTCCCTAAGATTTGGAGAGGCCCAGAAGTCCACTCATAGGAACGTATTGTCTCAGTTACTCGGGAAGTCATGGACACAGACAAAATGGGTAGAAGGAACCAGAAGGGACCTTATGGCTCCCTCGCTCATTTTGCAGAAACACGGCCACAGGGTCACCCACTGTTACTCTGGCAGAGCCCAGATCTGTCTGTGGTTACGTAGGACGGGCTCTTTTTTTTTGAAACAAAGGGTAAAGTGGTCCTTGTTAAGCAAGGAGACCAGTATCAACCACTATCTTGCCTTGTTCCGTACTATAGAATAAGGGGGGAGGCTGCCGTTCTCTCCTCTGCGGGCACTTTTGGCAGGCTGTCATGGTCACAGACTTGGCGCATTCCCACTGTGGAGCAGCCCAGCCAGCCAGGGAAAGGGAATTAAGTTGGTTTTTTTCCCTAGAATCCTTGAAATGGATGGGGCATGACATCTTGAGGAATCTGCTGGAGTTTTATGGCCAAGATAACCGGATCTGGTTGAACTTGAGATACTGAAGCTGATGCCGCCTCTTTCTGATGAGAGCAGTGGCCTCCATCAGTAAAACGTTTTTAGTGTGTGCCATATATAATTATTTTAAACTGTATTTTAAACTACATATAGAGTTATTTTAAAATTATATACATGTGCTATCATAAGTAGAAACTTGGAAAGCCTAAAAAATGAAATAATTTGTCCAAATTTTATTTAATCAGGGTGCGAAGCATTTTGGGTCCAGTAAAATGTTGCCGGTTTTGGCGCAGCATTGCTTTCATTCTCTCTCTCAAGTCAATAGTCGGTTCACTTTTTCTTAGTGTTTTTTTTTTTTACCTAATGTCCATTTTTTTTTGAGACAGGGTCTTGCTTAATCGTCCCGCCTCAGCCTGCCGAGTGGCTGAGACTACAGGGTGAGCCGCTGTGCCCGGCTGGCATCCTTTTTCTATCCCAGGATATGACATTATGTTTAGTTGCTGTGTCTCCTTGGGCTCCTCTTGACAGTGACAGTTTCTCAGACTTTCTTTGTTTTAATGAACTTGACAGTTTTGAGGAATACTAGTCAGGGTTTTTTTGTTTTTGTTCTTGTTTTGAGACAGAGTGTCACTCTGTTGCCCGGGCTAGAGTGCCGTGGCATCAGCCTAGCTCACAGCAACCTCAAACTCCTCAGCTCAAGGGCTCCTCCTGCCTCAGTCTCTCAAGTAGCTGGGGCTACAGGCGTGTGCCACCACGTCTGGCTAATATTTTCTATTTTTATTAGAGATGGGGTCTCACTCTGGATCAGGCTGGTCTCAAACTCCTGACCTCAAGCGATCCTCCTGCCTCAGCCTCCCAGAGTGCTGGGATTACAGGTGTGAGCCACCACGCCCTGCGGTAGTCAGGTATTTTGTAGGATGTCCCACTATTGGGATTTCTCCAATGTTCTTCTCATGATAACACGTGGGATTGTGTGTTATTGAGAGGAAGAGACGATGTGGCCTTCTCATCATGTCATATCGAAGGTACGTACTGTCAACGTGACTTATTGTTGATGTCAACGTTGATCACCTGGCTGAGGTGGCGTTTGTCAGGTGTTTCTATTCCAAAGTTAATCTTCCCCCCACCACCATATTGGCCTCTTTGGAAGGATGTCACTATGTGCAGCGCACACTTAAGGACTGGAGAGTTATGCTTTCCCATACCTTATTTTTCTATTTACTTTTTTTATTAAAATAAACTTTTTTTATTAGACATGGGGTTCTGCCGTGTTGCCCAGGCTAGAGCGCAGTGGCTATTCACAGGCATGATCAGAGCGCAGTGCAGCCTTCAACTCCTGGCCGAAAACCATCCTCCCACCTTAGCCTCCCAAGGAGCTGGAACTACAGGCATGCACCACTGTGCCTGTCTCATATCTTACTATTTTTTAAATTCTGTCTTAACACTTTGAGATAGAGCAATTAGAAAGTCTGGTTCAAAGGTCACTTTGTTGCAATACTACATTTAGTGGCTATAAAAACTGAGAGTTCTTGATTGTGGTGATGGTTTCACGGGTGTGTATGAGTATCAGAACTTATCAGATTGAACACTTTTAATATGTGCAGTCAGCTATACCTCAATAAAGTTGTTTTGAAAAAAAGTCTGGAAGGGACGACTCACAAAAACAGGCTGGAAGGAGCGAAGTGCATCATTCATTGGCTGTGCCCATTACAGAACGATACTGCATTTTCAGTCCTGTCTCCCAGCTCCATCTCCCAGTGTACAGGTGGTCTTCTAGGTGAGACGTCACTTTTGACAGCATAACTACCCAGTAATGGAACCTTTCCAGACATCCATTTCTTTAGAAAAAGTCAGCGAATTGGAATAGGTGTCTTTTAGTTTTAAAGCAAACAAGAACCATGTAACATCTTTAAGTTCAACAACTCTTCAAATACTTTGTTACAAGATGAATCTCGTTGTGTACCATGAAGTGCTGTCTCAGTCATTTCCAAACTTATTAAAAAAATTTAGCGGAGTTTCCACCATATTTCTTTTTTTAGAGATGGGGTCTCACTCTTGCTGCCCAGGCTGGAGTGCAGTGGCCCGGGTCATAGGTCACTGCAACCTCGAACTCCTGGGCTCAAGTTATCCTCCCTCCTCAGCCTCTCGAGTAGCCGGGACTACCGGCGAGTGCCACCACACCCAGCTAATTTTTCTATTTTTTATAGAGATGAGATCTCAGTATGTTGCTCAAGCTGGTCTCAAACTCCTAGGCGCAAGTGATCCTCCCACTTTGGCCTCCCAAAGTACTGGGATTACAGGTGTGAGCCACTGTGCCCTGTCTACCTTATTTTTTCAAGTTCTTGATTTCTTATCACATTTTGCAGCTCACTATGCACTTACGGTGCCCATGTGGGCTAGCACTAGGACCTTACCTGGAAGGACTTCACTCAAGTAGCCCATCCGTCAGCATTACATCTACTAGATTTTTAATAATACATTCTTTTCCATAAAGTGCAAATAAAATGAGTCAGTGATAATACGAAAAGCTGGAAATCCGAAGCCAAACTGCCTGTTCTCCTAATTTGGCGCCTTACTAGCTGGGTGACCTTGAGGAAGTTACCTAACTGCTCTGTGCCTTCGTTTCTCTATCTGAAAAACGGGGAGACTGATATACTTCACTGGGTTAGGAGTAAGTTACCACACGCAAAGCTCCTAAACCTGGTCTGGAACCCAGCACAGACTAAGTGCTCAGTGAATGTTAGGTACTATTAATATTGTTTTTAACTGTTGAAAACATATCTTCTCCAGTTCAGAGGAGCCCACTAAAAAAAACTGTATTTCATGATCAGGAAAATTAGCAAATATTACACAGTGAGCTGAGCTATAACAGAACCATCTGTGCATTCTTCCAAACCTTCCATATTCTAACATTCGCTTTTACCTGTTACTTCAAGTCCGTGCCTCTTCCAACAGTGTTTACAGACAGAAGAACGGACTGCAGTGTCGCCGCTGGTTTTCTGTGCACTATGTCAGTCTCACGGTGGCAGGAAAAAATGCTTCCACAGTGGTTTAGGCCTTTTGTCTTTGGCATTTCATTAAGAAACCTCAAGCTGTGCGTCTATCATTTCTTAATGAAATTTGTAAATGACTAACCTGGGTATTGCATGACTTCAAGCACTGGAAAGGTTTTAGTGGCTTGTCTTCATGTACTGGACATTGAATTTTTAAGTCTCATTGATCACGTTGGCCTCATAATATTACTTAATACCTCAAGACCCAACATACTCTAGAGTAAAGAACATCATTATTAACAATAAATGTAAATTTACGGTCTTGACATGTAATTTATTTATTTATTTATTTATTTATTTATTTATTTTTGAGACAGAGTCTCACTCTTTTGCCCGGGCTAGAGTGAGTGCCGTGGCGTCAGCCTAGCTCACAGCAACCTCAAACTCCTGGGCTCAAGCGATCCTCCTGCCTCAGCCTCCCGAGTAGCTGGGACTACAGGCATGCGCCACCATGCCCGGCTAATTTTTTTCTATATATTTTTAGTTGTCTGATTAATTTCTTTCTATTTTTAGTAGAGACAGGGTCTCACTCTAGCTCAGGCTGGTTTCGAACTCCTGAGCTCAAACAATCCACCCGCCTTGGCCTCCCAGAGTGGTAGGATTACAGGCGTGAGCCACCGTGCCCGGCCTTTTGACATGTAATTTAAACTTGAATTTAAACTTTTTCCCCCTAACTTCTTAGATGATCATTGTCTTCACCTGAGCACTGAGCTCAGCATGCAAACAAATGAGTCAGTGGACTTTGATTTTAATGAAACCTGCGTACACCCCATGCAGCACCGTGGGTCAGGGAGTAGGTTGGGCCATAACTGCACATATCAGAAGGAAGGAGAAATGAACTTGGATGTGCTAATGATGCGGACAGGGCAGGAGAAGTCAGAGAAATAGCATCGAATAAGCAGTCCAGGGTGAAATGCATTTCCAGGCCGGCGCGGTGGCTCACGCCTGTAATCCTAGCACTCTGGGAGGCTGAGGCGGGCGGATCGTTAGAGCTCAGGCGTTTGAGATCAGCCTGAGCAAGAGCGAGACACTGTCTCTACTAAAAATAGAAAGAAATTAGCTGGACAACTAAAAATATATAGAAAAAATTAGCCGGGCATGATGACGCATGCCTGTAGTCCCAGCTACTCAGGAGGCTGAGGCAGGAGGATCGCTTGAGCTCAGGAGTCTGAGGTTGCTGTGAGCTAGGATGACGCCACGGCACTCTAGTCCAGGCAACAGAGTGAGACTCTGTCTCCAAGAAAAAAAAAAAGAAGTTCATTTCCAGAAGGGCTCTGAGCACACACTCTCAGGCTCACATCTCAGTGCGCCTGCATTTACCCCGTTTGTGGACGCTCCAGTATCCTTGGAGTGTCCTAAAATTTCTGTCTTATGAGTCCTGCCTACCTAAGGCAGAAACCAGAACTCGACTTCTCAGTTCCCTTAGGATCTAATGAGATGCACTCACAAGAGACTCGCTCAAGAGGGAACTGAGAAAGGACGGAGGCACGGCAGCGAGCCGCCTTTCTGGCAGGGCGAAGGCAGAAGCAGCAGCTCCCAGGGCAGCGGGGCAGCGGGACTGGGACTGGGACTGGCGAGGGGTCTGGTCTCAGTGGGACGAGCCTCGGTGGCACCTCCTTGGGCAGGAGCAGAGGAGGCTTCCCGTGCAGGGTGGGGTGCAGCTGGACCTTGTTCCTGGCTCTGCTTTCCCCCTCTTGCCTCTCTGGCCTTCTCAGACATTCTGTGAGCCTCCTAACATTTTTAAATAATTTCTTTCGTTCTTTCTTTTTTGCTCAAATTAGCTAGAGTATCCTGTCATTTGTGAGCTGGCAAGTTGACAAAAATCCCAGTAAGGCAAGTTTGCTGAACTCCAATGGGAAAATGGTTCCTGCTGCCTTCATTTGATAAAGGAGATGGGTTTAAAAACAAAGAGTGATTGAGAACAAGGATGCTCAGTGTGAAAAAGAAAATATAGATACTAGATAGAGTAAGTTAAGTCAATACTCTGGTACTAAATTAGAATTGGATGCATCAGTGGGAATATGATAGGTATTTTATCTCTTTTGAGAATTCCTAGCTTTGTCTTCCAAAAGTCCCAGAAACAATTAGCAAGTAGTAATGAACATCCCTTGTATCCAGATTATAGCCTTGGAATATCATTTTTCACTCAAAGACACTATGATGTCTTGAAGAAATGACTAATCGCATGTGTGAGCAGGAAATGTACAAGATAAATCTGGAACATCATACGAGGAAGCAAAGAAAACGATCAAAAATGAGTAGGATTGGGTCAAAAGGACTCAGAGGTGACTTAAGGAGGCTCCCACTGGCCAAATGGGACACTTTGAACATCAGTAAGGATAAGAACAGCAGTGAACCCAAACATGCCGATATGTTTAAATCCAAGAGTTCATAACAATAGAAAAGCAAGCAAACAAAAACCAATCAGTCCCTTGGAAGACGTTAGGGAATTACCTATTTTACACCGGCTAAATGAAGGGAAAGACTTAGGCGTTTATTCTCCTTTTCCTACGCAAACCTTACCACTGAGTAACAAAACAGATGATGAGAAATTCCAGTTTATAGAAGTTTTCCAACAAGTACATAAATAAGGAATGATAAAATGAAATATTACTGCTCCCATTTCCTAGTGAATTTAGAATTCAAGCACGTGACAAGTATCACACATTAAAGAACATACCATCCCGTGTGAAGGCATCTTCTCGCCACAAAAAAGCAAACCTTGGCCGGGCGCAGTGGCTCACGCCTGTAATCCTAGCACTCTGGGAGGCCGAGGCAGGTGGATCGCTCAAGGTCAGGAGTTCAAGACCAGCCTGAGCAAGAGCGAGACCCCATCTCTACTAAAAATAGAAAGAAATTATCTGGACAACTAAAAATATATATAGAAGAGATTAGCCAGGGATGATGGTGCATGCCTGTAGTCCCGGCTACTCGGGAGGCTGAGGCAGGAGGATGGCCTGAGCCCAGGAGTCTGAGGTTGCTGTGGGCTAGGCTGACGCCATGGCACTCTAGCCAGGGCAACAGAGCCAGACTCTTGTCTCAAAAAAAAAAGCAAACCTTTATCCCCTTGAGCCTCTAGATACAAGTTTTCAGGGAATGCAAAGGGTGGGGGGACCCGCTAAGTAGACTAGACTATGAGAATACAACCAGCAGAGTTCTGACTGTGGGAAAGTCTGCGGAACAAATAATTTCTTCAGTAAATAAATTGTAAAGGGGCGTAAAAAGAGAAGACGTGGGAACCTATAGATTAAAAGTGACCTGAAAGATATTGAAGACAAAGCAGACAAAGAAAAAGTGGGCCGAAGGTCAACTACGATGTGTAGAGATTCAGGCCCGAACAATAAAACCATATAAAGGAAAACAAGGAAGTAATCGCCATAGAAGTCGGACAGTGATCACTCGTCGTGGGGAGAGTAAGGATTGTTTTGGGGACAGGCACATGGAGGGCTTGGGGTGGTGGGGTTGGCAAGTTTCTATTTCCTCTCACGGTGAGTCTTATAAGGCGTTGCCGCATATTAATCCAGTAAGCAGTGTACAGGTATTGGTTTCATGCTGTTTTCTATATTTGTGCTACATTTAACAATAAAACAATGTGGTGGGGCGCAGTGGCTCACGCCTATAATTGTAGCACTTTGGGAGGTTGAGGCAGAGGATCATTTGAGGCCAGGAGTTTGAGACCAGCCTGGGCAATAGAGCAAGACCCTGTCTCTACCAAAAAAAAAAAAAAAATTCGCCGGGCACGGTGGCATATGCCTGTAGTCTTAGCTACTCAGGAGTTTGAGAGGCTGAGGTGGGAGGATCGCAGGACTGGGAGGCTACAGTGAGCTAGGATTATACCATTGCACTCCAGCCTGGGCAAGAGAGCCAGACCCCATCTCTTAAAAAAAAAATTAAGTGACAACAGAAATCCAGAAAACATTTATTTATATTTTCACTTACTCATTTAGTCTTTTAATAATTTAACAGAGTTTTGAATGTGTGCTGGGAAAACTTAACAGACGCTGATCCTGCCTTTCAGGAGCTTTCCATCTTGAGCGGGGAGTGTCAGGAAGCTTGTGACCGTTCTCTGTAATCACAGGGTCTGGGGCAGAGGGAGATCAGAGCTTTGGGGGGGTTACGTGGAGTCCAGGGAAGAGACAGTGGTGGTGTGGAATACGGGGAAAGCAGTAGAGAGAGAGAGAAGGAGATAGATTTTAAACGTATTTTGGAGGCAGGACTGACAGAGTGGTGATTCGTTCGATGTCATCTGGAACGCTGACTGAATGGACGATGAAGCCATGTGCTAAGATGCCAGATCTGAACATAAACGAGCTGGCACTCCTGGCACACACACCTGCTCTGCTGCTGTGTGTGCAGAGGGATTCATATCGTCTCCCAGGTTCCTAGAGCACCATTTTTTCTTTTAGAGATCGAGTCTCACTATTGTGCCCAGGCTAACATGCCATTCACAGGCGTCATCATAGCGCACAGCAGCCTCGAACTCCTGGGCTCCAGCGATCTTCAGCCTCTTTAGTAGCTGGAACAACAGGTAGGCCACCACACCCAGCTCCCTAGAGCACCATCTTTTACCTCACAGAGCTAAGTAAGTGTCTTCCCCACGGAGGTGCTCAGCACTATCATTTGAATGTAATACCTATACAAGGCATTAGGTGCAAATGCAGATGAAGAGAAAGTTGTGCAGACCAAGATCCTTCTCCTAGGACCACTGCGTCATGCCAGCTCATGAATGCACCCAATGTGCACAGGTGAGGAAGAAGTGTAGGCAAATGTTATTAGGATAAACCCTTTTGGTATAATCCTCGTAAAATTATGATATGCTTTTATTCCTGAATTGTAAGTGGAGGAAGCCAACAGCAGACAGACGAACAAGGGCTCACCATACAGACACTAATCCGCGTCAGGGACTGTCCTTGTTCACTCTTTCTTGCAATAGCATTTCAAGTGCGCTTATGTGTAGCAAGAAAATCAAAATACACTACAATATAAGCCCTAATTGGGGTGTGTAGCGATTTCTGGGAGAACTGAGGAAGAAGAGATTGATTATGCCCAGGGAGTTTCCCAGCAATGGGATTTTGGCTGGGTTTGGATCTCACTGGGGGAAGGAGGCAGGGAGGGTGAGGAAGGGCTGCGGGCACATGGGGCAGCTCCTGGGGCCAGGGCTGTGGATGATGCTAAATAACTGGTATTTAGAAAGTGCGTTTTTCCCACAAAGTACCTTCCGCAGGGAAGTGCTACGGGCTATACCAGCACAAAAGCAGAAGTGGTGCTATTAATAGGTTCCGACATACGAACCTGGTTGTTCCTGAAAGTTCAAGCACCTTCACGAATGGTGGCTCCACAACTGGCTCATTCTGCTTTATTCTGTTCACTCGCAGCCTCTCCCACACCCCTTGCTGTCTGCAGACGTCTCCGCCTTGAAGGAGTGCGCGTTGCCTGCAGTCCTGCCACAATCTGCTCCAGCGGGGTTTGCCCCCGGCCCCGCTGTCTTGGACAGTAACAGGGCGCTGGTGATTTTAAACTTGGGCTGGGTCCACCTGACGTGGCCCCTCTGGCTCCCACATGACCACCAGCTTCAGCCAGTGTCGTTCAGCCTGTGGTCAGGCCCACGCTTGCACACCCAAGGACACTGGAGCTTGCTGGAGAGGCCCTTGAGGGGGTCCAGGGGCACAGGCGTGACCTTCCCAGCAGGCAGTCCTGGGGGCAGGAAGAGGATGACGTCCTGGAGACAGGAGAGATGGTGGCTTTGGGGTATTGGGGATGGAGAGGAGGCCTGGTGGGGGTGGCGAAGGTTGGACAGTTTGGTCGTGAGTCCCTCCTTCTATGGCAGGGAAATGACACGGGCCTCGGGTGGAAATGTGGCTTTGAGCTGGATTTACTCCCTATGAGTGTGGGCATGTGACCACATCCTTTAGGCTCTTGGGTTTCTTCCCCTACAATTTAGGACCAAAAGCACTTACCTCACATACCATAATTTTATGAGGATGAGACTGAATGGGGTTAATAGAAGCTACACTTCTTCTCCGTCATAGGCACGCACACAGCAGTGCCCGAAGGGTGCATTCAACAAGCTGGCTTGATGCCGCGGTCCTGGGGCAGCGATCTTGGCCCGCATAGCTTCCTCTTCATCTGGATTTGCAGTCCATGCCTTGCATGTGTACTGAATTCAAATGATGGCCCCGAGTGCTGAGCTCTGTGAGATAAAAGATGATGCTCTTTGAACCTGGAAGACAAATGCGAGTCACTCCTTTGACAGCAGCATAGCAGGTTTGTGTGCCAGGAGTGCCATCTCATTTATGTCACATTGGATCCCGCTTACTTTCAGTCATTCACAGTCACTGAAGGGTATTGTGCCACTGGTAATCCAAGGCAAAAAAAATTTTTTGGTATATTCTATTTAGCTTTGGAATGCTTTATATGATGGGAGGTGTCAGATTCATTTTCCTTTTTATTAAACTGACACCATTTACTGTGCTAGGCTCTGAGGACTCAAAGGCAGGTAAGACACAGACAGAAATGCAATGAAAAGGTGGGGCTGGGTGCAGTGGCTCACCCTGTAATCCTAGCACTCTTGGAGGCTCAGGAGGGAGGATGGCTTGAACACAGGAGCTCGAGAACAGCCTGAGTAAGAGCAGAGCGAGACCCCGTCTCTATTAAAAATAGAAAAGTAAGCTGGTGCACACCTGTAGTCCCAGCTACTCAGGAGGCTGAGATAGGAGCATTGCTTGAGCCTAGGAGTTTGAGGCTGCAGTGAGCTATGATCATGGCACTGCACCCCAGCCTGGGCGACAGAGTGAGACTGTCTTAAAAAAAAAAAAAAATAGAAATGCAATGGAAAAGTGGTAAGTTTCATGAGAGAAGTATAAACAGACCTAGTCCTGGTTTGGAAGGAGGGAGTACCTCAGGGAGAAGGTAGTATATATCATTGCAGCTAGTTTCACTGCAATAATGAACAGTACTTAACTCTCAGTGGTTTAACAACCCAAAGCTGACTCCCCATTCATGCTTCACATCCAGTGCCCATCAGCAGGGGTTTCTGCTCATTGTGGCCACTTAGGGTCACAGGTGACAGAGGTTTAATCTCAGAAGAAAGTGTGGGAATCGTGCATTGCCTCCCTTTGCCCCTGTGTGGAAGTCCCGTATATCCCCTCGTTTGACAGTTTCTGGCTACAGCTGGCCATACCTAACTCCAAAAGGGAGGCAGTGCAAGTCCAGTCTGTACTCAGAGAGCTAGAAACACTCAGTGAACAACACTAACAACTCCAGCGGTGAGGTGACTTTGACCCAATATGCAGAGGTAAATGTGAAGCAGGAGGGCTTCCCAGTGGATGAGCAACTTTAGGAAAGGTGCAAAGGTCAGAAAGTCCGGCTGCAGAGAGGGGGGTTCCAAATTGAAATGCTGGGAGGCGTGGCCGCAAGGGAGGATGGCCAGAGCATGGAATCCGGGCTAAAGGAGGTTAGGTTTGGTTCAGGAGACACTGAAGTTTTCAAAGGAGCTGTGGTTTCAGAAGATGGACCTGATTATTGTATGTAGGAGAGATCAGAGGGTGGTCAACTGGAGGCAGGAGGTCCTTTTGCTTCTTACACAAAACCAGGCAAAGGGCTTGAATAAGGGTCTTCTAAACGGGGAGGAAAGAAAGGGCAATACCATTGGCTGCTTGAGAGAAAGCCTTGACTAACTGGATATGAGATGTAAGGAAGGTGGAGAGTCAAAGATGATTCCAGAATTTTAGCCTAGGAGCATGATACCATTATAATTACAGAAAACAACAGTAGATGGGCAAGTCCCAGAAAGAAGTCTGGGGCTTGTTGATTTCAAAGCAGGGATTTTTATTTTTTTATTTTTTTGGAGACAGAGTTTCGCTCTATTGCCCGGGCTAGAGTGCCGTGGCGTCAGCCTAGCTCACAGCAACCTCAAACTCCTGGGCTCAAGCGATCCTACTGCCTCAGCCTCCCGAGTAGCTGGGACTACAGGCTCACACCACCACACCCAGCTTAATTTTTTCTATTTTTAGTAGAGATGGGGTCTCGTTCTTGCTCAAGCTGGGCTCAAACTCCTGGGCTCAAGCAATCCTCCTGCCTCAGCCTCCCCAGTAGCTGGGACTACAGGCACGTGCCACCATGCCCGGCTAACTTTTTCTATATATATTTTTAGTTGTCCAGCTAATTTCTTTCTGTTTTTAGTAGAGACAGGGTCTCACTCTTGCTCAGGCTGGTCTCAAACTCTGAAGCGGGGATTTTTATTTTGTTCACTCGTTTCCCAGTACCCAGAACAGCGCTTAGCACATAATATGTGCTCAATAATATTTGTTGGCTATGGAATACCGGAAGAACCTAAATGGAGAAGTTCCCAGGCAATTACTAATGCAGAATTGGCACTCCTTGGTGATGTCTATGCCAGGGAGGCAGTTTACCTATCTGAAGCCGTAAGATGAGATGTGTTGCCAAGAGATAAAGTTATCTCTTTCCTTTATACTTTATCTTTAAACTGAAGAGAAAACTTTAGGAACCGTGACATTAGGGGCCAGAAAGTAGGACCGGAATCCAGGGAAGGCGGGGATTCGAAGACAGGATCGGTCAGTATCAGATGGTGGAAATGGGTGAAGGACGTTGGGAACGCCTAAGGGGACATTCCGTCGAGCAACCCAGACCTCTGGCGACCTGCCAGGGGAGCGCGGGTCGCAGGCCACCGCAAGCGCGTCCAACAGTGAAGGAGAGGCAGCTACGGCCGCAGGACGAGGGGTGGGGGCGGGGGAAAGGAGGGCTGTGGCCCGACGGCGAGGCTGGTCGCGGGCCGTTCGGGGCTGGTTTGGCTCCGGAGGGGTCAGAATTGAGGGGAGTCGTGCGGCAAAGTGACCGAGGTGAAAGACCCAGTGGGGAGAGAAAACGCACGAGGAAGGGACAGAAGAGGCGGTCGGAGCGGACGGAAGGCCTCCTTCCCGGGGGAAAAGGCCCCTCGCAGGAGCGGAAGGGCGGGGGAGGGGACTCGCGGCGGCCCCGCGAGTTCCTCGGTGGCCACCAATCGAGCGGCCGCACCTCCGCGCCCGCTCGCCTGCGGGCGGCGCCTTCTCCTCGGCCTCGCACGGGGCGGAGCCTCCCGCGGGCGGCGGGGCGGGGCGGGGCGGTCCCGGGAGGCCACGCCCCGAAACTACCTGCGCCGGCCGGGAGCAGGGAGAGCCACCGCCACCGCCGCCGGCCGGGCGCGCTGGGCCTGCCCCGCCGCTCTGCCCCCCGCGCGCCCCGCGCCCCGAGTCCGCGGGCCATGGGAGCCGGTCGTCTGCAGGGACCGCGCCTCTGAGACCCACGAGCGGCCACCGGAGCCATGCGGAGCGATCGCGCCCGCAAGGGCGGAGGGGGCCCGAAGGACTTCGGCGCGGGACTCAAGTACAGCTCGCGGAAGGAGGTGGGCGAGGGCCGGGGTCCCCGGGGAGCGGGCGCCGAGCACCGGGCTCCGCACGCCCCCAGCCCTGCAGCGCGGCGCTCGGTCGCTCGGGCTCGGCCAAGCCCCACTCCTGTGCCCGTTGGTGGCCCGGGCGCTGGGCGCACAGGTGGAATTTCCTGTTAGGCGGGTGCCGGGCCGCGGGCGGCCGGGCGGGACTGGCCGGACCTTTGGTACCGGACCTGCCGCGCGCCCCCACGACGGAGGCGGGAAGCCCCAGGGCTTGGAGGCGTCGAAAAGCTCCTCTCACCTTCCTGCCTCCTCCGTGCTTTCCCTGACTTGAAAAAAGGGCTCCGTCTCGGTCCCTCCATTACTTTCGGGCTATTACTAGTGCGCATCTGGGAGGAACCTGGGCGCCGGAGGGTCGGAGTTGGGTAATTTGGACGGCGATTTGGAATTGGGGTGATTTGGGGCTTTGAGGGCTTTGGGGTCTCAGCCATTCTTGGCCTCTGCAGGAATTTCGTTTTGTTTTGTTCCTTCCTGGTTAAAAGGCACTTTGGGAGCTTTGCAGCCTGGGCTTCTCCAAGAGGGGATGGAGCCCTTTGGGAAGGCGGCTGTGTGGGAAGGACTGTGGGAACATGTGTCTTGAGCCTTTTGGACGATACTGAAGCAGGAAGCTCTTCTTTGGCAGAAAGAACAATGAAAGACCTGTTAAAAGATCTCAGAAACATTACATCTTAGTGTTCGGAGTTGGGAATGGGTTGTTAGTCACCGTTGAAGGACACACTTAGGTGGCAGTGCCCAGGTGTGACCAGCAGCCTGGCCTCTACCCTCTCTGTGCGGCTGGGACCCCAGGTTTCTGGAAGGCCAGAGCACAAGTCAGGGCGGGCAGCGAGTGGGGCTGTTTGGGGAGGAAGCTTTGCTCCTCTGCTCATGATGGGCCTGCCCTGCCGGCCTTACTTTCTCCCGGGTGTTCCAGGGTCCCATAACCGCTGCCCTCGCTCTATCGTCAGGCTAGATTTCGGCGCGATCTCAAATGGATTCGCTTCCTCCAAGCAGCATCCTGACTTAGGACCTGGAGAAGGCCAGATTCTGGGGCAGTTACGGCCACTCCCACACCACGAGGAGCAGCTGGGGCTGGCACTGTTGTTTTCTCAGTCCCCCTTGTCCCTGGCTGTGCCTCTGCCCTGCTGGGAGGCAGATTCACCTTCTCTTCCTTTCTGTAATTGCAGTGTTTGTGAATCGTGGTAATTGCCTGCTTTGGGCTCCACACACTCCTGCCTATTCAGCAGACAGCATGCTGTTTGGTGTTTGTTTTTTCTGGGCTGTTTTTCTCCCCTGCCTCTGAGTTAGTTCTTCTTGACTTCCCTTTCTGGGACTCTCCTGCTGAGATGCTGGGGAAGCCTCGGCCCAGCCTCCT
>NW_012145967.1:642764-652552 GCF_000956105.1 Propithecus coquereli
GCCTTCTTACGGGAAGATCAGGTTCAGGGTTTACAGCTAATTTCTTTCTATTTTTAGTAGAAACGGGGGAGGTCTCACTCTTGCTCAGGCTGGTCTCGAACTCCTGACCTCAAGCGATCCTCCCGCCTCGGCCTCCCAGAGTGCTGGGATTACAGGCATGAGCCACCGCGCCCGGCCTCACTCTGTCTTTTCTCCCACTGATCTTCACTGAACCAACTGGTACCTAGTCCTGGGCCCGGCATGGCTGAAGGAAGGGCCCCCAAAGACCAATAAGATGTGGTTGTTTCTCTTAAGGAACTTACGGCCTTGAGAGCGAAGCTGAGAGACACGTGCCATGGGCCCAGACAGAAGGAGCCGAAGCTCGTTTTCATTTCTATGCATACTCCTCCCCACCTGAGCCTCAGCAGAAATCTCACTCCCTGGGATCACCTGGCAGTGTCTACAGTTGAGGTCTCATGCCCTCAACAGGAGGTGCAGCTGCTGCCCCTGGGTTTGCTGTCTGTCAGCTGAGCCTGGCTCAGGTCATGCCGAACCCCGGAGTCAGCTTCCACTGCTGCATCCTTGTTTGGTGGTCCTTGCACGTGGCCGGCCCCTGCCCCGTCCCCACTGTTCCCATCAAGTGCTCTAATGGCCTCTGGGGCCCTGATGCATGGTGCTGTGTCAGGGGACTGTGTGAGCACTGCCTGCGTGGAGCAGGTGTACAGATGCCATTGTTACGGACGTTGATGAGAACCGGGAAGGCTCCCTTGATGAGCACCTTGGTCTCTGCTGATACTTGGTGGTGACTGTGAAGCCGTGTTGACATCCAGGTAAAACTGAGCGTCCCGCAGGCGTCGGAGACTAGGGTTGGAAAATGAGATGTTGTGGGGTCAAAGTCAGCTGTCTGGGGGCTGCGCTGCACAACCGTGGCTCCTCAGAGAGTCATCTCTTTGCTCATTAGTCAGCCATTCACTCATTCATTCAGTCACTTACTGACATAACAAATATCTGCTAGGTGCCCACTGGGTTGGGCATGTGCGGGGTGCTGGGAAATAGCAGTGAGGAGGACCCCAGTCGCACACCCCAGCCCTCGGGACCACCCAGTGGAGTGTGGGATACAGGGAGTTACATTCTGAGCCGTGAGTACTAGATTCTGGATACGCCCAGGGTGGGCACTTAGGAGGGGGATCTCTAACCCAGGCTGGAAGGGCGAGCGAAGGGCAGGAGGCGTCTGTGACGCAGCGGCAGGAGTGTCCAACGCAGAGCCCAGCCCGGTGCTGCTGCTGTCTGGCCACATGATCGCAGAGATGTTACCCAATCCCTCTAAGCCTCGGTTTCTGTGGCTTTAAAATGGGGATGACATATATATGCCAGGTTTGTTGCAAGGATTAAAAGGGATACTTTGCATGAAAGTTGTCAGTTGCAGCGTGGTGTTCGAGTCATGCAGTTTGAGTTTTTGAGTGGGAAAAGGCTCAAGACCAGCAGGCAGGTGACACAGCATCAGTAGGATGCAGGTCAAGAGGCTGAGAACCCAGGTTGTCAGTGGGGGGCCCTGCCGAAACACGGGGAGACGCTTCGAGGCGTGTCGGGGAACAATGCCTCTTCCTGTGGCCTTCTGGTTTTCATTCCCCTCCCTTCAGCCAGCTTCTAGGAGAAAGAACCATCTATGAAAAGAAAATGTGTGCGGTGCTCAGCCCTTTCTCCCTCTCATCCCCTCCCCCCCCACCATAGAAAAGAAAACTTTACAGAACTTCCTCCTTTGTTCTCTTGAGCATGCTCCGGGAGTGTGCGCAGGGGCTGAGGGATGGAGCAGGGGAGGTGGTGAGCAGCAGGGAACTAGGATTGTTCTGTGGGGGCTCACAGGTGCGAGGGGACCAGAGCCTGCCTTCTCCAGGGCTGTACAGACTCTTCCCCCCGCCTTGGCCCCTGCAGCACCTGCGCATTCACCGCCCTCTAGAGACGGGAGAAGACAACTCTAGCTTGATGGCTGCTTCTGTGGGTTAGAAGCCCAAGTCACCTGTTCACAGGCCGGGGAAGGAGAACCAGTCTCGGCTCCCTCCCCCCATCTGGCCATTGGCTTCTGTCACCCAGAACACTGCGGTCCCGGAGTTCCCTGATGTCTTTTCCTTCTCTGGTCTGTGGTTCTGCCCGGGCTGTTGGCTCATGTCTCTCCGAAGAGAGAAGGTCTGTTTTTGGAAGAGGAGGGAGAATGGAACAGAGCCCCCAGGGAGCTCAGCTCCCAAAGATAATGTTCCTTCTGATACTGTGTACATGGCTGTTGGAGTGTCTAGAACTGTGGTCCCCAACCCCCAGGCCTCAGACTGGGACCAGTCTGTGTGGCCTGTCAGGAACCGGGCCGCCCAACAGGAGGCGAGCAGTGGGTGGGCGGGCAAGTGGCAAAGCTTCATCCCTGTTTACAGCCGCTCCCCATCACTCGCGTCACTACCTGAGCTCTGCCAGCCTCCCCCCCACCTGCTGTCCATGGAAAAATTGTCTTCCATGAAACCCATCCCTGGTGCCAAAAAGGTTCGGGACTGCTGGTCTAGGATATAAATAATCACTAATACTAATTATCACTATCAATTTATTGAGCATGTACCATGTGTTATGCCTTTTAGAAGTATTATTATAATTATTACCCTTTTATAGGTGAGGAAAATGGAGCACACAGAGAGGCCCAGTAACTTGCCCAAGGTCACAGAGCAAAACAGTATTGGAATCTGGATTGGAAGGAACCCAGGTAGTCTGGCTGTGCTGTAATCTGCCTGAACTGTTACGTGCAAAAGAGGGCTGTCAGCCCCAGGGGCTTGGGAGAGAATGGATTACTAAGCTTAAGTATTCATTTTATTTGGGTAAGAAACTAGACTTCTCTTCTCGGCATGTTTCTGAGATGCCTGGGACTAAATTATGAAAGCCATGTAGCAGTGTAGGAACGGGAACGCCTGGGCTTCTCGCTGTGGCGGTGGGGAGGAGTGTGTTTGGGGTTTGCTCAGGGGCAGCGATTGCCCTTTCTCTTTGTTACGGACTTTTCTACAGGCAGGTCTCTGCTAAAAATTCTATCTCAGGCACTCACAGTTTCAGAATTCGCCTCTTCTGAGCTTAGCAGTATCTTGGGGTTTTCTCCCAAACCCGTGATGGCGGCTAGCTGGCCCACATCTTGGACCCTCTGTCTGCCTTTGGCCCCCGAGGGTGATGCTGAGGTGAGGGACGGGGATGGTGAAAAGGTGCAGGAGACTGCGATGACAGTCGTTTCCACGCCTCAGTAAAAATGCACGCTTCAACTCATTGCCTCACTTTATCCTCACAGTAGCTACCTGGGAAAAAATGCCTGGTTTAGAGATGCGAATACCGAGGCCCAAAGGCAGTAAGAGGTAGAGCAAGAATTCAAACCTAGATCTGTGTGACTTCAAAGCCTATGATCTTAACCGCAATGCCATTATAAAATTTTATTCCAAAGACAGTCACTGGAACGCGTCATTAAACAGAGTGCTGCGAGCACACAAAGGAGGAAGTGGCGGTCGCCAGGCGCCAGCACGAGCGCACAGCAAACGCCTCACACCAGACTCGTCTGGTTTCCCCTTTTGATGAGGCTGGTTAACTGGTAGACCAGGAGCACACCTGGAGACGTGATTTCAGCAAGGCTTTAAACAAATGTAGCTTTAATTATTGCACGTGCGATTAAAAATCATGGTTGAAATTATAAAATAAAGAACAATTCACCCACCCGAGCCGACAAATCACGTTGTTTCTGTTTCCCATGCCTCTTTGCACTCCTTACTACATGCGTACGTTTTATCTAGTTCGTTGTGTGCATGTACCATTTGTGTCCCGGGCAAGGCGTGGTATCGGCCTCCCATCTGCTGGGCTTGGCAGAGGCCGGGGGGCTGGAGGATCAAAGGTCTGGTAGGTTTGTGTCTCCTCACTCCTTCCTGGGTTCTGTGCCTTTTCTTACTAGTAACAGCTCAGATGAGGACTGGGAGCACTTGGCTGTCAGCTTTGTAGATGACACCCTGCTGGGAGGGAAAGGCTGATACCTTGGATGACTTAATTGTGAGTCAGAAAGATGTGGACAGCCTCCGTGATAGGCTACAATGAACAGAACGTGTCCGTCTGGGTCAGGAGTAAGTGTGGTGCCCACTGCACCACCACGCTCAACAGTGGGTACAGAAACCCCCTCCTTCCTGTGGTCGAGGCGTGAGGAGCCGCACCGCCACGGGAGATCCAGAATTTTGAGCTGACGGCAGTCCCAGTGAAGGCCAGGCATACAATGTGGCTGCCTAAAAAGTTTAAAGTAAGTTTTTCCCTCCGTATTTTTATTTGGTTATACCTTTCTAAATTATTATAAAAGGCTAATATATACATATTTAAAGAAAACTTACCCAACTCAGCTAAGTAGTAAGAATTTAAAAATGGAGAAAAGCGCCAGGTGTGGTGGCTCGTGCCTATAATCCACCCTGCTCAGGAGGCTGAGGTGGGCGGATCGTTTGAGCCCAGGAGTTCCAAACCAGCCTGGACAACATAGTGAGACCCCATCTCAAAAAAAAAAGTGGGGAAAAATACCCATACAGAGGCATTTTAACAATTTGGTATTTCCTGTGCAAGTTTTCTAAAAAAAAGTTGATTTTTTTTCTGATTACAGAAGTTAGGAAGTTTTTTTTTGAAGTCAAACAATATAGAATTGTAGAGTAAAAGGTGAAACACCTCTAAAATTCTCTCCCTCAGATTTTTATAACCCCTATAAATAGTTTGGCTCGTACTCTCCCACAAGTTTTCTGCGCATGTACTAATGTTTGTGTGTGCACATACTCTCCCTCAAATGGAGTCACAATGGAATGGAGCAAAGGCACATCCCTCCCCTCCCCCATCTCAGGCTGGGAGGGAGGGTGTCGTGGGGAAGCGATCTCTCCTGGGACTTTCTCGGAGGAGATGCCTGAGCTCAGTTTTGAGGGACTGGGAGTAACCATATGCTTTGGGGCTTTCTTTCCATTTAACATTCTATCTTAGTATTTCCTTGCTATTACCTACTCTTTGTAAAACCGTTTTTGATTACTGCATAAGCTTTCGTCAAGTGAATGTTTCATTCTTTCTTCTTATTTTATTCTTACTGTTTGCCTGTGCTACTTGAGCGCGTTATTGGACAACTAACGGAAAAGGAGCACACGGGACGAGGGAACTGGCAATCGGCCGGGGAAGGCCACAGCGCCAGGCGTCGTGGGGGTCATGCTGTGGAATTCCGGAAACCTCATCTTCGCGGGAATATGATTATTGGTGGGGTGCAACCAGGTGGCCAGAAGTTTAGGAAACGTTTTGTTCGACTGGGCAGAGGAATTGAGCGTGTTTAGCCAGAGGAAGAGCAGACCAAAAGAGCGCGCGAGTATTTCTCACCGAGTATCTCCTGAGCTGGAGAAATCAGACTGGTTCTGTTGCAGTGCTGATCAGCGCAGAGGTTATTGCCGTGCTGATCACACTGCGTGGAGGAAGAACTTGCTAATATTGGCGGTAAATGAGGACACTATTATGTTTCCCCCAGAAAGAATGGCCCTGGGAGCATGGGAAGTGGAACACCCTCTAGAATCTGTCCCAGCCCTGAGAATCTGGTTCCAAGGCAGTTCCCGCCTGGCTCGTGTCCTGTGATTCCACCGGGAGAGACTCTGCTTTGTACTGGTGGACAGGGGCTTCCAGCTGCCCTCCCCTGGGGCAGGGCCTCCTCATTTGCCCCAAATGTTCTTAGGTTTGTAGTTCATTAACATGCTGGGAGCCTGAGGCGGGAAGAGGCCTTTCAGAACCTCGCCAATTCTAGCATGCTGCAGGCAGGCCTGGGGCTTTTCCGCCAACTCCTGCAGATCCCTGGGCCCACCAAGGCAGAAGCAAACTGTGGTACTTATGTGCCATGGAATTCTAGTTAGCAGTAAAAAGGAACAAACTCGGTAGCTGCAATGACTTGAATGATTCTCCAGGGAACCTCGTGCAGGAAAGGAAGCCAAGGGTTCCATGCATACTGTACGATTGGTTTATGTAGCATTTCGGAAGTGACACAGCGTTGGAAGCGGAGGACAGATTAGTGGTTGCAGAGCTGAAGGGTTAGAGGACGGGAGGGAGGTGGGCGTGGTTACGAAAGCCACCGCAGGGGTCCTGCGTCCGTCCGAGCTGTCAGTCCTGACTGCGATGCTGCGTGTGGGGTCTGCGCCGTGAGGACATCTGTGGAACTTAATACTCACATACACGCGTTAGCGCAAATGAATGGGAAATCTGAATGGGACCAGTGGATTATATCAACGTTGTGGAATTATGATACAGTTGGGCGTTACTGCCATTGGGGGAAGCTGGGCAGAGTGTACACGGGATCTCTTGCTATAATTTCTTACAACTGCCTGGGACAGCGAACACCGCCCGGGCGATGGGCACACTTACAGTGCCACTCAAGCGTTACAAAGGCGATCCATATAATCAAAAACATCTGTACCCCCTTAAGATTTTGAAATTAAAAAAAAACAACACACAACTGCATGGGAATCTACAACTGGGTAAATAAATATTTCAGTAATAAAAAGCACACTGGCCCATGATATCAGAAGGCGAGAGACGTCGAGAAAGTGAATGAAGAGAGGTTGTGTGGTGCCGGCTGCACCCTCGTTTCCCCTGTGTGGTTTCGGGGACCTGCCTGGTTGTGCTACTGCTTCGAGTCCGGTGACTTGGGCTGGGGGAAGCTGGAGTGGCTGGGCGGGGAAGGGGGTCTGGCAAGTAAGGATGGGCTGGGGCAGACTGAGTGGAATCAGAGAGCCAGAGATGGAATTCCCTGCTGGGATTAGCAAAAGAGCTTGTATCCTGGTGGGCTGGGGGGGGGCACTGGTCCGGGACCAGGAGAGGAAGAGACCAAGCAGAGTTCACGCTCGGAGGGGCCTGCGGTCGGTGGGTGGCCAGGCCAGATCTGACCCCAGAGGGCTCGTGGGGCTGTCAGCGCTGGGGTGTGGACTGAGCGTTCTTTCCCCTTCCGGGGTGAGCAGGGCACCTGGAGGAGGAGGTTGGGGGGGAGGTTCCCCTGAGGAGGCTCCCTAAGTGTGCCGATGGAGGGAGAAGACGTTCAGTCAGCCAATTAAGGGGGAGGGAGAGAAGCAGTAGGAAGACAAAACTGGGGCACCCCGACCACCCAGGATTGGGAGGTCTACCCAGCGTGGCAGTGGGGTGTCACGGATGCCGAGTAGATGGTACAAGTCAGAAAGGAGGGGAGGCCCCAGGGAGAAAGTTCTGTGGCTTGGAGTGGTCCAGGGAGGGTTCTTGGAGCGGCTCAGCCTTGGCCTGTGTGCTGTTTGGGAGGTGGTGGGAGGGGCCGGCTATTCTAAGTGGGCAGGATGGGAACAGCCTCCTGGCTCCTGACAGGCTCAGGGTGTCCTGGCTGGAGACAAGGTCAGAGTTGGGGGGACCCAATGCCCCCAGACCAGTGTTGAAGGGGTGGGAATCCATGCACATTGGTAGGTACAATAAGGCCAGTCTCCCGGGCCCAAGAAGTGGATTTTGTAGTAGAGTTTTGCAGTGTTCCAGGCCAGGCACAGTGGCTCACACCAGTAATCCCAGCACTTTGGGAGGATCTCTTGAGGCCAGGAATTCAAGACCAGCCTGGGCAATGTAGAAAGACCCCATCTCTGAAAAAAAATTAGCCAGGCATGGTGGCACGTGCCTGTAGTCCCAGCTACTCGGGAGGCTGAGCTGGGAGAACATATAAGATCTGTTATTGTGTGTATATGCCACATTTTGTTCATTCATTTATTGATTATTTACACATCTTGGCTACTGTGAACGATGCTGCAGTGAACATGGGGTGCAGACGTCTCTTCCAGACCCTAATGTCAGTTCCTTTGGAGAAATACCCAGAAGTGGGATTGCGGGATCTGCAGAGTGTTCCTGAAGGCGGTTAATCTCTCTGAGCTTCAGTTTGCTTGTCTGCAACATCGCAGGGTAGGGGTGGTCATAGCTGCGAGCCCCCTCCCCAGGAGAAGCAGCAGGGCGCCCAAGAGAACAACCCTGGCTTTGGAGCCAGATTCCAGTCTGAAATTCAGCTCTGCCTCGTTTTAGCTGTCTGGGTTTTTGATGTTACCCCCTTTTAACCCATCTTCTCATCTGAAACGAAACCACGTTGTAAGAATTAGACACGATATTTATTGAAAATGCCTTACATGGCACAAAGATGCCCACGAATAATGGCCGTGTCTGTTGTGGCCAGGTGGGACCGAGGAAGGAGTGGTGGGGGAGGCCCGTGGCAGACCCTTCTGATGGCCGCCTGGGCCTGGGGGAGGCGCCGTCTCAGTCAGGGGTTTTGAATCTCCTGTCACAGTCTTTTGGGACATTGTCTAAGGAATGACCCAGGGGCCCTCTGGGTTTTGCTGCTTCAAGCTTAGGACTTGATTGTTTTATTATTTTGGGGTTCTGCATAAAATTGCATTTGAAATAAGGTTTTCGTTGTTCTAAGAAACATTTTTAGAAGTGACTGGAAATTCGAGGTGCCGCTGGCCAGCACCTGGCCTCGCTGGATATGGATAATCACCTGTAGGCTGCGAGTGGGTGGGGAGGACTTGGCCAGCTTCCTTCGGTCCCCCTGAGGCGAGTCCTGCGTCCTCAGTGGAGGGAGGGGCTGCAGGGGGGGGGACGGGAGCGCAGGCCCTCCTGGTGCCTCGGGGCAGGGCAGACTGACGGGGAGCCCATGGCTGTGGGCTGGCCGTGGCCACCCTGGGCTCCTGGGAAGACCTGCCAGCTCTTCTCCTGCCTGGCCTTTGAGGCCCACACCTGAGTCTTGCTCCGTTAAGGTTTTCCATTTTGTTTTAATGTTTGCACTTGGACTCCTGCTGCTCCACCAGAGCAGAGGGAGGAATGGAGCTGCCTGGCTTTGGGCAGGGTTGGATGATGGGTGGAGAAATCAAAATCAAAGGGAGACAGTGTGTTGACCTCTGTCATTAGCAGGAATTATCTAATTATACTCTGCAACAGTTCTACTTAGAATGCCATAATGGGTTATTAACCCACTTTTAAGAGGGGGAAAACTGAGGCACGGTGAGAAGTATTTGTCCCCAGTGGCTCAGGGGTCTCACCCCGACCCCTTATCTGGTTACGTGCCCGCCCCAAAAGGGGAAAGAAGAGACTTGTGTCAGGGAGTCCTCCCCGAGTCTGTTCTTGGCCCTCTCAGGCGTCTTGTTGCAGGTGTGCGTGGCTCCGGGTCCCATGGCTGCGTGGGCAGGGCCCTGGGCAGTGCTGGGAGCCGGGGACAGGACATGGCTGGAAACCCGCAGGAGCCGGCTGCTCGCTGGCAGAGAACCACTGGGTTTCTGTGTGTTGACAAAGTGCCCATCGGTGAGTCAGGGCCCTGGGGGACTTTCCTTCACGCTCTGACCAGGTGTGGAGGTTTTGGGTTTACTTCCTTCAGTGGGAGTACTGGCCGTGGGTCAGCTCTTTGTTCCCCTGTTGGGCTGGGCTTACAGATTAACCGATAATTCTGGATCCTCCTCAGGGCCCCGCAGCCCCACCCGTTTCCGGCAGCTCCTTCTGGCGGGGCAGCTGAGGACAGGTCAAAGGGCAAGGGTGAGGAGTCGGGGGTGTGGGGCGTCCACCATCAGCCAGGCCTGTGGAGGAGCCGAAGTGCAATGTATGTTAGGAGGAAACTGGTGACAGCCTCAGCGACTTCTGGGAAGATGCTTGTAACCAATTGTGGGAGCGTCCTCAGGTGGTTCCTTAAAATAGAGCAGCTGAAACTCTGGTGACGGAGGAGGGAGCCTCCTGGAAGTGGTAGGCGGAGGTTCTCAGACTTTCAGGTTCCCGAGAAC
>NW_012145967.1:654673-656480 GCF_000956105.1 Propithecus coquereli
TTTTTTTTTTTTTTTTTAAGACAAGCCCTGGCCTTGGGGAGGATGGGTAACACTTGCACTAGTGTGCTTAAACCAACAGAAAATAGGACATGCTTCAGGGCTTCTACAGTTTCTCTTCCTGGATTTCTGGGCCTGACCCCCTTTCTCTCCAGGAGGCTGGGTGGGAATGGCAGTATCCAATCTGGTCCCTGCAACCCGCCCAGTGGGTTCTCCCTTTATCTCTCCAGGAGATAAAGATATCTCTGCTCTGTGCATACCCCAAGCCCTTTATTCCCATCCACCCTCCTGGAAGTTATTCCTTGCTCCCTTGTCTGAGTGGCCTGGAGCCGTGCTCTGTTCCTGGGCACCCTGGCCAGGATCTGACTAGAGCTAGCAGGTGGGAAGAGGCCACGATAGTCACGTGCCTCTACCTATGTGTGCGGAGTGCAAGCACCTGGCTTCACAGCACTCTGTCGTGTGTGTGCACCTGCAGATGTGATTGCTTTTAAGAGAGAGAGACAGGCGAGACAAACGTAGGCACAGGCTCACTCTCTCTCGGGTTGGCTCTGTGGCCTAGAGAGGCTAAGTGTGCAGTTAGACCAGGTGGAGGGAGCTCCCCGAAACCTCTTCCTCCTTCCTCTCCCGCACGCCCCTTGCACTGGGCTCTGGAGCTGACCGCTCGTATGCCTGAAAGCCCGGCCAGGAGTTGAAAGAGCTTGGCTCTTGTCTCAGCTTTGCTGCTTTGCTGACTTCCCTAACCTTGGACGGGCTACTCCCTCTCTCTCAGCCTCAGTTTCCTTATCAATAAAATGACGAGAACACACAAGATGATCTTTATTATGCCTGAAAATGGAGCCAAGAGTTAGGGTTATAAAAGGAAGCAGGCCAGTTACTGATTAATCAGCACTTCTGGGCTGAGCGAAGCCACAGAACTCACAGTCCAGGAAGGACCCAGGCCCTGCGCCGAGCCGGCACCACTGCCCACCGCCTCTCTCCACAGCAGCCCGGGTGGCCCCCAGGGTCCACTGTCCATGCTCCCAGCTCCCTCCCCCTTACTGTGGGAGCCTCTGCTTGCTTTTCCATTTGCCCGAATCCTCGCTCCCTGGATCGTGGAAGCCGACCACACCGGGAGGCAGAAAACCAGTATCCAATCCTGGATCTGGCACCGGGAGCTGGGTGACCTTGCAAACCCGTCGTTTCTCCCTTTGCTGTAACATGGGTGATAGCACCAGAGAGGCTTGAATGAGTCACAGGGTTCTTATGAGGCTTAGGTAAGAAAATAGTTGTCAACTTACTCTATAAATTGGAAATACATCTAAACATAATAAATTACTATTTTGTTATAATTCTTATCCACTCGTACACATACACAGTCTGTTCAGAGTCTCGGCTGAAGCCTTTCTGTCTCCTCATTCTTAAATATGATTAGACAATCAAGCACCATCGAACATCTAAAGAAAACCTACAGCCTAAAAGAGAAAGACAAAGTTCCAAAGATACCCTAATAAAAATCTAGTCCTAAGAAAGAGCAAGAAGGCAGTGCATTCAGAAAATAAGAAAAGGCCACTCAAATAGGTAACCATCAAAGAATAAAACATTTCTCCCACCTGTAATCCTAGCACTCTGGGAGGCTGAGGTGGCAGGATCTCTTGAGCTCAGGAGTTCGAGACCAGCCTGAGCCCCAAGCAAGAGCAAGACCCCATCTCTACTAAAAATAGAAAAAATTAACTAGATGTGGTGGCACATGCCTGTAGTCCCAGCTACTTGGAAGCTGAGGCAGGAGGATCGCTTGAGCCCAGGAGTTTGAGGTTGCTGTGAGTTAGACTGA
>NW_012145967.1:656530-659114 GCF_000956105.1 Propithecus coquereli
CGAATAATGGCCGTGTCTGTTGTGGCCAGGTGGGACCGAGGAAGGAGTGGTGGGGGAGGCCCGTGGCAGACCCTTCTGATGGCCGCCTGGGCCTGGGGGAGGCGCCGTCTCAGTCAGGGGTTTTGAATCTCCTGTCACAGTCTTTTGGGACATTGTCTAAGGAATGACCCAGGGGCCCTCTGGGTTTTGCTGCTTCAAGCTTAGGACTTGATTGTTTTATTATTTTGGGGTTCTGCATAAAATTGCATTTGAAATAAGGTTTTCGTTGTTCTAAGAAACATTTTTAGAAGTGACTGGAAATTCGAGGTGCCGCTGGCCAGCACCTGGCCTCGCTGGATATGGATAATCACCTGTAGGCTGCGAGTGGGTGGGGAGGACTTGGCCAGCTTCCTTCGGTCCCCCTGAGGCGAGTCCTGCGTCCTCAGTGGAGGGAGGGGCTGCAGGGGGGGGGGACGGGAGCGCAGGCCCTCCTGGTGCCTCGGGGCAGGGCAGACTGACGGGGAGCCCATGGCTGTGGGCTGGCCGTGGCCACCCTGGGCTCCTGGGAAGACCTGCCAGCTCTTCTCCTGCCTGGCCTTTGAGGCCCACACCTGAGTCTTGCGCCGTTAAGGTTTTCCATTTTGTTTTAATGTTTGCACTTGGACTCCTGCTGCTCCACCAGAGCAGAGGGAGGAATGGAGCTGCCTGGCTTTGGGCAGGGTTGGATGATGGGTGGAGAAATCAAAATCAAAGGGAGACAGTGTGTTGACCTCTGTCATTAGCAGGAATTATCTAATTATACTCTGCAACAGTTCTACTTAGAATGCCATAATGGGTTATTAACCCACTTTTAAGAGGGGGAAAACTGAGGCACGGTGAGAAGTATTTGTCCCCAGTGGCTCAGGGGTCTCACCCCGACCCCTTATCTGGTTACGTGCCCGCCCCAAAAGGGGAAAGAAGAGACTTGTGTCAGGGAGTCCTCCCCGAGTCTGTTCTTGGCCCTCTCAGGCGTCTTGTTGCAGGTGTGCGTGGCTCCGGGTCCCATGGCTGCGTGGGCAGGGCCCTGGGCAGTGCTGGGAGCCGGGGACAGGACATGGCTGGAAACCCGCAGGAGCCGGCTGCTCGCTGGCAGAGAACCACTGGGTTTCTGTGTGTTGACAAAGTGCCCATCGGTGAGTCAGGGCCCTGGGGGACT
The DNA here is from genome assembly GCF_000956105.1 of Propithecus coquereli. Lineage (NCBI taxonomy): Eukaryota > Metazoa > Chordata > Mammalia > Primates > Indriidae > Propithecus > Propithecus coquereli. Next base: position 657,705 of record NW_012145967.1, read on the forward strand.
TTCCTTCACGCTCTGACCAGGTGTGGAGGTTTTGGGTTTACTTCCTTCAGTGGGAGTACTGGCCGTGGGTCAGCTCTTTGTTCCCCTGTTGGGCTGGGCTTACAGATTAACAGATAATTCTGGATCCTCCTCAGGGCCCCGCAGCCCCACCCGTTTCCGGCAGCTCCTTCTGGCGGGGCAGCTGAGGACAGGTCAAAGGGCAAGGGTGAGGAGTCGGGGGTGTGGGGCGTCCACCATCAGCCAGGCCTGTGGAGGAGCCGAAGTGCAATGTATGTTAGGAGGAAACTGGTGACAGCCTCAGCGACTTCTGGGAAGATGCTTGTAACCAATTGTGGGAGCGTCCTCAGGTGGTTCCTTAAAATAGAGCAGCTGAAACTCTGGTGACGGAGGAGGGAGCCTCCTGGAAGTGGTAGGCGGAGGTTCTCAGACTTTCAGGTTCCCGAGAACCACCTGGGGCACTTGTTAAAAACCTCCAGGTGCCAGGCCCCGCCGGACAGGCCGCGTCAGTGTCCCGGGAAAGGGGTTGGGCGGCTGGATGCCGAACCAGCGCTGTGTTTGTCTTCGTTCATTTCTTATTATTTTTCATGACCAGGCGAGGCTGGGAAATGCTGGGGGTGCGCTCAGTGGGAACTGTAGCCTCTTGGGGGTTTCTTGAGACTCTGGCTTCTCGAGAGGTCAGTTGCCCCTGGCTGGAGAGTGGTGGGAGGATTCCCCGTACGCTTTCTTGTCCCCTCCCGTCGTTCCTTGGTGAGCGATCCAGCGTCCTCTCTGGATGGGGCCTGTGCAGGGCTCTGGCCCTCGGGAGCCTGCAGCGGGCTGGCTGCGTCTAACCAGAGAGAGCCCCCTCAGTGGGCCCCTCCGGGCTACAGAATCAGCAACTTGATGAAGAGACCTTTCTACGCCGTCACCTCTGGAATCCACCTCAGTTCAGCACTGCCCAGATGAGAAATATAGTGTTTGCTTTTGGGACGTCATTCCTCACTGTGTCCTCCTCTGAGGTGGCCTTGAGCCATGCCTTTTTTCTGGGGACTCTGGCCAGGATCTAGCCAGAGCTGGCCGGCGGGGAGTGGCCTCGAGGTTGTGCTGGCTTGGGCTTTCCCCTCGCAAAGGAAGGCGTCTTCGCTGTGCCACAGAGCGCCACCTTCCTTGGAAAACCATCGCAGATGCTCAGGCTGTACTTTCCATTCCTGCTTAAACAATCGCAGGGATCGTTGATGGTTCTCATGACCCTGGTGGTGGTGCTGACATCATGGAATTGAAACTTGTCCCATCTGGTGGTCGGTGAGTACACCGAGTCACTGAACGTGTAAGCGAAGTGAACAGCATCTGCCACAAGTCATTGGCACACGCATCCGGCCACCCTTGTCCTCGTCTCAGTCTGAGCAGCACACCTGTGTCCCCAGCCAGTGG
>NW_012145967.1:662894-664918 GCF_000956105.1 Propithecus coquereli
TTTGTTTTCTTTGAGAAAGAGTCTCGCACTGTCACCCAGGCTGGAGTGCAGTAGAGTGATCATAGGTCACTGCGGCCTCCAATTCTGGGCTCAAGTGATTCTCTTGCCTCAGCCTCCCAAGTGGCTAGGATTACAGGTACATGCCACCAGGCCTGGCTGATTTTTCTAATTTTTATTTTTTGTACAGGTAGGGTCTCACTGTGGTTGTTCAGGCTGGTCTTGAACTGTGGGCTCAAGGGATCCTCCCACCTAAGCCTCCCAAAGTGTTGGGATTATAGGCATGAGCCACAGTGCCCAGCCTAACACTATTTTTTTTTTTTTTTTGAGATAATGTCTCGCTCTGTCACCCGGGCGAGAGTGCAGTGGTGTCATCATAGCTCACTGCAACCTCAAACTCCTGGGCTCAAGTGATCCTCCTGCCTCAGCCTCCTAAGTAGCTGGGACTACAGGCTCACGCCACCACGCCCGGCTAAATTTTCTATTTTTTGTAGAGATGACGGTCTTGCTCTTGCTCAGTCTGGTCTCAAACTCTTGGCCTCAAGTAATCCTCCTGCCTCGGCCTCCCAAAGTGCTAGGATTACAGGCGTGAGCCACTGCACCAGCCTGACACTATTGCCAATAGTGATTTTTTTAGTTTAAATCTCCATTTGTTCATTGCTAATATGACAATACAAAGACTTGTACAGGAATGTTTATAGCAGCTTACTTGTAGTTGCCCCAAACTGGAAATAACCCACATGTTCCTCATCAGGTAAACAAATTGTTATATATCCATACAGTGGGATACTATTCAGTAATAGAAAGGAACGCACCATTGATACATGCAATAACTTGGACGAGTCTCAACTGTGCTGAGTAAAAGAAGCCAGGCAAAAAAGAGTGCCCGCTACATAATTCCATTTACATAAATTTCTAGAAAAAGCAGACTAATCTGAATGACAGGAAGCAGGTAAGTGGTTGCTTAGGGACAGGAAAACGAATCAGAGAGGAACAGGTAGGGGTGACCAGGAGGAAACTTTTGAAGGTGCCAGATATGTTCATTATCTTCACTGTGGTGATGGTTTCATGGGTATATATAGATGCCCAAAATTATGTACTTTAAATGTATACATTTTATTTTGTGCTAATGATACCTCAGTGAAAATTCAGTAAAAAATTCAGTAGAAAGTTTGCAAGAAGAAGTTAAAAATTTTTTCAGAATAGAATCTAATGATGAAGAACTGTAAAATACGGGAGAAAAAAGAAGACAGGTGTAGAGGATCTACTCTTTGGCCTTGAAGTTCTGAAATTCATCAGGACACGGTCTGTTTAGTTATGTATGCCTTTTCATTTGTTTCTCACCATTCAGTGAGCCCTTTAATCTGAAGACTTATGCCTTGTCTTCAGCTCCTGGAACTACCCATTTGGTATTTCTTTGGTAATGTCCCCTTCTCTGCCAGGCTCAGGAATTGGGCTTAGGTGTTATAGAAGATAGAGGTGAGACAAGGAATGGCATTGTTAGAAATTCCCAAATCCTCACCTCTGCCCCAAGCAAAAAGACAGCTACCCCTCCAAACTCCCCCAGGGAATGGGAAGAATAGTCTGGAGAGATAGAATCGGAGAACATCTGGACTTAGGACACCAGGAACAAAGGAAGGCTGTAGTGAGGAGTGCAAAAAAGGGGAATGGGTCTATTCTCCTACAGGTTCCTGAATGCTAGTGGCTGGGTTTAAATCACTCCAGCCAGGAAGTTAGAAAGTTATTCTCTGGAGCAATTAAACCCAGAGAAAGATCTACGTAGCCTAAGAGTTGGGAGTGCCCAGTATAAAAGGTCTCACTAGCCACTTGTGCCCTACTTGTGGCAAGCCACACACACACAGAGCTCCCAGATAGCCTTTAGGAGCTCATTCCTAAATACAAATGAACCACCAAGGATCCTCAGGCATTTGAGGAGAGCCTTCAACATGGAGGAGAAAGTAAAAAACAGAGAAAAGGTACAATAGAAATATAAAGATGAGAAGATTTTGCACCCATGAAACAAACAC
>NW_012145967.1:664968-665353 GCF_000956105.1 Propithecus coquereli
CCCCTCCAAACTCCCCCAGGGAATGGGAAGAATAGTCTGGAGAGATAGAATCGGAGAACATCTGGACTTAGGACACCAGGAACAAAGGAAGGCTGCAGTGAGGAGTGCGAAAAAAGGGAATGGGTCTATTCTCCTACAGGTTCCTGAATGCTAGTGGCTGGGTTAAATCACTCCAGCCAGGAAGTTAGAAAGTCATTCTCTGGAGCAATTAAACCCAGAGAAATATCTACATAGCCTAAGAGTTGGGAGTGCCCAGTATAAAAGGTCTCACTAGCCACTTGTGCCCTACCTGTGGCAAGCCACACACACACAGAGCTCCCAGATAGCCTTTAGGAGCTCATTCCTAAATACAAATGAACCACCAAGGATCCTCAGGCATTTGAGG
>NW_012145967.1:666443-722044 GCF_000956105.1 Propithecus coquereli
TTGGTCCTTTAACTGTTAAGAGGATAGGGCAGAAAAGGGAAGGAAGGACATTAAAATCCACATTATCAAATAGGAAGTCAGTTGATGATATTCTAAATACATGAATCAAGAGATAGTGGTATTGTCATATTATTTACAATACGGGGACAAGTTCCAGAACAGGCAGCAGGAAGGCATTTTAAGTGGTCGCCTCTAGGGTGTGTTTCTATGTTAATAGGTAAAGTCACAAATACAGCCAATTAGGAAACTAAAATTGGAGATACAACTATCCAGTGTGTCTGGAGCAGGGAGAATCTTTTATAGCAGTGAGTTAATAGATAATGTGTAAATGTGATAAATCAAGAAATGTCAGTTCAAGCATATAATATAGAGTTATGAGGAACTTCATCAGGAAACAGTTAAAAAGTGGTGATATCTGTGGAATTTGGGGTTGGGGCCATTGCTTGCATTGTAAGCCCTACTGGAGTGGGTTTGAGGTGCATAAACCTAAGGCACAGTGCAGGCCCACGACACCTGTCCAGGATTCAAGGCGGGCAGATAGCGTGCTAGGGGCAGAAACATTTGCCTGTCTCTGTCAGCAGGCTCGGTGGACGCCCACCATCCCTCCTATATCCAGATTCCTCTCACCCTGGACACTCCCGGCAGGGAGGAGCCCAGGTAAGCGGCTATCCTGTTTGTCACCTGTTTGCTTTCACTCTCTTGGGCCTGAGCATGGGCGTGGATTCCAGCAGAGACTTGGCCCTCTCACTTCACCTTGAGGTCCTGGACTGGGGCACCTAAGGTTAATCGTAGAGCAGTTTGTTCCACGACGGCACTGCGGAACTGCCTGGGTTTACTGCTGTTTTACTTTCGGCTGGTTAAACATTGGCAGGGCAAGGCCATTGGGTAGGGTGTGCAGTTGACATCCCGCCCTCAGGCTCCTGGCCTAGGTGATGGTGGGGACAGAATCTGGTAGGGGCTGTATCTGCTGGAGTGGGGCTGCCCTTAGAAGTGTGCACATGGTTGCCGGCCAGGGCCCTGGGCTGGGGCCACTCTCCCTACTCCTGGCGTCCACCTGTGCCCATGATGACTCACCTAAGGGGAGATCTCCAGGACTGGGTTTAGACAGCCCTTCCTTGCATTTTAATTTAAACTAACAATTCTTAAGTGATTCTCCCCTGGCGCTGTCCGAACACTGGGACGCGTGGTCAGGAAGGCTGGCCCTCAAGTTCCTCTGGAGCGTGCCGGGATGCACGGGGCTCCCCTGCGCTCGTGGGGGAAGCCCTCTTGTCATCCGAGCCAGACCTCACAAAACGTAAACGTCCTTCCCCGAGCAGGGCCGGGAGGCTGTCGGGTGAGGGTGTCTGAGTCTCAGTGCCTCTCTCCATTCAGGACATGAACGGCTTTGAGGAAGGCGTGGAGTTCTTGCCCGTCAACAACGCCGAGAAGGTGGAGAAGCGCGGCCCGAGGCGCTGGGTCGTGCTGGCGGCCGTGCTGACCAGCCTCGCCGTGGTTTCGCTCATAGTTGGCTTCCTGGTGTGGCACTTCCAGTGTGCGTAAAGCTGGGGCTGGCTCTACAGAGGGCGGTGTGGGAATGGCTGTCCCTCCTCTCAGTGCACAGACCCAGAGCCACCTACCGTGGACAGGAGGGAGAGCAGGGGATGGGTGAGAGGGGTCTAGGGTGCCGTCTCCCCGGCCTCTTTCGAGCCACTGGCCCCTCCGGGCATTCACTCCCCGGGGAGCTGAGGGGAGATGTGGCCAGTGGGGGACAGGCGAGGTGATGCCACTTCCCCTACCTTTCTCCTTCTGGTCTGGCACAGACCGGGATATGCGGGTCCAGATGGTCTTCAACGGCTACCTGAGGATCACAAACGAGAACTTTCTGGATGCCTATGAGAACTCCAACTCCACTGAGTTTGTAAACCTGGCCAAAAAGGTGAAGGAAGCGGTGAGTCCGGGCCCTGGACGGGGAGCTCTGCCCCTGCTGCCTGCTCCAGCACCCCCAGTCCGCTGGGCAGAAAGGACACCCTCACCCTTGCTCCCGGGTCCCTGAGAAGGGGCTCAGGTCTCAGGAGGGGAGGGAACGGCCCGGGTTTGGGCCAGGGGTCATCGCCTCTCTCAGACCTGCCGTGACCTGCTGTGGCCTGCTCTCCTTCCTCAGCTGAGGCTGCTGTACAGCACAGACCCTGCCCTGGGCCCCTACTACAAGGAGTCAGCCGTGACGGCCTTCAGGTGGGTGCAGGGGCAGAGGCTGGATGGGACGGTCCCTGGCCTGTCTGGGAGTGGGACTGGGGTGCAGTCTGTGTGCCTAAATGTCCTCCGACCCCAGGGGAGGAGGCTGGAGGTCCTAGCTCGGAGAGCCAGGGCAGGTCCTTGTTCCGTCCTTCCTGCAAGTTGCTTAGCAGCCTGAGTCTTCTGTCTCCCGGCGGGGGTGCCCATAGCAGTGTTGCCGGGATGAGGTGCCCAAAGGCATGTGGAGTGCTTGGCACTACCAGTAATGGCGGTGCTTTGTTGTGATTTTTACACGTTTGGGTTTGGGGGGCTTGGGATGCTCAGGCAGGCTTCAGTGAGTCCTCACATTTTCTGTGCTTGGGCAGTTTTCAAACATACTTTTTTTCCCCTTTCCTTCCCCGCCCCCCCCATAGACTTTATTCCCAAAGTACTTTTTATGTCGCATGTTCAGCTGAATCCTTAGGGATGCCGTGTGGCAGGTGGCATTCATATCCCCTTTCCCAGATGGGAAAACAGGCGCAAGAAGGTGATACTTGCTGTGCCCAAGTTAGTGGCCAAACTCCAACGCCTTGTATTTTCCTCAGCCCTGAGCCTGAGCTGGGCCCAGAGTCCGTCCGTCCGGCTGGACGTGAGGCCGTGAGAGCAGAGGACAGGGAGGCGATCTCTGCAGGGGATGGCAGGCTGGGTGCGCGTGCAGGAGAGTGGGGCGGACCCATCGGGCTGCAGTCTGCCCCGAGGGTGGTCCGGGAGAGTGTGCGGGGAAGGGGGAGCCCGGAGCCCCGCATCTCAGGCCCGCGGCTGTCCCCGCAGCGAGGGCAGCGTCATCGCCTACTACTGGTCGGAGTTCAGCATCCCGCCGCACCTGGTGGAGGACGCCGAGCGCGCCATGGCGGAGGAGCGGGTGATCATGCTGCCGCCACGTGCGCGGTCCCTCCACTCCTTCGTGCTGACCTCGGTGGTGGCCTTCCGTGAGTCGGGGCGGCCCAGGTGGGCAGGTGGAGCGGGGCTGGGCCCGGGACCATTGCGGGGGAACCAACGCGCCCATAGCCCAGTGCCCGGCCGGGCACCTCCCTTACCATAATAAGGAAGCAGGAATAAGGAAATAGACCATATCAGTAAAGACCTTATTCTGCCTCTTGTTCTCAGCCACTGACCCCAGAACATTACAGAGGACCCAGGATGGTAAGTATCATGCCCTTTTCCTCCTGTGGATGGAGAGGAGGAGGGATGTGGCCAGACGTCCTTGAGCCAGGGGGTCCCCAGAAGTCACATGGGGCTGATCCCTCCGCCTCTTCCAGGCCCTGCTGAGAAGCCCCCTTCTTGGTCTCCCAAGGTCCAGGGCAGCCTGGGATGTCTCAGAAGGGCCAGGCTTGGGGTGCACCCCCACCGGGTCTCGGGGTTGCTTCCCAGCTCTGCCCGGCCTTGTCCGCGCCCACGCCCTCCTCCTTGTCTCCTGCACAGACAGCTGCCGCTTTGCCCTGCACACCCGCAGCGGGGAGCTGACTCGCTTCACCACGCCCGGCTTCCCCGACAGCCCCTACCCAGCTCGTGCCCGCTGCCAGTGGGCCCTGCGTGGGGATGCCGACTCGGTACTGAGCCTCACCTTCCGCAGCTTTGACGTCGCATCCTGCGACGAGTATGGCAGTGACCTGGTGATGGTGTATGACACCCTGAGCCCCATGGAGCCCCACGCCCTGGTGCAGTGAGTATCCAGAGAGCGGGGTGGAGGTGGGAGGTGAGCAGCTATCTCTGCTGGGGCCGGGCTCCGGGACAAATTGCAGTGTAGGTTTGGGATACGGTTTATGACTCTTGGCCACGAGCCACTGCCAGACTTCCAGGCAGCAGGGACAGATGTGGTGTGACCCTCAGCATGAGCTCCAGCCAAGTTTCTGGGAGGTGATTTCCTCAGCTTTGGCAAGGATGGGAAGGCCCACCGGTCTCTAGGTGACAAATCCATCGTGAACGGGGTGTGCTTCTGTAACTGCTGGAGAGGCGGGGCAGCCCGCGGTTGTAAAGTGTAGGTTTTATTATTATTCAGGATGACTGCTGTTGAAGAGGCAGTTTGTTACTCACAGTTTCAAGAGGAGGGGCGGGGCACAGCATGGCACAGCTGGCACTCGGGCCACCTGGGGAAGAGCCAGAGTTGGTGGGGAGGCAGAGGGCGTGAGGGGAAACGTGGGCAAGAGCCTTTATTATGGTGTACCTGGGAAAGGCAGGACAAGGCAGATGGAAACAGGCTTAGGACTGGCTCGTTTGGGTGATTCCTGCGGGCTGTGGAACACAGGGGCTGTGTCTCCTTGTCCGGTACCTGGCCCTGGGATGATCTGGACAAGGAATAGTCGCCCCGAGTGTGAGATCTTGGTAGAGGAGGAAGGGGTGGGGGGGCCCTGGACTGGTTGGTTTGCAGATGAACGGTCCCCTTACTGTCCCCAGGCATCGGCTGGCCCTAGGAGGGCAGACTCTCCAGGTCAGCAAGGCCCCAGATGCCAAAGCCCCAGAATTACAGAAAATAAAAGAGCATGATTTATGCAGAGGGGGTGGGGCGCCAAGGTGAACGCCCCAGCCCAGGTGGAGCCCTCGGGGCGGTGCCGCAGGTCGGGGGTGAGCTGCCGCTCCCTGGCCCGCTGGGCCAGAGCCTTCTGTTGCTCTCCGTGGAAATGAGCTGGGTGGGTGTTTTGTGATTAATAATGGGCTAAAATTCTGTCCCAAAACAAGCTAGAACCATCTGCTGCCACAGCTGAGCAGCCAGGACTTCTTTTCTCTCTCTCTAATTTAGTAATTGTACAGCAAAGAAACACATGGTCCCATATAAAAGAATCAGCAAAGGGAGGATGAAAGTCAACTCATCATCTTACTACCTAGAAATACACCACTGTTTGTTCAACAAATACGGAGGAGTAGGAGAAATGAAATTGTTAAAATTAAAAAAAAAGGAAAGAAATACACCACTGTTACATGTTCGATGTATACCTCATACTTTCCCAGATTTTTTTACTCTGTGTGTGCTTAGAAACAGGATTATATTCTGCTTGTGCAATAGGATTGTATGTTCAGTTTTGTTATCTGCTTTTTAAAAATGAAGTATATTATGATCTTTCCACATCAGTCACCCTGTCTCTAAGCATGAATTTGTTTTTGTTTTTCTGTTTTTAAAGACAGAGTCTTGCTCTGTTACCCAGGCTGGAGTGCAGCCTCGAACTCCCGGGCTCAAGTGATCCTCCTGCTTCAGCCTCCCAAGTAGCTGAGACTACAGGCGTGTACCACCACACCCGGCTAATTGTTTTATTTTTTGTAGAGATGTCATTATGTTGTCCAGGCTGGTCTTGAACTGGCCTCAAGTGATCCTTCTGCCTCAGCTTCCCAAATTACTGGGATTACAGCGTGAGCCACCATGCCTGGCCTAAGCTTGGTTTTTTAATGGTTGCATAACATCACATTGGTTAGAAGCAGGTGACACAGTCAGGGTGACACAGTTGTTAACAGTGTGGACCCTGGAGCCAGAATGCCTGAGTTTAAATCGCGGCCCCACTGCTTATTAATCGTGGAATCATGGGCAACCTCTCTGTGCCTCAGTTTCCTAATCTGTTAGGTGGGGATAATAGTATGTATTTCATAGAGTTGTTATGAAGATTACGAGTTAATAGATATAAAAGCACTGAGAACTGTGCCAGCAGTTTTGTTACTACCACTGTTATTACTGAGCTTATAGTTTATTTAACACATTAACTGCCACATGAGTTGTATTTAACTCACGCTAGTTTTAAGCCCAGGGTGAAACATATATAACTCACACGTCTCTTCACCTTGGGAGCTGCAAGAACTAATTTTCAAGTTACATATGACTTACGCATAGAAAACCATAAATAATGACAAGTTTTTCATTAAATTAGAAAGGATCGTTTTGTTTTCAAAGTTTTTATTCTGTTTTTCTAATAAAGCACCGTCGCCCCAAGGAAAAAATTTTTTCTGTAGTGTGACAATGTGTTAACAAATCCTCTGTTGGTAGGCATTTACTGTTTCTAGGGCTTTGTTATTTTAAACCAAGGTGAACAGTGTCATCCCTAAGTCCTTACTCAGCATCAGTGGTTGTGTGGGGAGGACTTGCCTGAGGTCCCTACAGCTCCGCCCTTGGCCTTCGTGGATGGGACCAGGGCCTGGGATGGGGTCCCGTACCGCGCGGCCTGGGGAGTCTGGTCGGGCGTGTGGACGCTCGGGTCCGCTGCTCTCCTTAATGTCCACCCTCTGCCCCGCAGGCTGTGTGGCACCTACCCTCCGTCCTACAACCTGACCTTCCTTTCCTCCCAAAACGTCCTGCTGGTCACACTGGTAACCAATACTGAGCGGCGACATCCTGGCTTTGAGGCCACCTTCTTCCAGCTGCCAAAGATGAGCAGTAAGGCAGGGCCGGGCAGGGCGGGGACTCAGAGGGTGACCTCAGCCCAGGAGGCAATAGGCTGCCAGGGGTGGGAACCTGCGGCCTTAAGGCCACATGTGGCCCTCCGGATCCCCAGGTGCGGCCCCTTGACCCAATCCAAATTTCACAGAACAAACCCCGTTATTAAGACGATTTGTTCTGTAAAATTTGGGTTTAGGCAAAAGGCGGCACTCACGGATCCAGAAGGCCCTAGACCCAAGGGTCCGCTTGACCCTGTGGCCGTGAAACTGGCCCAGGTCAGTGACAGAGGTTGAAGCTGGAGCCAAAGGGCACTTTGCCGGCCGCCCAGGGCAGGATCCTCCTTAGAGCTCGCCAGCGCCCGGACCCGCCGGCACCTCGCTGTGCAGCCTCCGGGTGCCCAGGGGCGGCTGGAGACCTCTGGGCAAGGAGCCCGCTGCGGCCGCCTGCCTGGCCAAGCAGCTCCTCGGTCCTCACGCTCTTTCTCCTGCCTGTCCTGCCAGGCTGCGGAGGCCACTTACGTGACGCGCAAGGGACATTTAGCAGCCCCTACTACCCGGGCCACTACCCACCCAACATCGACTGCACGTGGAACATCGAGGTAGGAGCTGCGGGCTGTGTCTGAGAGAGAAAGGGAGGGAGGGACAGAGGTGGACGCTGCAGGTGGGCAGGTGAGGAAGGACAGAGGAAGGGAGGGCGTGATAGTGTCAACCAGGCCCACACTCGGATCCCGGCTCCTGACTGGTGACTCACTGGGGACCTTTGGCGGTCACGGATCCCCTCTGTGCCTCAGCTTGCCCCTAGGTAAAGTGAGGTGAGGGTGCCTGTTTCAAGGTGCAGTCTGGATGAGATCAGACCGTGTGGAACACAGAGAAAGCACTTGTTAAATGGCAGCAAGACAGGAGAGTCAGCCCTAGGTGCCCCTCACACCATCCCAGACAGCCGTCTCTTTTTCCTTTCTTCAAAATGCCAGGAGAGCTTTTTTAGTAAAACTTCATCTAGCCGGGTGTGGTGGCTCACACCTGTAATCCCAGCACTTTGGGAGGCTGAGGCGGGAGGGTCCCTTGAGGCCAGGAGTTTGAGAGCAGCCTGGACAACATAGTGAGACCCTGTTTCTACAAAAATCAGAAAAATTAGCTGGTCATGGTGGTGCAAGCCTATGATCCCAGCTACTCAAGAGGCTGATGCGGGAGAATCACTTGAGCCCCGGAGTTCAGGGCTGCAGTGAGCTATGATCATGCGCCTGCACTCCAGCCTGGGCAACAGAGTGAGATCCTGCCTCTAAACAAACAAACAAACAGCTTCTTCAGTAATGGAATAACGTCGGTCCTTCCTTAGTAATGGAATAGTGTCTCTCCCTGCTCCATGCCATCCCCACCCCCCCACCGCCTGTGACGTCTTTGGGTTTGGGAAACAGGGACAGGAGCTGCCGAGTCCCAGTGGCCTCTCTCTCTTCAGGTGCCCAACAACAAGAACGTGAAGCTGCGCTTCGAAGTCTTCTACCTGCTGGAGCCCAACGTGCCCCTGGGCACCTGCCCCAAGGACTACGTGGAGATCAACGGGGAAAAGTGAGCCCCTGGGGCGTGGGGGCCCCGGGCCCACAGTGCTGGGGGGAGGGGGTCCCGTGAGCCCCCTGGTGCTCCATCTCGAGCTGCCCCCCTCACCCTGCGCCGCCCCCGCAGGTACTGCGGAGAGAGGCCCCAGTTTGTGGTTACCAGCAAGAGCAGCAAGATCACCGTTCGCTTCCATTCGGACCAGTCCTACACGGACACCGGGTTCCTGGCCGAATACCTCTCCTATGACTCCAGTGACCGTGAGTGGATGTCGTGAGGAGCAGGGCCTGGTTAGAGGACCCGCCCGAGATCGCTGTCTGCCCCGTTCTTGCTGGCATTACACTTACTGATTCGAGACAGCGCAGAGTGTGAGATGCGTGTCGCGCTAGTAACTTTGAGGAAAACATGCTACTTTTAGTGTATTTATTAAGGAAGGCTGGTGGTGGCCGCTGGTGCACTCTGGGGTTGTCGTCCCAGCATGTGGCACCTGGACCCAAGCCCTCCTCTCCGGGCTCCTATGGGCCATCTGTCCCTCTGCTTCTGCGTGACCGTGACTTTGGCGATCTGGGCTTGTCTTTGTGGCCTTTTAGCACCTTTAGGGTTAATAGTATAATTCTTAGACATACCGAAAAATACTGGCTGGTCCGATGGTAGTGGGTTATCAGAACTTACTAACATTAGTGCCACTCAAGTTGGTATTCGACCCCCCACTGCTAAATTTGGCTTATAAAAAAAAGTACTGTTGGCCGTGGGAACAGCAGCTCTTCCACAGACACGACGACTTTTTATTTCAACCCTGTGTCATAGAATAACCTTCTGGAAGATATTCTAACTGATCTTAGGAGTCCAAATTTAAGGTAAAATTCGCTTGCACGACTTACCACCAAAGGTATCATTGGATGAACAAATACCTTTGATCTAAACACTTACCTGTGACCAAAGCAGACCTGTGCAGAGGTGCTGACAGTGGCCGCCTTACAGCGTCGTCATCTGCCCGATGGCAGCAGTTGTCAGATATCCCCCGATTTCAGAAACATTGAAATGTGGAAAATATGGTAGAATGAAGGAAATGGCTGACGTCGTTTTACGTTTGGATGGGACTCATGCATCGCCGGCCTGCCGAGCTGCTGTTGCCCTGTGTCGCAGACGAGGAGCCCGGCCTCAGAGGACCTGGCGGTCCAGGACAGGGCGGTAGAAGGGCCTGCGACCCAGCCAGCCTCTCTCCACTGTGCCTATGGCTTTCCAGCTGGAGGGTCCCACACCGGCCCTCCCGCACTCAGGCTGCTAGTGTAGCAGCCCCCTCGCCAAAGCTCAGTGGGCTCGGGTGGCGCCTGCCCTGGCCCCAGAGCTCCACCCCTGCAGGGAGATGGCCATGCTCCCAGCAAAAAATCAGGTCCCTTTGGTAGGGTCGTTGCAAAGGATAAGAAAATAATAGAAAATGGAAAATAATGGAAATAAAAAAATACACAAAGACGAAGGTATGGTCTTATAGATTTATAAAGATTATAGGCAAAGCGGGTACTCAGGGGGCCTGGATTTCTCCGTCAGTCTCAAAAGGCCACGAGTGAAGTTTTACACAGGCATTTATAGGTTACAGTGATCGGTTGCCAGGGGTAACAGATTTACATACCAACAGGTAGTTCCTCTTAGGTTAGCAGTTTTTCAAAAGGCTTCTTCAAATCCCTTAACTATTTCTACGTGAACAAATGATTACAAAATCGTTCAAAGGCTAACTTCTAAGTTCTCAGGTAAATCCATCACTTAGCAGAGGGGTTAAACAGAGATGTATTGGCTCCGTATTTCCTTTATCAGGTTATTGTGAGTGGAGACAGGTAGTCCGGAGTTTAAGCAGGAACTGTCCCTTGGGCTCATTGATTTAACCAAAAGGGGCCGGCCGGCCGGCGGGCACTCTTTGATCAGCTCCCCTCCTGTGGCTCCCAGCAGACCTGCCTTGCTTTACAAAACAAGTCCCAGCCCCAGGTCTGAGAATCGCGGCGCCACTGCCGGATGCAGCCGCCACCAGTCTTTCAGAGATGCCCTCCTGAGGTGAAACAGCTTTCGATACGCAAACCAGCACGTTCACATATTCCTTCAGGGCAAAGCCCTGCAAAACTGCTGAGACGTTTCTGTCTCCAGTATATTTGTATTAATTCATGGAGCAACACACCCCTGCTCCTGTGTGTGTTTGCCGCGGGTGCTCAGTGCGGCTGTGCGGATGGCCCAGGGAGGAAGGGAGGGAGGGAAGGGGAAGCTGGCCGAGGGAGGCGGTGTGTGCGCGCCTCAGGCCCACCTGTGCCCCGCAGCGTGCCCCGGGAAGTTCACGTGCCACACGGGGCGGTGTATCGAGAAGTCGCTGCGCTGCGACGGCTGGGCCGACTGCACCGACTACAGCGACGAGCTCGACTGCCGTGAGTTGGGCTGGGAGCCCCAGCCTGTCCCCACCTGCCCTCACCGCGTCCCCTGGCTTCTGCCAGCCGACCCCTGTGGCAGGAAGGCCCAAGGTGGCGGGAGTTTGTCCTCAGCCGCTGTGCAGAGACATCTGGCCCCTTCCCCTCTCCCTGCGTTTGGAGCTCTTGGTCTCTGTGGGAGCAGGCAGTGGAGTTTTCCAGAGCGCAGAGGTCAGCTTCTGTAGCTGGTTTGCAGGGAGCGCCAGGCTGCTCTCCGGAAGGGCAGGCGGTCCCCCCACCCCCAACGTGGCTGCCCAGGTAGGCAGGCGGCTGAGCCTCCGCGCTCACCCCGCCCTCACCCCCGCGCCAGGGTGCAACGCCTCCCACCAGTTCACGTGCACCAACAAGTTCTGCAAGCCCCTCTTCTGGGTCTGCGATGGCATGAACGACTGCGGGGACAACAGCGATGAGCTGACGTGCAGTGAGTGCTGCTGGGGCGGGACTGGGTGCAGGGAGTGCCAGCGGGGGTGGGCCTGGGTGCAGGGAGTGCAGGTGGAAGTAGGTGGGCCTGGGTGCGGGGAGTGCAGGTGGAAGTAGGTGGGCCTGGGTGCGGGGAGTGCAGGTGGAAGTAGGTGGGCCTGGGTGCGGGGAGTGGTGCTGGGGTGGGACTGGGTGCAGGGAGTGCAGGTGGAAGTAGGTGGGCCTGGGTGCAGGGAGTGGTGGTGGGGGCGAGCCCAGGTGTAGTGGGTACAGGTGGGGGGTGGGCCTGGGCTTCCCTGCTGGGCTGGTGCCGGCAGGGGCAGGTCGCTAAGTCCTCGTGTGTCCCCAGCTTGTCCAGATCAGACCTTCAAGTGCTCCAACGGGAAGTGCCTCCCAGAGAGCCAGCAGTGTGACGGGAAGGACGACTGTGGGGACGGCTCAGATGAAGCCACCTGTGTCAGTGGTGAGGCCCGGCCCCACCTGACTTGCTGCTGGGGGGGCTTTCGTCCTAGTGAAGGTGCTCCCCGAGGAGCCGCCGTGGGCACGCTCACATGCCGCGCGCCCAGAGCATAATAAACAAACCACCTGTGTGTTCAGTGTGATGAGAAAGGGCGTCAGTGGGGAGAGGACCTTCTGGAAGGTGGAGAACCTATAGCAGGGCTGGAGGGACAGTGGATGTGGGTGTGGCTGGGTGGGGGGTGTTGGGTGGGTGGATCATGAGGTGCCATCCCGGGCTTGCTGGCACTGGCCCCAGCTTCGGCTTGGATGCTGTGGATTGATTCCCTCCCCGTGTCGTCCTCCCTGAACAGTGAGAGTGGTCAGCTGCACCACACACACCTATCGCTGCCAGGACGGGCTCTGCGTGAGCAAGGGCAACCCCGAGTGCGACGGGACAGAAGACTGCAGCGATGGCTCGGATGAGAAGGACTGTGGTGAGCAGGGGCCCTGAGCATGGTTGTGCAGGTTGTTCACTGAGCAGGGTACCCGCCCACCTACGGGTGCTCTGGAGGCGGCAGTCCCACCGGCACCTCGATCACCCAGCTCTGTGCCCAGGTGAGGTGTGTCCCCAGGAGGAAAGGGCGACTTTGCCAGTTGGCACAAAGGCACTGCCCCACAGGCCAACTCTGGTCCTGGAGAAAGGACCCGGGCAGCCAGCACGTCAGCGCCTCCGTGGCTTGCCCGGGCTCCTGGCGGCGGTGCCGGGCTGAGCCTTACCCTGTAGACGCGGCCACGGAGGAGGGGCCTGGAGAAGCGCGGCCCGGCTTGCCCAGGCACTGGGCAGGGTTTCACCCTCACCCGCCGCGTAGTTGAATTTGCAGCCTCTGTGTATTTCAGAAGGACTGGCCACGGGTTAAGTTTGAGAACAGCTGCAGCTATTCTGTGACTTCATGTCACCCATCTGCTCTTTCCCCTGAGAGCTGTGCCCTTCAGCATTCAGTGAGGAAATCTAGGCAAATGACACTCAAATTAAATCTAAGCAAACCAGCAGGCATCTGGAGGCCCCTTGCCGCCGGGGGCGGGCGGGGCGGGGTGAGAGTTTCGAATTGGGGGTGGGAGGGCAGGTGGGAGTCAGAGGGTCTGTGATGCTCAAAAGTAGTTCTAGGGGGTCCCTCACACTGTGTCTGCTCCCACAGTGCTATGCACCCCGAAAGGTGACTTCCCCAAGTGGGGTCTCACTGTACTGGTGCGTGTCCCCTTAGGGTTATGTTGTCCTTTTGCTCTCTGTCCCCTCTGCAGACTGTGGGTTGCGGTCGTTCAGCAAACAGGCCCGGGTCGTCGGGGGCACGGACGCAGAGGAGGGCGAGTGGCCCTGGCAGGTGAGCCTGCACGTCCTGGGCCAGGGCCACGTCTGTGGGGCGTCGCTCATCTCCCCCAACTGGCTGGTGTCCGCAGCCCACTGCTACATTGACGACAAAGGATTCAGGTGGGTGTGCAGCAGGGAGCCTCCTCGCAGGCCCCTGTGTCTGTGAGTCATGCCAGGGTGGGCTGGACAGACGTCCCAGGACAAGGATTAGCAATTGCAGTAAAGAAACGCACTTTTATTAGGTTCCCACTCTCAGTCAAGCCCTATCTCTGCACCTCTCCTAACAGCTCCTAACAGGTTGGTTAGGCAGATCTGATTATATCCTCGTCAGACAGAAACTAAGGTCTGGAGAAGTGAGGACATTTGCTTGGGGTTGCACAGCTGTTAAGTGGCAGAGCCAGACTGGAGCCCGGGCGTGCTGGTTTCGAAGCCTGCGCTGCTCCACTCCTTGGGATTGGCCGAGACCAGCCTTGGATTCGGTGTTCCAGCTCCACTTGCAGGCGACCTTGAGCAAACTATTCGAACTTCCCAGGCCTTGGGTTCTTCGCTGATGACGGTAATGTTATCAGTGCTCATCCTTAGAGCTGTGAGAGTTAAATATGCTGTGCGTGAGACACTTAGCACTGGGCCTAGCGCATAGTAGGTGCTCAGGACATCGTAGCCTCCGACACATGGCAGACGAGAGGCCTGGAAGGAAGGGTCACGTTGACATCCCATGATAGGTAGGCAGGGGCCAGGGTCTGGGAGGCCAGAGAATCAGCAGGAACGGGCCAGGTTGCAGGGCTCGGGCCATTTGTGTCTCAGCTCCTGGCCTACCCAGGCCCTCCGGTCATGGGCTGCAGGAAGGAGTCTCAGGGGACAGCTTACTCTGAAGAAGCAGGCACGGGGGCACAGGCCTTCCAGGGAGACCCACCCTCGGAAGGCAGGCACTTCCTGCTGGCTGCGTGCTCTCCTGCGTAGGCAGCTCCAGGAGCAGCCGCCGTCCGCAGGGAGGAGAGATGGGCCCACCACGGGGAGGAGGCCTCAGGCACAGATGTGGCCCATGGCCAGGCAGATGCGCCCTGCATGCGTCGTGGAGATGGCTGGCAAAAGCCCGGAGGAAGCAGAGCCAGCTCGATGGTCCCTGGGCCTCGCTGGGTGCTTGGAGAGCAGCCTGGTGCAGCCCGAGACCGTCATTTTGTCACACTCCACTCCACCTTGGGCAGGAGTGATTTTCTTTTTGGGGTGATGAGAGCTTCTTTAAGAATTTTTTTAAGTAAATTATTTTGGAACCCAGACAAGTTGCAAAGATGGCACAGAATTCCCTAATACCCCTCACCAAGCACCCTCGTCGACGTGTTTGTCAACGGTAAGAAACCAGCATTGGCCCTTCACTGTTAACTAAGCTCCAGGCTTCACGGGGCTCCTGCCCTGACCTCCTTTCTGTGCCAGGACCTGGGCCAGGCTGGCACATTGCGTCTCATCCTGTCTCCAGCCTCTTCCAGGTGGTGACAGTTTCTCCGTCTGTTCCTGCTAGTCTGGAGGCCACGTGTCCTGAAGGGTGTCCTCCCAGTCTGGGTGTGTCTGACGGTCTTCTCGTGAGTGCACTGGGGTCGTGAATGTTTGGAAAGAGCATCACGTCATACCGGCAGTAAATGACGCCAACATGACTTGTCGCTGGTTAGCCTTTCTCATTTGGCTCAGGGAGTCTTCGCTGGCTTTCTCCTTTCTATGCTCTGATCTTCGATGTGAGTTCACTTGGAATTCTGCGAGGAAGGCTTGTCCCTTCTCTCCCGTTTATTTAATCATTTGTTTATATTTGTATGGACCCATATATTCGTTTTATGTTTGGGGTTGTAATCCAGTACCATGACATTTACTTTGTTGCTCAGATTGTTCCAGATGTGACCACCAGGAGCTCTTGGAGGTTGGCTTCTGTGTTTCTTTGACGTGCTCGTCCTTTTGCTTTTTTGAGCCATTTCCTTGCTTTCTGGCACTGCCGGGTACTCTGGGCTTGTCTCGGATTTTCCCTGCCCCAGCCCTTAGCATCAGCCATTTCTCTAAGGAGCCCTCTACTGGGGGATGGTATTTAGAAACCAAGGTGGTGGCTCAGTGTGCTCCCGTCCCGGTGTTGCTGTGCCTGGCCCCTGGGCAGGTCGCGGTGGGCGACAGGCGTGTGTGTGCTTGCTGACAACTCACCCTGCCCTCACGCACCACCGCCGCCTCTTTTCCTTTGCTTCACTATTTCATTTCTCGTTTCCTTTTCCTCCTTCCGTTGGTATCAGTCTACGCCTGCCAGTTAATAGTGCAATCGATACATTCAGTAGCCACTGTTACTGTCAGCGCTAGGGAGACGCACACGAGCAAGGCTTGGTCTCTGCAGACTGTACTTTGCAGACTTGCCAGGTGGGGAGAGATGTCTCACACACACACGCACATGCACACACACGCACACGCACATATGCACACACACACACACAAACGCACGCACACAAACGCACGCACACAAACGCACGCACACATGTGCACACAAACGTGCACACATACGCACGCACACACGGACACGTACACGCACACATGCATGCACTTGCACACACGCACACACATGCACGCACACACGTACACACATGCGCAGGCACACGCACGCACATGCACGCACACACATACATGCACACACGCACACACATACACGCATGCACGCACACACGCACACACATGCACTTGCTGCCAGAACCGTGTGTGGCTACCTCGGGCCCAGCGTGTGTGGAGTTAGCGCTCTGCCCAAGAGACTTTTGGGAGCACCTTTACGAGCAGGGAGTCTGAACGAAAGGAAGGGCGAGGGTGTTTGCCAGCCTGGCCAGTGGCTCAGACCCTCCTCGTGTGCGGAGGCAGGGCGGTGTGGAGTGCGCGGGGCCCTGGAGTCGGGTTTCTGTGAATGGGTTGCCGAGAGCGGGTATAATGTTGTAAGAGCACAGGCTGCCTGGGTCCAAACTGTGGCCTGTGACGACATATTACCTGTGTGATACTGGGCAAGTTACTAAGCCTGTCAGTGCCTGAGTCCTCTTCTTAAAAAGGGCGGCCCTACCTTGCAGGGCGTTTGGGGGTAAAATGACTTAGTGTGCCGGCGCTGAGCGGAGCTCTGCCTGAGTGCTGGCCACTCCCGGCTGCTCTGCAGCCCCTGGGCGTCGCCGTGGGAGACCTGATGGCTGCCTCTCCACAACCGGTCTCAGCTGCTGGTAGCAGCGCATACCGTAAACAAGCAGAGACGGTCTGCTGATGTGACCAGATACTGTCCTAGCTGTGCTGGCTTCAGGGAAAAGACCACTGTGGGGGGAAAAGGGGCTGCGGGAAGGACGGGGGTGGGAAGGGGCTGCAGCCCGGGCTGTTGGCTGTCGGGGCTGGCGTGGGGGAGGGAGGTGGAAAGCTGCAGACGCGGGGCAGAGAGCTCGGGATCCCAGTGGATGGGGCCAGAGGGGACCAGGGTGGCTCTGCTCTCGCCCCATCCCACCACATCGGTCCAGCGCCCTGGCCTCCCAAGTTCTCATTCAGAGATGTCCCTGAAACATCTCTGCTGTTTTCCAAATGGCAAAACTGCTACTGCCTTGGGCGCCCTGGCCCAGGTGGCTCAGCACCTCTGCCACCTCCTCCCTCGCCTCTCACACGCCGGGCCACATCCCACGAGGCCAGAGCGCTCTTCCCAAGTCTGGTCACGTCGGTCTCCCGCGTCAGTGCCTGCCGCCGCCGCTTACAGGATGAAGCAGGACTCCTTCCCGTGTCTAGCACGGCCCCTGCCTGTCTGTCCAGCCTCAGTCTCCTGTCCTGCCCTCACACCTTCCCCATATTCAATTTAGGGGCTTCCTGAACATTCTCTTCGCTCTCTTTAAATATGCTGCTTTCTCCCCCACCCGCAGCTTTGGCCGGTCCTGTTTGATGTCAGGGCTTGGTTCCTGACTCCCACCCTGTCCTCTTCCACAGCTTCCTGCCAGTCCTCTGTGGGACACTTTTCACTTCGTGCTGTAATCGGTGGCTTTCGTCTCTCTCCCCCACGTGCACCGTGAGCGTGAGGTCTGGCTCTAGCACAACTGTGGGACATTTAGATGCCCGGCAGTTACGGAGTGAATCGATGGGTGGACACTGGGCGGGCACCGGGGCCTCACTTGGCAGAGAATTGTCTTAGATCTTGGGAATAAGACAGAAAGGATCTCACAAAAGCAGTTGCTAGGAAGTTATCTTCTGGCAGCAACAGAGTAGAGTGGACAGGGACCAGAGGCCCACATGGCGGCCACCACTTTGCTCTGGGCATGCGATTCTGTAGGGAGGTGCTGCAGGGACGGCAGGGAGGGCGAGAGAGGCTTTGTGTGGGTCCGGCGGGGAGGGATGCTGAGGAAGAGGCCCGGTCTGGCGTCAGGGGGAGGGAGGTGCTGTGGTGGACGGTTCCGTCGCCTTGAGACCCCCCAAGAGGTCAGGGGAAATGAAGCGTCTTTTTATGCTTTTCTCTATCGTACACATTTTCTATTTTATTTTATTTTTATTTTTTAGGTTTTTTGAGACAGAGTCTCACTCTTTTGCCCGGGCTAGGGTGAGTGCCGTGGCATCAGCCTAGCTCACAGCAACCTCAAACTCCTGGGCTTAAGCGATCCTCCTGCCTCAGCCTCCCGAGTAGCTAGGATTACAGGCGTGAGCCACCAGGAATTGCCATATTTTATTTTATTTTATATTTTTTGAGACAGAGTCTCGCTGTTGCCCGGGCTAGAGTGAGTGCCGTGGCGTCAGCCTAGCTCACAGCAACCTCAAACTCCTGGGCTCCAGCGATCCTCCTGCCTCAGCCTCCTGGGTAGCTGAGACTTCAGGCATGCGCCACCACGCCTGGCTAATTATTTCCATATATTTTTAGTTGTCCAGCCAGTTTCTTTCTATTTTTAGTAGAGATGGGGTCTCACTCTTGCTCAGGCTGATCTCTAACTACTGGGCTCAAACGATCCTCCTGCCTTGGCTTCCCAGAGTGCTAGGATTACAGGCGTGAGCCACAGTGCCCGGCCTTGAAAAATTCTAGGATACGGTCAAGGGTCACGCCTTATACTGCATCATGAGGTTTCTTTAGACTCTTTCTAGTCTAGGGTAGTTCCTCCAAGCCTTCTATTTGTAGTCTCTTATGGCATTGGTGTTTCTGGAACTTTCAGACCAGTTACTTTGCAGGATGTCTCTTGGTTTGGACTTTCCTGATTGTTGTTCGCGGTCTGAGTTGAGAAGCGCTATACAGGTGACGCACAGCCTCTCAGGACGCACGTGCTGCTGGGTGGTGAGGGGGCTGGGAGAGGAGCCCGAGTACCTGGTTCAGGTGGGGTCCACCAGGTTCTCCATCATGAAGGGACTGTCCACCTTGGTTATGAATGCATCATGTCGGGTGATACTTTGAACGACTGAAAGTGTCTGGGCCCCAGCAGTTGCGCCCATCGGCCCGGCATTTGCTGCCGATGATTCTTGGGTGTGCAGATCGTTGCTGTGGCAGGTCCAAATGGGATTCCTTAGGGTATGATTGCTTCTAAATTTAGCAGCTGGTTTTTCTCTAGAAAGAATAGCTTTCCCGGCCAGGTGCGGTGGCTCACAGCTATAATCCCAGCACTTTGGGAGGCCGAGGCGGGAGGATCACTTGAGGCCAGGAGCTTAAGACCAGCCTGGGTAATAGAGCGAGACCCTGTGTCTACAAAAAATAAAAGAAGAAAAAAAGAATAGCTTTTCTTCTTCCCTCATAAGCTTTTTTGAAATTACATTTTAGACTTAGGGTGGGCTGCTGCACCCCCCACCCTGTTTTATTCTGAGTGTGTAATAGTTTCACCGTGCTGTTATTTATTCTGGTGTGCGTGTTATCTTGACTGTAGCCAGTGAGGGCTTTGTCAGGTTGGCCGCGCCGGGGTTTGAGTGCTCGCTCACTTCCTGCAGAAACACAGTGCTCCAGGTTCGCCTTACGCCTTCGCTGCCCCAGATCTGAAATCAGTCATTTCTCCAGGGAACGCTGGCTCCTTTCAGTAGAGAAGGGCACTTGGAAACCAAGTTCTGGGCGCTACTGGGGAGGGCATTGCTTTTAGGCAATTGTTTAAAAATCTTCAGTTTTTACTGACACCTCAGATCCCAGTGCGTGTCTGTGTGTCCCTGTCCCCACACTGGGAGGTGGCTCCCGGACACACCTGTGTATTGAGTCTTGCCAAGTCCTCCTGTAGGTGATACAGTTTCAGAATCGCTAACCCTATTCCACTGCCAACAAACACCTGGTACATAAAACTCAATATAGTTTTCAGTTCATTTTGGTCTTAGGATATATGCCATGTGTTCAGAAATTATTTGGGTTGATTTTTGTGTCACTCCTTCTGGGGAAGATCAGGTTCACGGGATGCCTGTTTTTTGATAATCAGATTAAAAGCGTATTCAAAGAAGGGGGGAAGGAGGTCAAGAAGGGTTTATTGCTGCAGAGGGAGGCACTTAGTAAAGTTTCCAGTTTAGGGGCAAGACCGAGAAAGAGGCCAGCCCTGCCCCCACCCCGCACCGCAGCTGCTGGCGCCTGGTCTGCGCGGAGCGGCCTTCTCCAGGCCTCGCAGCGCTCGGCAGGCGCCCACGTGCGCGGACCCGGCGTCCTCACACGGCCTCGCGGCGGCTCCCCCTCCCAGGTACTCCGACCCGAAGCAGTGGACGGCCTTCCTGGGCCTGCACGACCAGAGCAAGCGCAGCGCCCCGGAGGTGCAGGAGCGCAGGCTCAAGCGCATCGTCCCCCACCCCTCCTTCAACGACTACACCTTCGACTACGACATTGCGCTGCTGGAGCTGGAGCAGCCAGCCGAGTACAGCTCCGTGGTGCGGCCTATCTGCCTGCCCGACGCCTCCCACGTCTTCCCGGCGGGCAAGGCCATCTGGGTCACAGGCTGGGGGCACACCCAGCAGGGAGGTGAGCTTCGGGCGGGGCCGGGGACCTGCAGAGCACCTGGGGCCTTGCCTGTTCTCTGCTGCCTCTGCGTTTCCAGCCAAGGCAGCCGGCGTCTGCTGGCCTCTGGGCTGGTGGCTCACCTGCCCCCTTTCCCTCTGCCTGTCCAGGGAGGGAACGGAGGTGTCTGTCAGGAGGGTGTCGGATTTACGGGCTGGGCTCCGGGTTGGAGGCCCGACAGCCTGGCCGTGCCCCTTCAGTACCTGGGGGACCTAGGCAAGGTGCTGAAACTCCCTGACCCTGTCTCTTCATCTGCAAAACGAAGATGGAAACGCCTTCCCAGATGGTCCTTAAGAAATGCCAGAGGGTGGGTCTGAAGCACTCTGGGACTTAGAGCGGCCTCCTGAGCGGTGCCTGCGTCACGCCCCGTCACGGGAGCCACCTCCACTGCCACCTGGCCCTTCTGCTGTGGCTGAGGGAAGCAGGCGTTAGTTGGCAAATGCTAGATTGAAAAGAATCTGCTATAATATTAACGTAACACATTGCAGGCAAGGTGTAGAGTAGAGAGGAAAAAGCACAAGCCAGCCCGGCAGCTCTGCTGCCCTGACAAAACCCGGCGGCCTTCGTGCACGTTCTCTGTCTCCCCGATTGTTGTTTCCTGGCCCTGGTCACCGCGGTGTCTTTGGATCTCACAGCACATGACAGATTTTCAGCATGTCCCCGCTTACTCTCTGCGGCTGCCTCCCAGATGTGCCCTCAGTTACTTAACCATTTGTGAGCCGCTCACCCGCCCGCCCTGCCCCTCTGCGCAGGCACCGCGGCGCTGGTCCTGCAGAAGGGCGAGATCCGCGTCATCAACCAGACCACGTGCGAGAAGCTCCTGCCGCAGCAGATCACGCCCCGCATGATGTGCGTGGGCTTCCTCAGCGGCGGCGTGGACGCCTGCCAGGTGCGTTGACGGGCGGCAGGGGCGACCGGCGGGCGGGCCACGGCGGGGCAGGGGCTCCGGCAGGGGCTCACGGCAGGCCTGTCTCTGCTCAGGGTGACTCCGGGGGCCCCCTGTCCAGCGTGGAGGCGAACGGGCGGATCTTCCAGGCCGGCGTGGTGAGCTGGGGGGAAGGCTGTGCGCAGAGGAACAAGCCAGGCGTGTACACGAGGCTCCCTGTGTTGCGCGCCTGGATCAAAGAGCAAACTGGGGTGTAGGCGCAGGGGCCGCCCACCCCAACGTGCACATCTCTGGGGCCACCGGACACACCTACCTGCAGGGCCGCTCACCGGGCACGCCAACATGCACACCTGCAGGCTGCCTGGACCGCTTACTGCATCCCTGCCTTGGGCCCCCAGAACCCAGACTGTGAACGGCATCCCCAGGACTGCGTGCCGGAGAGCCCGCCCCCGACTGAGCTCCACAGCGGGGCTGGGGCTGAGGAGGGGAGGACACTGGTGGTGCTGGTGGCCCAGCTGGGGACAAAGGTTTGCAGACACAGCCTCCCCCTGCAGCCCCAAGCTGGGCCAGGACTCTTCCCTGCAGATGTGCTTCCTCTGTCTCCAAGGAGCAGCCGCAGCCAGCTCCCGGGACTTCCTGGGTGGAGGTGGGGCTGCAGGCTCCGGGCAGTGGGGTCCTGGGGTCACACTCATCAGGAAACCCAGGCACGAAGAACCTTGGGAAACAGGCCTAAGATTGGAATTGTTTCACCGGCCCCCAGGGTGGGCTTCAGTGTGTGTGTTTGTGTATATGAGTAAAACATTTTATTTCTTTTTAAGTATTTTTTTTTCTTACTAGAGTTGGGCCCTCCTTTCTCCTTCCTTCTAGCTCTGTTTGCAAGAAACTGGAGTCCGGCGGAGCGGGGTCCCTGTGCCTTGTCTCCTCCAGGCCAGCAAGGGGCCGTGCTCCTGCTCCTACCATAGCTTCCGAGCTCAGGGGCCTGGTGCCCGGAGAGGAGGGCACCCAGGCTGGCGGGGGAGCCTGGCCAGTTACGGGCAGGGGATGCGGCTGCTGCCTGGGCCTGGGCCCAACCTAGGAGGGGGAGGATCTTCGTCAGAGGGAGATGGGAGGAAGTGCGGCTTTGCGTTTGGTGGGGAGGTGGTCATGTGAACTGTGCATGTGTTTGTGCGTGCATGTGTGTGCTCGTGTGTGCGTGCATGCGTGTGAATGCGTGCACGTGTGCACACACACAGACGAGGCCGTGCATGAAGCCCACCTGTCCAGCTTGGGCTGAGTGGATGGGTCCCGAGGCCTTGGAGGAATGAAGCCGCCTTGCTCGAGGGCACCCACACCTCCTGTGCCATCCCCGTGATTTTTATGTATCGATGTGAAACATTCTCTCCTTGCTTGGGGTGGCCCAGAGGGACAGTGTCAGAGATCTGGGGAGGAGTTAGGGGGCTTCGGAAGGGACACTTGAGGGCTGCTTGTATGTTGAGGCACCACGCGAGCTGGGGAAGAGGCACGGCGTAGGGAGAGTGATCACATGGCCAGTGTCATTGAGGGCAGAGGGGTGGCCTTTGCTCATCGCTGTGTCTCCAGGTCAGGCCTGTTTCTAGAAGACGCTAGTATGCATTTCATAAACGAGTGGTCTTTGCTCTCCATGACTATGGAAACAAAATGGAGGAAAGGACACGGTCTGGTGGGAGCAATCCAGCAAGACTTCTCAGAAGAGGTGAGGTTTGGCTGCCTCTTTCCTTTTAGCCTGAGTGTCTCACTCTCTGGAGGGAAAGAAAGGCTTTGTCTAGAACCCGCGCACGTGTTCACGTTGGATTTTCCTCCCAGGGAAGAGAGAGAAGATCTGTTCTTACCAAGGTGCGGGAAGTAGAAAGAATGAAGGTGACCCCAAAAGACTGCGCAGACTGTACCATGGAAAATGTCATTCCTTTTCTCCCCTGACATGGTCACTTCCTCCGGACTGTCTTGCACAGAAGTGTCCCGGTGCAGGTGATGAGCACGAGACTCCATTAAATGGACAGGTTCCACGCGGCGCGTGTGCGATCTGGTTCCTAAGTGTGCGTGAATGTTGGTGGCCGGAGCTTAGCCCAAGTGTGGACGTGGTTGCCCGCACCGTGGAGTTCAGGGAGCCAGCCCAGCCTGTGCCACCCACAGCACCCTCACTTTCCTCTGTGGCCTGACATCTGTCTTGTCAGCTCACTCCCCGGTCGGATACCCAGGCCTGGCTGTCAGAAGACTCCTGCGAAGTCTGTCAGAAGATGCCTGCTCTCCAATGGCAGCGTCTCGCTCCGGTTCTCCTCTTCCAGGTTGATGTGGTTTAGCAGCCTCAGTTTCCCATGTGGGGAATGGGTCACAGATGGGTCCTTCAGGATCACCCCCACCCTCTCCAGGACACTCAGTGGGAGGTCTGGGGTGGTGACGAGGCGTGCCAACTGTGACAGCGGTTGGTTCTCAGTGTGCTCCCTGGGCAGGGACATTGGGGCCACTGGGACTCAGGGACAGTCTCATGTTTCACCCAGACCTCCCGGATTGGAAACTCAGTCGGGGGCCGGTGGTCTGCACTCTGAGAGGCCTTCCAAGTGATTCTAACACATGATGAAGTTTGACAAGTGCTGTCCTAGCAGTGGGTCTTGCCACTTCGAGTGCCATGGACCCATGGCATCCCCAAGCACTCCACGGGGCACCCAGAGCTGGGGTTTGCAGACATGCCCTTGGCCCTGGCATCCTGGCGGGAACAAGGCTGAATTTAGAGAAGCATTTGATCCCTGGAAAATCAGTGGAGTATCAATGCCTTTAAAAAGATTATGGAAGCTAGTGCGGTGGCTCACGCCTGTAGTCCTGGCACTCTGGGAGGCTGAGGCAGGAGGATCACTTGAGGCCAGTAGTTCAAGACCAGCCTAAGCAAGAGCAAGACCCCATCTCTACAAAAAATAGAAAACAGCCAGATGCAGTGGCGCATGCCTGTAGTCCCAGCTAGTCGGGAGGCTGAGGCAGGAGGATCACTTGAGCCCAGGAGTTTGAGGTTGTGGTGAGCAATGATGACGCTGCTGCACTCTAGCTGGGGTGACAGAGCGAGACTCTTGCCCAAAAAAAAAAAAAAAAAAAGATTATGGAGCCAAGTTACTTTCGACTGGGGATCAGAGTAGGCTAGAATCCTTAACCAGCGGGAAGTCAGACATCAGACACATTGCTGATAGCTCTAATGAAGACAGTCATGACTGGTACAGACAATCTGAGTTGACAGTGGACATCGGCCAGAGGCCTGCGTGGGTCTCTACTGACCTGCCCCCCCCAGGGGGTCGCTGCTGCGGCTGAGGTCTGGACAGTGAGAGGAGGGGTGGCTGGGCGAGCAGGGGGCAGACCCCGTGCAGAGGCCTGGGTAGGGAGAGAGCACAGCGCTGGGGTTGGGCCCCCACAATCTCGGTGCTCCCCCGTGGAGTCTTTCCTCCTGACTAGCTGTTTTTGTTGCTGGGATCTTGAGATGATACATCTCTGCTCCCCCAAAGCTACCTTGTATCTCAGTTGTTTTAGCCACTAATCAAAAGCATGTAGTTTCATGAATGTTTAACTCCGGTCCTGCCCATTGTAGCCACAGGGAGTCTGACCCTGACCTAGATTCTGCACGAATCACAGTGAAATTGGATTAGTTAGGACAAACTTTGTGAAAGAGTTTAAGTTTCAAATCCTGAGCCCAGTTTGGAGGTCTCCAGAGACCGGGAGCCATGCACCCTGGGGCCGCAGAGGCCGCTGTTCCTGCTGCTGGCCACACGGTGGCGATGTTGGGCTGTTCAGGGGAGCGCGCTCAGCGGCCAGGTGGGGGCCGGGGACCATCTGCTCTTCCTAGGCTGCTGCTGCTCCCTGGTCTCCTTCCAGCGCAGTGCAGTCGGTGCCTGTCTCGAGTGAGCATCCAGGAGGCCCCAGCACAAAGCCTTCCCTGGTCAGTCCTTCAGCCCTTTAGTGCCCCCAACCCCTACCCCAGTCTGCAGGCAGGACCTGCTGGCACACAAGCACTGGGACCTGGAGGACGACACATTCCCAGGGAAGCCCCGAAAGATGGCTTTGGGGTTGAGGAGAACAGAGAGGTGACCTGTGGGCAGAGGTGAGTGTTACCTCCGTAAGTAAGCAAACAGGTGTAAAACATTACACTACTGGCATCGGAGACACAGGGATTGACCTCCCCGGTCTGGGAATAAACTGGGTAGAATATGCCACAAGAACTTGACCCAGCTGCTACACCAGGTCATCTCCCTCCCCTCCAGGGCACCCAAGATGCCCAGACTCTAAGTCAATTGCATGTGACCAAGCGTTGCTTTTCACTTTTGCAGGCGTGAGATGCATGCGCATGCGTGTGCACGCGTGTTGCCCACCTGCAACTGCACGTAAGGGAAATTGAATCTTTTAGCTGGAGATTCTCAGACATCGGAATTTCAGGGAGCAGTTCAGTGATAGGAGAAACTCAGGTCCAGCATGGCCGACATTTAATGAAAACTGCTCCCAAGTGTTCCAAGTGCTTTATGTGTCCTATTTCATTTAAAATTCACAACCACCTTATGATCATTCCCATTTTACAGGCACCAAGGCACCGAGAGTTTGAATGACGTGTGCAAAGTCCCACACCTAGAAGTGCAGCACTGGGTCAAGGATCTGAAAGCCGGTGCCGTGGCTCCAGCGTCCAGCACCGTGCTGTGTAATGCACGCCCACCCCGCCACACACAGTGACTCACAGACTGTCACCATCATTTCATAAACAAAGGAAATGTTAACACGTAGACTGAAGGTAGGTCATACTCTTAGTATAAAAGACAGTCTTCTGCTTCGATTTCTGTGCACTCAGACTGTCTCAGGGCAGCATATACCTGCGGACCAGTGTTTGGGAACATTCCTCTAAGCATGAGCTCCCCTTTCTTTTGGGAATCCGGCAAACCTCCCAGAGAGACCTTCTGGCTGCCAGAAGACGCATCTCCCAGGCGGGGGTTGGCTCCAGGCTGGTCACGCACTCATCTTTCCTCTGCTTTGCCAGCCTGGGTGGATGGGTCATTGGGTCCCTGGGGTCCACCTAGCCAGAGGGAGGGTGATTTTCATGAGCCATGATGCCATCTCAATTTGCCCAGTAAGGATGGCTGGTCGTGCCGGGGAGGAGGGGAGTGTTGGTTGGAGGAAGTGGGAACGATGCTTATCTCTGGCCAGCTGCCAGGCTGGGGTTCCTCAGGGGGACGGTCAGGGAGGGCTCTGACTACTGCTGAGAGTGATGATACCAAACCCCAAAGCAGGAATGGGAATATTTCTCACCTGGTTTTAAATCTTGGGACTGCCTAGACGATGGTTCAAACTGCTTTACTACACGACCACAAGCCGGGCATTGATGACAAGGGAAGATGTCAGGGTGGCCATTTCCCTTAGGTCTGTGGGGTGACGCAGGCTCCCACAAGCCACAGCCAGCAGGTGCCAGCAGGGGGACTGGCCTGGCTCCACTCCAGGGCACTGGCTGACCACAAAGGGAGGCCCCGTCCCATCATCTTCACACTTGGGCTGTTCCCGGCCCCGGGGGTCGATGCCTTCATCACACTAATTGTTTCTGTGGCCTACCGTGAGGACACTGTATTTAGATGAGGAAATCCTAACTCTTAGGATTCCAACGAGCTTGACTATCCTTTTTCTGTTTCTCCCCTTTTCTTCTCAAGAGGACTGTCTGCTCCCCAGTCCCACCATCCTGCGCCTGCAGCACGGAGACCGTATGTTCATTCTGCTCTTTCCACTCACCTCCCGTGGTTTCCTAAAAAGCCACTGTCCTGTCCAGAGTTGTATCCAGGCGTAGGTGGAGTCAACTCCATTGTCTGTTTGTTCCCTTGTCTCAGAATCTTCCAGCAGGAAGGATGTGTGTATTTTCCTGGGATGTGAACTTGATTTTCCTTTGCCCTTGGCTGGCTGCACGTCCCTCCCCACACGCTGCCTTCACCTTGGAGGTTATCACTGTTTCCCTCCCACACCCTGTGATGGAGAATAGCTCAGTCTCTGTGCCAGACCTCTCTGGAAGCTCATATGGTCTTGTTTGACTCAGCAGGGGAATTCTTCCATCCTGGCCTCTGCTCTTTCTCCACAGAGATACAAGGACACGGTGTGGGGGCAGGATGGGGAGAGGGACCAGGTCCACCAGGGAAGGGGAGAGATCTCGCTCTCCACGCAGAAGTGCCTTCAGAGAATAAGTCCCAAGATACACAGGCCTTCTGACACCTCTTTGAAATTCACAACCAAAGTACTGCCCAGGCCGGCGCGGTGGCTCACGCCTGTAATCCTAGCACTCTGGGAGGCCGAGACGGGAGGATTGTTTGAGCTCAGGAGTTCAAAACCAGCCTGAGCAAGAGCGAGACCCCGTCTCTACTAAAAATAGAAAGAAATTAATTGGACAACTAAAAATATATAGAAAAAATTAGCCGGGCATGGTGGCACATGCCTGTAGTCCCAGCTACTCGGGAGGCTGAGGCAGAAGGATCGCTTGAGCCCAGGAGTTTGAGGTTGCTGTGAGCTAGGCTGACGCCACGGCACTTAGCCCAGGCAAGAGAGTGAGACTCTATCTCAAAAAAAAAAAAAAAATACTGCCCAAAAGCAGAAGAAAAACAGGACAAAAGAAACATATAGGTACGGACTAGGAAAAAAGTGAAATGTATGTTTGAAACATCTGACGCTGTTGTGAAAATTGGGCAACGATTGTATTTATATAAGCCAGGGGAAGGGATGAGAGGAGAAGCCATTCGTTAATTCAGCACATCGGTGCCGTCTGGGACTGACCCGGGAGAAGGGCACTCAATGCTTAGGCTCCTCAGGCCGGGGCAGTCACTCAGGAAGCAGGGCCTTGCGGCGTCCAGAGCAGGGTGAGGTCACGTGGTCTGGCTGCCCGGCCTGGGCTGAGCACAGGAAAACGTGCCTCTGCCTGAAGCCTTTTTGGATGTCTGCAAGGACATTTCCACGAACCTTCGATTGCTCCATGGAACACACTTCCTGGAACAGCTGCTGCCTGAGGGGCATCCTTTTAAAACTGGAAGAGCGCCACCATCCAACCGACCTCATAGTTGGGAAAAACTTTAAATTCAAGGTCACCTAGGCCAACCTACAGCAAGGAATTTGCATCTGCTGCTAACACCGTTCAGAGCTCAGACAGGCTCCAGTGTGGGGCCCTCGCTGCGCCTCCACCCAGCTCTGCCCTTGCCCACTGGGATTCCAAGCCATCTTGGTCTCTCCCTGCTGGGGCCTGGCGCCGGGTAGGATCAGGAGGGTCGTCAACTCCCAACATATGTAAGCAAGAACCAGTAGCGTGTGCTAAGTGCTTTGCACACGTCATCTCATGTCATCGTCATCACAGTCCTATGAACTGGATTTTATCATTCTTTTCACATGAGAGGAAACTGAGGCCAGGAGACAGTGCCGTGAGCATCTTGCTCAAGGTTGCTCAGTAGGGGAAGAGGAGGGACGTGGCCCAGCTGCTGGCTCCAAAGCCTGGGCACCGCCTTCCGAGCCCACGCGCTCTCCACCTGGAGCTTTGGGATGCTGGACCCAAGACTTCCTTGCCAGGTAATAAACTCACTGGCTTAGGCACACGTGGAAAAGGCCAACACGAACTTTTACTAGTTGGGCTCTGAAATGGCTCCTTCAGCAGTTTCCAGATCTTTCCCCTTCCCATTTCCTTGGCTACCCCCAGCAGCCCCGGGGCCTTTCCCTTCCTCAGGGGCCAAACCATCTGCTTCCTCTTACTCCCTTGCCTGGGGCTGTGGGGACTGGAAGAAGAAAATGTTTCCTTGAGGTCTTGGCGCTGGGCAAGAGAACCACATGTTCCGTTCTCTGATTCAGAGGGATCGTTCTGTGACCGTCATCTTCCTCGGGTGAGCCATGTATTTCCGCTGAATGCTGCTCGGCCTGGCGGAGCGTAAGCAAAGGGAACAGAGGCCCGAAGTGAGGGGGACACCTCCTCCTGGAGCGCAGTGGAAACGCAGGATTGACAGCGCTCCCGCCGGGCTGCGGAACCGCCCTGGTCCTGCCCAGCGCAGGGCGATCCCTGTGCTCAGGTTGTCCGGTCCCGAACAACACCCACGAGCTGAACCTGTGCGAGGGGACAGAAGTATTTCTGCATTAGCAGTGACGAGGGTTTTCACTGGGACCTGGGCGAAGGCCAAGAGCCGGAGCTGAAAATATAATTCCATTTTGTTCTAGTCCAAAGGCTTTTGAAAAAAAGTTCGTTTCATTGGGCATTTATATTAAACAAAAGTCTTTTGATTTGGGTTTAAAAAGAATATTTTGTGAGTTTGGGTCGAGGGTAAAGCAAGATGGCTTTGGCTTCAGCCCCGCCAGGGTTGGTGCGGGCGGGCGCTGCGGCGGGGCCCGGTCCAGGTCCACAGCCCGGCACCGCCCGGGTCTCGGCGACGCGCACACGCCCGCGCTCCCGCGGCCGCGCACGCAGGGCGTCCCCGCTCCCGCACCGCTCGGAGGCTGGCACGGGTCGCCGGGTGTTTTCAACACACCGTGCCTGGCCCTTTCGTGGAGAGGCTGGAAGACACTTTGTAAAATCCCAAGGAGTTGAGGCCAGACGCGGTGGCTCAGCCTGTAATCCTAGCTCTCTGGGAGGCCGAGGCGGGCGGATTGTTTGGGCTCAGGAGTTCGAAACCAGCCTGAGCAAGAGCGAGACCCCGTCTCTACTAAAAATAGAAAGAAATTAATCGGACAACTAAAAATACATAGAAAAAATTAGCCGGGCATGGTGGCGCATGCCTGTAGTCCCAGCTACTCGGGAGGCTGAGGCAGGAGGATCGCTTGAGCCCAGGAGTTTAAGGTTGCTGTGAGCTAGGATGATGCCATGGCACTCTAGCCAGGGAAACACAGTGAGACTGTTTCAATAAAATAAATAAAAAAATAAAATCCCAAGGAGTTCCCTGAGCTCTTGGCCTGGATGGCCAGTCTCTGCGCATGTGGCACAAGCCTCATCCATGTGACCTGGGAGTGTCCAGGCTGGAATCACAAGGGAGTCCTTGGCAGATTCCTGGGGCCCGAGCAGGTTCGGGGAGGCCACGGGAATTTGGGACCATGGTCGCTGCTCTGGGGAGCCGAGCCCTCTCCTTAGGGTAGAGAGAGCCCCACTGTGCTGCCCAGGTCACCTCTGCCAGAGCCTGGCTTTCAGGCCACGTAATGTGTCTGGAAATCTTCACAGCTCTAAAGCTTTTCTCCCCCAAGGTTAAATAGTGTTAACCCTGAGGACTGAACTCTGATCTTTTCTTTTGCTCAAAATTCCTTACTTAAGGGGGCCAGATGAGTCACTCTCACAAATGGTAAAATCCCACTAAGCAGGTTTTGTTAACCAAATATAGTGTGGTTTACTTCCCAGCCTGATTCTGGGTATAGCATTAGCATCATCTAAAAGCTAGAAAGCCCCCATCTTAACTCGAGCATCCTAGCAGAACCTAATCTTAACCTGAAAGAGTCTCCTGTCTGGACCTCCCAGAGTGCTCACACCTTTATCTCAAATTAAGCATTTCCTTTCTGCTCTTTCAAATAAAGCCTAACTCTTTCAGCCAATTGTCAGCCAGAGAATCTTTAAACCCATTTAAAGCCCCCCACCTCGAGATGGCCCACCTTTTGGGGACCAAACCAATGTATGCCTCCGACGTATCGATTTATGACTTCACCTGTAACCCCTGTCTCCCTGAAATGTATAAAAGCAAACTGTCACCCAGCCCCAGCGAGTCCACTTGCTCAAGGCTACTTGAGTGTAGCTCCGGGTCATGGTCCTCAAATTTGGCTCATAATAAACCTTTCAAATATTTCAGAGTTTGGATTTTCCGTCCATAGTTCCTTGAAGCTTTCTTTGCTAGCTTTTCAGCCCCGTCCACACCAAGTACCAGGGCAGCTGGGAGGGTGTCGGGGAGGGTTGCGGAAGCCCCGCTGTGTGCGCTGTGAGGAGCTTGACCTCTCTGTGGCGCCTCCTCATTATTTAGGGGACAGTCGCACAGGGGGTTAGGAAGTATGCTAAGGTTGTATGATACTTGGTTTTTTTAAAAAAAAAAGTTAACTGTGACCTGATCACCGGATGGACTTCCACTACTGCGGACCCGGGTCCTGAACCTTTACTTTCCCATCTCCCCGTTTATCCGCGTGAGTGACACTTCAGGCCTTCTGACCGCACCGGGCCTGGTGCCGGGCCTGGTGCCGGGCACTGGGGGCACTGGGGGCACTGGGGGCACGGCCATCATCCTCACATAGCTCCAGGAGGAGGAAGAGGCGCAGGTAGGAAGCGACTCGCCTGACCGGCCCGTGGGCGCTGTCGGGCCCTGTCCCGCCTGCCGCAGGGGCAGGAGAGCCTTCAGGAGGCGGGAGCACGCCTGCGTGTCGCGAACACTTGCCTAACGCCCAGCTGCCGAAAGAAGAGTTTTGGATCTGGAAAGGTAAGCGTATTCGTTACCTGCCACACGTTCCTGTCACCCTCGATGCACCGGACCGCAGACAGAGCAGGAGTGCCCGCCGCGCCGCGCCCAGACCCTCCCTGGGGTTGGTGAGCGTCTCCAGCTGCACGTCGGTTGTTCTCCGACTGCGCCAGAGCTAACCTCTCGCCAGCAAGGACCCGACTTGGTGTCGACACTGAACAGGTCATGCAACTTCCTAATCACCGCAGGGACAAGCTTCAGGCTTCGGGGACTCGGTGCCAAGTTGGTGCCAAGTGCCGTCCGGCTGGCAGCTGCGTCCGTGGGAGACCGGATCGCGGGGCAAAGCTGAGCTGCTCGCTTTCCTCTGCTCTTGGCTTCGCTCCCCCTGCACCCCACTCCAACCTACACTTCCCGGCGGGAGAGGAACTGGAAAATCCGCCGCACGTGTGAGAGCTGGGAAGAACCAACGGCTGTGCACGAGAAAGGTCCTGGGGTGGAGAGAATCAGCAAACTGAGGACATTCCTTCCACCACTGGTGCCTGTTACCCACCGTGAGGAGGGGTGTGGGAGGAGGGTGAGGCCAGCCAGCACCAATTTCACTCCACGTGACAGGGCTTTTGGTCGCATGTGCTTCAACGGTGGAGGTTCAGGGCCCCACAGTCCGCCAGGGTCTGGCAGGAGTCCTGGGAGTGGGCACTTGGGTGGGCATGACTAACGGTTATAGGGCACTCCAGTGACGCAAGGACTGGGGCTCCCAAGGTGCCCCCTTACTGAACTGGGAAGGCCCTCTCCTTCAGCGCTCCCTGCTCCGCAGTGAGAGAAGTTCCATGGACACGTGCGTGTGTCTGTGCATATATATTTGCATGTTCGGGGGCACTTACGATGTGCAAAGTCAAGGTAGAACTCTGCTCCAAAGCCAGTTTCTTTCTCTTAGGACCATGTCTGACAGACTAGATCCATGTAGTGGCTTGGAATTCTCGTAGGTGTCACACAGATGTGCGGGGGGCCCTGGGGTGCCGTGGAACCCCAGCTCGGGAGAGAAATTATGCACAGATGTGCTGGCACATGAGTTGGGTACCAGTGGGTGATGAGAGCTTAGTTTTCCCCTGCAAATGCACGTTGCCTCCTGTTTAAGTCTCACCCCCTTCACAGGCCTCTCCAGGGTGGCTATGCGTATCTCCTCACCCGTCGGAAGTTCTTGGGGAAGGGAAATGGTCTTACGAAAGCCACTTCATGTTTACTGGATGAAAGAAGCATGCATGTTTGTGAAGGACATCTGCACGTGTGTGCATTCCGGAGTTAGCATACATAGGATGTGTAGTCCCCCTGTAGGAAAGGCTGTGTCTGGGTAGGGTCTTTTAAATGCCATTTTAAACTCCTACAGAAGGGCCCCCACGGTGGCTCAAGCCTGTAATCCTAGAACCCTGGAAGGCCGAGGCCGGAGGATCCCTTGAGCCCAGGAGTTTGAGGTTGCTGTGAGCTAGGCTGAGGCCATGGCAATCTAGCCTGGGTGACAGAGTGAGATTCTGTCTCAGAAAAAAGAAAAAAAGCCTACAGAAGCCAAAATTTTTGATATGATAATGAGTTCTGCTCTTTTAAAAAAAATTAAAACCTACAGCTGCTGCTAACACCTGCTCTACCTCAGAGCGACTTGGCGTGTGTTGGAGAAACGGCTTGCTCTGAGTTAGTCCAGGAAAAGATGGAAGCAAAGCTCCTCCACGCTCAGTTTCTCTGCTGTTGCACGTTTTAATCTCTCTGGCATTGCCCATTCTATTTTGGTTACTCCCCACAGAGAGCTCAGAACAAAATCCCGAAGGCCAGGCAGGCACGCTCCTTCACTCCTGCCCTCATCCCGCTGTCCACTGTCACTTCCTCTCATGGCCACCAACACCCCCTTTCCCTGCTCCTTCTTTGATTTTCTCCTTAGCACCGACTACCAGCTAACGTACTGTAGTTATCTCATTTGTTGTTGCTCATACGCCCCTCCCTCCCGGTTCCCCCACCGAGAATATGCCCTGCAGGAGGCGAGACCTCTGGCTCCGCTCAGGCTCAGCGCCCACGCGCAGTGCCGGTGTGGCCGTCACTCAGTGTCGCCGGAGGAGGGGAGAAAGAGCGGGCAGCAGAGAATTAGGACACGAGAAATATCTCTGTAGCTTTCAACTCCACCAACCTGGTTTAGTAGAAGCTGAATTGTTAGAAAGGTAATAACAACTAAATAACCAGCTGAACAGCTTAATTTGCATGACCATTCCTGGGGTTGGGGTGGAGAGTGGGGGGCGGAAACTCTCCGCAGCCTAACTCTGGAACTCGGCTGTTGAACCTGGCTCAGAACTCTGCCTGATTCTTGCCCTGTTTTTCTCTCAGACGCAGAGTTCCCACTCAAAACGGGGAGGCCGCCTAAGCATTTGAGGGAGCCATATGTGTAACGTTGGTATAGCTTAGAACTGAGTCCCCAACCCCGAGTCCCCAACACCTGGGCCGTGGACAAGTACCAGTCCACGGCCTGTTGGGAACGGGGCTGCGCGGCAGGAGCTGAGCGGCAGAGGTCGCCTGTGTTCACAGCCGCTCCCCATGCCCCGCATCCCCGCCCGAGCTCCGCCTCCTGTCGGATCAGCGGGGGCATTGGATTCTCATCAGAGGGTGAACCCTGCTGTAAACTGCGCATGCGCGGGATCTAGGCTGCGCTCTTTATGAGAATCCAATGCCTGATGGTCTGAGTTGGAGCTGAGGCGGTGATGCTAGTGCGGGGGAGCGGCTGCAAATACAGATTATCATTAGCAAAGAGGTTTGACTGCACAGTATACGTAATGCACTTGAATCATCCCAAAACCATCCCCACTCTCCCCATGGCCCGTGGAAAATTGTCTTCCGTGAAACTGGTCCCTAGTGCCAAAAAGGTTGGGGACTGCTGGCTTAGAACACAGCAGGTGTGCTCCATGGCTCAGATGAGACCTGGATGTGAGATCACAGGCCCACTTCTCAGCAAACACTCTCCCCAACCTGCTGCGCCTCGTTTCAGCCCTGCTGTCCCGAGGACACATCCCCTCCTCGCCCGACTCCCATGCCTTTCTGTTGGGCTCTTGCCTGAAGTTCTGATGTAATTCCTAAGTGATCTCAGTTACGTTTGTATGCATTCTCTTTAATCTACTCTTTTCTTAATCTTTCTAGAGAGAGCTCTGATCATGTCATTCCTCTGCCCTCTGCCTTCTCACCCTTCCGGCCAGGTCTCTCCCTCCTCCAAATTTCCAAAGCACGCTTTTTGGTGTTTCTCTCACGGCAATCAGTTATTTCTTTATCAGTTTCATTTCTGTAGTTCTTTACTTCCAAAACCATAAGCTCCTTAAGATCAGAGACTTCATTCAGTCAACCAGCTCTGGCTCTGGGGACCCCTTGGTACGAGCGACAGATACGGACACTGTCCTGGAGGAACTCAATCTAAGAGTTCAGTCCAACTGCCACTGTAATAGAAGTACAAGATATTATGTGAACATCAGTACAAAGTCCCACCTCATGGGGGAGGCTCTGGGAAAGCTTCCCTGAGAAGGGATTCAATGGTTGAGAAAACAGGTGAAGGGGAGAAAATGGAACGCACCAGTGTTCAGAGAACAGCCTGGGGAAATTCTGGCCAGGCTGATGGCAGTTGTTGGGAGGATTAAAGTTAGTATTCGTTCGGAAGCCCTATAGGCTTTTATTTCAGACCTTCATTGAAAAATGACTTAAGACTCTGGTATGTTTGCTGAGAGTTGAGGCCAATCATCAGGCAAGACAATGAAAAGAATTCCAGGTATTTTGTCGTAAAGTTCCCTGATTAGTATCTCCAAACAATGTGGTAAAATGAGCTTATGACCATGCAACAGTGTCTGAGTTCTACTCTGCCAGGTACCGCATGGGATACACAAGTACGGGACATCCTCCCTGACCTCGAGAAGTAGTCAGGTCGGGGAGACACACTAGTGTGCGCAACGCCAGTGTCTTGTAATAACAGACAAGACTTATAAAACGGTTACCAGGGCTTTACTTCCCGGATGTGGAGCCAGCACCTAGGAACTGCCAATCACTTGGAGAGGGTAGGATGGGTTGCGAAGAAAATGTGCCGGGCACCATCTGTGAGTGTGGAGCCCTCAGCCTTGATGGTGAGCACACCCAGGTCAAGCGCGTGCAGCGAGCGCGTCCTCCGTCAATGCGGCCACCTACTGAGGCTCGGCAGCTCCGCATCCTGAATTGAACGCACTACGGGAGGAGCTGAGGAATTTGGGTGTCATCATGTTGGGCTTTCCCTGCAACCAGTTTGGAAAACAAGAACCAGGAAAGGACTCAGAGATCCTTTCTGGGCTCCAGTATGTGCGTCCAGGTGGAGTCTTTGTCCCCAGTCTCCTGTTCTTTGAAAAAGGGGATGTGAATGGAGAAAATGAACAGAAGGTCTTTACTTTCCTTAAGAACTCCTGCCCTCTGACCACTGATCCTTTGGGCTCATCAAGCCAACTCTTCTGGGAGCCCATGAGGTCCATGACATCTGCTGGAACTTTGAGAAGTTCCTGGTGGGGCCCACTGGAGTCCTATCATGCGCTGGTTCCACCGGGCTCCCATCAGCACAGTCCAATCAGACATCCTAGAGTACAGAAAGCACCTCAATGCCCGGTAGGAAGGGCTAGTGACTGGCAGAAATCACCGCCCTGCTTATCGCCTGAAGGACGTGTTTAACAAGGCATCCGCCTTTGCTCCACAATTCTTCCTACCCAGCCTCCATGAGACCAAGCCATCTGGTACTACCCAAGCATCCGCTTGTGCATGTGTGTGTGTGAGAATGGATATGTGGGAGTCTGTTTGTGCATATGCATGTGTGTTTGTGTGTGTGTGTTCAAAGATTAAGGGAAAGAAAACCTATATCCCCAACTCTCTGATACTGAAATACCAGATTTTTTCCAGTCTATTCCAGAGGAAAATCATCCTTTAAGGTAGATGGTTCAGACTACTCATGACTCTAAAAAAGCAAACCCCAGAAGTTTTGATATCCTTTCCCCATCCTGAGAGTTAAAAAAAAAAAAGCAGGAACTGGCAGTAAGACTCTCTAGGTCCCCTTTATGGCCTCATCTCCCCTCTGACACAGGCATGCCTTGTTAAGCTCGTCCTATCCCTAACTAGTCCTCCTTGGTTCTGCCACCAAGTACTTCTCTTCTAGAACCTCTGAAGACAGAGAGCAGAAACCTCACCTCACATGAAGGGAGGGACGTCTCCATCACGGTGGGTCCCCAAACCCCTCTGGGTCAGACCCTACCAGAGCCTTCCTTGGTGCCTGTCCCTTAGTGCATTCAGGTCATGGCACCTGGGCAGGGATGTCCCTTTATTCTGAATGATGGGCTTTCTTCTCACCCTGAGTCCCCCCCAGCTTTAAACTCATTCTTATCACTCTCAAATTAAAAAAACTCTGCAGGGAAAAAAAAAAAAGTTTACTATATACACCAGGCACTGTGTTCTAAGCATTTTACGTGTTTTATTTAATTCTCACAACTAATCTATGAGGTACATTTACAAGACAGTGTGACTGAGCAGTGGTTTGGTAGAGCTAAACAAAATCTGCTACAGGAGTAAGTAGCAGGGACCTTTAACCTCAAACTGGAGGTAGGTCAAAGCGGGGAGCCGGGGCAGGTTCTGAGACAGGCGAAGCCCGAGCTGTCTTGAAAGTCGAGATGAAAAGATTGGGAAGGGGGATTCGGTGGGAGGAAGGTGGGGGCCCCGTAAGCAGGCAGTGGCCGGATTAGAAAGGGGACTCCAGCAGCAGTGTGAGGGATGGATGGGAAGGGCCTGACTAAAGAGAGGGAACAGCACTTAGGAGCTGCTTTTGTTATTAGGCCAGAAATAACAAAGGCTAGAATTAAGCCAGTAGCAGTGGGGATGAAGAAAATAATGGAAAATGTCATCGAAAGGGGGTGGGAAAGACAGCCCTGCGGAGGTATTGCCATTAACTACGTAAGAGCACAGAGAAGAAATCATCGACCAGTCCACATCTGTAGAAAAAGGTCATGAGCAAGTCTTCACATTGTAAGAAAAAATTACAATGACTGTCATTTAAGAGAACTAGATCCTGGCATAAAAGACATAAAAATGCCCCCTGCATAACTGAATTCGTATTTCCCCACGGCATTGCCCTCCCTCAAGGGTTCTGCAAAATGCCCAGGCCCAAAGGGAATTGCAATGCTAGAACTGGCGGGGCAAGAAAGTTCCTGGCCTCTCTTCCGATGACTGTGTTTGTAGGGTCCACACGGATATGGACCCCAGCCCTGTTAGTGGCCTGGGGATTTCGCAGTGGGTCTAATGTCTCTCTATAATGGGGAGGAAGGACACTCAACTATTTATGTGGATAATACATGTTATTTTTCCAGCCAGTCTTACTGGGTTTCTGAAGACTGAACAGCTCGAAGTGCTAGCTTTATATAAAATGTAAAACGTGGGCTACGTGTGGTGGCTCATGCCTGTAATCCTGGGATTACCGAGGCGGGAGGATTGCTTGAGGTCAGGAGTTCGAGACCAGCCTCAGCAAGAGCGAGACCCCGTGTCTACCAAAAATAGAAAAAGTTAGCCGGGCATGGTGGTGCACACCTGTAGTCTCAGCTACTTGGGAGGCTGAGGCAGGAGGATTGCTTGAGCCCAGGAGTTTGAGGTGCTGTGAGTTATGATGATGCCACTGTACTCTCGCCAGGGTGACAAGGTGAGATCCTATCTCAAAAAAAAAAAAAAAAAAAGTAAAATAGCAAAAAGGAATTTTTACTAATTTTGTAAGTAGTCTCCTTTGCATTCAATAAAGAATTCTGTTCCTGGACAAAAGTTATCATGTACACAGGTCCTACTATTTGTACTGTTGTTGCTTGAGAGGCAAAGAGATCATTTCTGCCTCAGCCCCTAATTTAAAACGGACTACAGGATTTTTCCTTGATGTGATCTTTTCTTGTTACGTTCTAAGGCAGCTTTCCTAACAGAGGGTCTCTAGATAGCAAGAATCATCAAAGGTAGTTCATCCAAGGCCAGCCCTTTGGGGGTGTGTGGGGGTACTGAGCCCGTCTAACTTTTCAGGTCCTCTAGTAAATGGGACATTTTCTACATGACAGCCAGCCAGAGGCAGCCAGAAATGTTAGGCAGCGGTGAAAAGCAGGGAGCGGGAACGTGTGCAAGTCTGCAAAACGGTTCTAACGTCAACTCCGCTCACAACCTCTGCAACGATTTGTTCCCGTATCTATAAAAAGGGTAGGTATAAAAGTTTCAATATTTTTTGCAGGAAAATTCAAGTAAATCAACTGGTATTTAAGGAAACAACAACGAAGCAGCTTTCCCTTTGTCCACAAGGGTATTCAAACCCTAGTGGTAAGCCTGGACAATATGGTTAAGATCCTGTCTCTATAAAAAAATTAAAAATTAGCTTGGCATAGTGGTGCATGTTTGTAGTCCTGTTTGGGAGGTTGAGGCAAGATCACTTGAGCCCTGCAGTTTAAGGCTGCAGTGAGCCATGATCACGCTGCTGCGCTCCACCCTGGACGACTAAAAAACAAAAAACCTAAATAAAACCCTAGTTATAAATGTTTGCTGAAGAGGACCCTCTTTCTAGATTGAACGTGCCCTTAGGCAGTTTTTCATCTGTATAAAAATTTACTCATAAAAAAATTACATTAAACTTTGGGATTTGATGTTTGCAAGCAAGTTTACCCCCTTTAAATTCTTGGTATGTTTGTAGATTTTGTTAACTTTCTCACGTAAGTACTTAGAATAAACGTTCTTGTTCGAAAGAGCAAAAGCCCAAACTATTAACTTCAACTCTATCAGTTGAGGGGATACACATACTTGGCTATTACTTTTAGTATCATTCTCTGAAAGGAAT
The DNA here is from genome assembly GCF_000956105.1 of Propithecus coquereli. Lineage (NCBI taxonomy): Eukaryota > Metazoa > Chordata > Mammalia > Primates > Indriidae > Propithecus > Propithecus coquereli. Next base: position 705,374 of record NW_012145967.1, read on the forward strand.
CTTTTCGGTACATAATTTATATGCAAACATGCAAACTGTAGGATATGATTATTTTAAATGCTACATTCTGCACTTACATACATCATCTTGTGGCTGAGGCTACCAAGGAAATCAACAATTTGATGACCCTGAATGATTTGGTAAAATGCTGTTAAAAATGCTCAACACACTCAACTAGAATGAAAGAGAATGCTTCTTAAAATTTACTCCTTTCTTCTCTGAACTTAATTCTAAAATGATCCCGATAGCCTGGGGCCACTAAAATACTTTTGTCTTTACTGTCATTCTAGAGACCAGTGTTATAGCTGTAGTCCTAGCTACTTGGGAGGATAGCTTGAGACAAGCCTAGGCAATGGAGTGGAGAGGATGGACAGGAAAAGAAGGAGAGAAGGGGAAGAGAGTATGGAAGGGAGAGGAGGGGAGAGAAGAAGAGGAAAGGAAAAGAAATGGCCAGTATTGTCAAAATCCACATTGATGAATGTAAAGTTAGAATGCCCTCCCTTCCTGCCTTTAGGTGTATTACCTATGTAATGAGCTGCTTCCCACTGGCCATGTACCCATTTTTTACTGCCTGGTTGTAAGGTTATCACTGAAATGGTACCAATGGGTCTCTAGTCAGTACAGTATGACTTCAGAAAGAATCAGAGCAACTTCTAAAGGTGCAACCAACCAATCAGTACATAGCTTTATACAGAACCTGGTTCAACAGCTCTAGGATTTGATGACTGACTTCCAACTAGCCTCCTTTATATCCTTCTTCCAATCCGGGGTATGGTGTTTGTGGAATCTTTGCACTAATAGGTCTTTTCTTAATTGACCAAGAAACTGACATGTGCTAATGTAATACTCTCTAGTCTGTGCATAGTCAATGGATATTTGCTTAAGTAACAAATTATTCTGATGACTTTTGTCATCCACTTGACCTCAGCCAACACCACCAATTCTTCCTTCCAGCCAATAATAAATAACAACAGCAGGAAGTTTTATTCCATAAAGCATTAATATATTTTAATGAGAAAACAAAAACAAATCTTAGTCTCATGTTTCTATCCAAAGACACTCAAAACTAGTTTTTCCCTGCCCATCCCTTCTAACTGCAACTTTATTTGTGACCATGTAATAAAGGCCAGTTTAAAGATTTTTTTTTAAAAAAAGTTTAAACCTTTTTTAAAAAGATTAAACAATCAGGCTAGCAAAAAGGTACTCAATACATACTTTCCTTATATCAAACAAGCTAATATTTCAGTACAGTGTAACTATACAGAATATATACAATACACGTATGTTCACAAAGCAAACACTATAGGCTCAGAACAGATTTGAAAAAACATGATATTCACATTGATTACAATAACTCTAAAAATGATTGTAACGTTGAAACGGCACTTAGTTTACAAAAAAGTCACAAAAATATATATATATATATATATATATATATAGTCACCAAGAACTATGGTTCCTGTAAAATACTAATAGCCAGATACTATTATATAAAATGTGAAGTTCTGACAGTGTATACATTTTTAGGAAATAAAACAAAATCCAAAACCATTTTTGTTATTGTCGAAAGTCAAACATGCCAAGTAACTTAGCTATGGCCACTGTCACCAAGTAAAGCCATACTTGAATGAGATGACGACTGGATACAAAGCTGGTGAATTGGGGACTGGCACAGTTAAGAGTTGTACTGTTCTAGGAGAGGGGTAGAAGACGTAAAAACACCCATCTACACAATTTAGTGCACGTTCTTTCTCTCCAGCATTACCCTCCCTTGAGGGTTTCACAAAATGCCAGTGCCCAAAAAGATTCATAATGCCACAACCGGCAGGGTAAGCTCCCCCCAGAATTCCTTTCTGCCGGGCTCTAGGCAAATAGTAAAGCGTGCGTCAGCTAAACAAAGCAATCAGTCACCCATCTGGAAGACCTTGGTGCAGTTTCCTCCTAGGCTGATCGCACTAGAAAGTACTCCAGTTTTTAAATGGAGCCAGATTTGTTAGCCCTGTAAAATACTGAGCTACTGTAGCAGCACATATGAAATTACAGAAACAAAAATGCAATTTTAAAAATTCATTTGTTAAATCAAAACTTCTTCCCTTCAAATGTCTCCCTAACCAGACATCAATTTCTTCTATCATTGAATTCTGATCTATTACTCAATCTGACTTTCTCATTATGCTGCTCTGGAAAAAAGACACTTCCCAGTCCTGGAAAAGTTTAAATTTACTCTTAAAAATGGAAATACAGGAATTTTTTAAAGTAAAAAAAAAAAAAAAGTCTGTTTTAAAAGTATCTTTCACAAATATATATATTTAAATATTAAAATAGGCTACCTAGGATTTTTATAAAATGGCTTTTGAAAAGATAGTAGAGGCAGAAAGAAGCCACACACTATCCTCCAAATTACACATAAGGTGCCACGAGGGTGCCCTACAAAGAGGCAGGCAATCTCTATCTGATGCAACAAGAGGCACCAGTAACAACAGAAAAATTAAATATATTAAAATAGGCTACCTAGGATTTTTATAAAATGGCTTTTGAAAAGATAGTAGAGGCAGAAAGAAGCCATACACTATCCTCCAAATTACACATAAGGTGCCACGAGGGTGCCCTACAAAGAGGCAGGCAATCTCTATCTGATGCAACAAGAGGCAGCAGTAACAACAGAAAAATTAAATATATTATTGGGAACTTGGATCAAAACCAAATTTTACTCTATTAGGGACTGTTGCTTTTTTAAAAAATACCTTGAAATATAAGTATTAGAAGCCATCACTTTATACAAGGAAGAAAATGAATAAAGTTTATGATCTTCCTCCTTCCAAATACCTGATGTCATTCATTTCAGGTACCTGAAAAGATGCAAAGCAGTGCAACTTTCAAGAATTTAATGGACTACTCTCAGTATGAGAGACTTTACATAGCATCCGTCGACTTGAAAATTAAATTGATAACAGGAAAAAAAAAAAAGAAATCTAGAGAAAACACACACAACCTAATAATAGAAAAGACTCTCTTTAGAAAGCAGGTGTTTCTGAGAGCTGCATAAAAGGCTTCCTATCTTGAACACAGCTTCAACTAACACCAAGGGAAACAACACGTATTAAGAGGAGACGGCAGGCTTCTCTTAAAGCAGGAAGGTTTATCCTTCCTCAGCAGGTGATGTACTTTGGTAACCTGGAACATTCATTTACAGGATGATTTTTAATTTGCTTAATTGAATAAAATCTGGATATAGTTAGATTGGCATTTTGGAAAACAAGGACAATTGATTACAAGTCATGACACTGAAGCTCCTCGAACCATTAAGCAACAATTTTATCAATAAATCCATCACAACTGAGCCCAGGACTTTTAAGCTTAATCAGCAAGATTAGTCACTTTAAAAGAAAGGAAATAAAGAATTTGATCTTATAAACCAGGCACTTTAAAATTAAAAAAAGATTTTTAAAGAAGTTTTTGTTTTTAATCTATAGTTGGAACTCTTAAATTCTTGTAAACTATTATGCACGCAGGAACCTCGGCATTAGCTGGGACTGGCCTGGGTCCTTTACAGAAGGAGCTTACTTAGCTAAAAGTTGCACAAACGCTTTCGAGGCAGTCTCGTTTTTCAGATACTGCCAAACTGAGATTCCAATAACATAATCTGAAATCTCTGCAGTGATTATTTTTAAAAACATGGAACTTTTATATCATAAAAATATAATCATTGTGATACAGTGGAAATACCTAACTATATTAGTTTAGTATAAAGCAAAAAAAAGTACGACCATGGATGTACCAGTTATAATTCTCATCCCGTAACTGACAAAGCCTTTATCCCTCATAAATCTCGACATTATCTATAATCTAAAGTGAAACCCCACAGAGTTGAGTGTTCCTTGGTTGAATGTGGGGAATGGTTCAATTTTACTTCATTGTTTAATCTGAACCATCATTGCTTTTGGCTACTTCATCTTTCTGAGGACTTTCCAAATAAAAATACCCTATGTCATCACACCCTGTCAAGCAAAAATGACACTGAAAGATTAAAATGAGTAAAGAGCTGGGTGTGGTGGTATGTGCCTACAGTCCCAGCTACTTGGGAGGCTAAGGTGGGAGGGCCGCTTGAGCCCAGGAGTTTGAGACCAGCCTGTACAACACAGCGAGATCCTGTCTGGAAGGAAGGAAGGAAGGCAGGCAGGCAGGAAAAAAATGGGTATAGGCAAAATAAGGAACAAGTTAAATTTTCATGATTTCAGTGTAAAGCCTGTGGGAGTATGTTTAGTTATAAATATTCCTTGTAGACACGTTTACCACAATAGAGCTTCATCATTCCCCCAATTTTGTTCTGCTGTTTCCAAAAACCAAATCTAGTTCTTAAACATTCTTCTCTCAGTAACTTTCTAAATATATTATAAATAAAGCATCTTATATCAATAACTTACAGTGAAAACCACACTTATCTTTTGCCAACTTTGAGTCTGTTTCTTTCGAATGTGAACTTTATTAGTTTTTTTCCCAGTTAATATCTAGAAAATTATTTATTCTCATTCACTTGCATGTATATTTCAGTTATAACTTCGTATCTTGCAGATGAGCGAAACAGTAAGTACCACATGAAAGCTTCTAATTCACTTGTTCATCAGTTCCACAAATCTCAAACTCCTTTCAGCTAAAATATAAAAATTTTAGGATTGTTCATTCATCAAGTAATAACAGTAATTCTCTCTATGTGGTATACTATTATAGAACTGCCATTACATTATATAGTGTTGTATCTTCCAGGGACTCCAAAACTAAAAGAGATCAAAACATGATCTGAAAATCTTCAAAATAGAAGCCAATAAACTGCATAATTGGCCTCTAATTAGATCAAGATAAGACAATAAAATCAGAAGAGGTAAAAGGCTGAAAGATTTAACACGGATTCCGAGGGTTCCCAGGGAACCATTTATAAACTGGGAGAGTGTGGCTCAGTAGTTAGAAGGTAACTGAGTTACCGGTAATTAAGTACATCAGTTGTGCTGACTAGTCCATTCCATTTGGTAAAATATTGTAACGAAATGGAAGTTTTTTTGTTTTTAAAACCAGAGGGCACATGTCATTACATGGGACCTAATTACTGTAAGCCAGAATGGTTGCTGAAATATTGAGATGTAAGACTGAATAAGGCTATTTAAACATTTTAGTATATTTTGTCTCACTGAAACTGAGAACTTTAAAAAAACTGGCAATGCAACTCAATGTGTAACTAATTACTTGAAAAAAAAAGATTAAATGAAACTCGAATTAAGAAAAATCCATTTAAATACATTTGTGGGTAAAAACCTACATTTACATCCATTTATAGAAAACTTAAAATGCAAAAATATAAAGACCAATACTAATCACTTTGTTTCTGAATGAGTAAAATCACTGACATATTAGATGCTTCCACTGTTAAAATACACTGTTTAAAAATGAAAAGAATGACCGCAGGAGTTATAATATCCAGTGTCATGAGTGAACACCTTTGATTACTTCTAAAGAATATCACACCTATTTGGTAGTTAAAAAATTGAAAATAAAATCTTTTCTTGTATAAAATGCTTGATTTTAAAAAGGCAATTTATCCTGCATTCTAAAATTTAAGCCCTTTAAATATGACAAAGTTACCCTCTTGGGCCTTAAGAAAGATAGCTATCTATGCTTAAATATTCTAAACTGGAATATTTTTATGTTTACTTATACTGGTAATTTCTAGTGGATGGGGTAATATAACTGGCTTTCATCTTTTTGCAATTTTTCCATATGTTCTGGTAAAAATTATACATCTAGGCTTCCTTCTCTTAGATGAATTTTAAATAAATCTAAATATTACTATATATACAATCATCCCTTGCAGCTTTGTTTCCTAAAACAGACCCATAAACTAAATATCCTTAAACCAAGTATCAAGAAAAATGTAGAGCCTCAATGAAGCAGAAAAAGGCCTTTGTATCATTTTATGTTAAATACTGGTTAGTTACCTGTATTGGTAAGATTTGGACAGCAGACTATTAACAGATATGCATTTTCACAGTACATTCAAATTTCCCACAAAACTTGGAAATCTGTGCAATTTGTAAATTCCAATCCATTTGGGAAAGAATCCCCAGTAATGGGTAATTCTTCATTTTGAGAACACAGAATACATTAGAGCTGCCAAAATTGTGCAGCGCTCTCATAATGTACAGTTCTCAAGATAGGGGATGTGCTAAAAACACTTTCAACCAATACATCTGCAAACAATTCTTACCCATTTCTTCTATTTTTTTCTTTTATTATCTTGCTCTTTAAAATGAAAACAAACAAACAAAAAAAAAAAACAAGAAAAAAAAAAACCTCTTGAAACTAAGGGCAACAATGAGTCCTGGTCATAATTTTACCTATTCTTTGTTTTGCCGATATAGGATTTTAAAACTAATTTTGAAACTTATTTATTTGTAAGCACAATACTTTTCTAAGACTATACATAACATTAAAAATAAAAATTCCTGATCTTTCCAGTTGAGACACAGCAGTACTATAATAAGTATCCGAGTCTACTGCAGAAAATAATTGAACCCTATCAGTAAGTGGTGGAAGCCTCATCATAATCTGTGCAAGCTAATTTTCCAGAAGGTAACCAATCTGTGTTTGGGAGCAAATGGGTAAAAAACAGGTGCACGAGTAAAGTAAAGACTGGACATAAGTTAAGGAAATCAGAATATGGACAGAGACAGGAAGAACCTTAACCTAAAAATGTCCTAATGAGTTTACTTTCCCTTTCTTTACATTTATGGAGGGAAAAAGAAATTACAGAGTTAGCCAATTTTTAAAAAGGAAATAATCACTTTGATTTAAAAAGTATATTAAGGTCTAGCACCTGAACAAAATTCAGATCTTGTGTTTTGACTAAAGAACTATATTTTGTTTCTCTTTTGTAATCCAATCAAGTGCTTTCATAATTATTGAGCTTTGAGTATCTCCATAAAAAAAAGTTTCTCATAAGTTTATCTATCATTCATGGACTCATGAATATTTAAGATCAAGATTAGAGATGTTTTAATGGCACCAGATAAAAAGTATACCCAAGTCTGGAGTTATAAATCACAAAGTTTCATATTTTTAGCAGCAGAAAAGGTGATACTCATTAATTTAAGGTTTTTAGTTTTTCATTAGTCTTAGCAATTTTCCCAAAACAGATTTATGAGTTGTAGACGATCACTTTATAGGCTCTTCTCATCTTTGACATATTGCTTACATTGTGTAAAAACTATAGTAACTGCTTTTAATAAACTTAACAATGTCTAAAAATATCTTGGAACAAGTACAATGTATCGCTGTCATATGGAATTTTGTAAACAATCTTACTTGGGTTAAGAATGTAGCCTCAATAGTGAATTCTTTATTTTGTCCAAAACAACACAATAAAAACACCCCCAACAATACATAAACCTATATATAAAATATAGAATATCTCCAATATTTTTCCTTTATATGGTAGCACACCAGTATATGCAAGAAAACATACTGGTGATGGGGTAAGAGGAAAACTGACTTGGGCAATGACATAGTGAATCAGGCATTACATTCAAAGACCAGGTAAACATCAATTTTAGTCAGAAAAGCAATACTTAAAAAGTTCCCATGGAGCTGAGATTTACATACTTCATTCTCCATTCCTGGTCATTTCATCCATAGCCTGACTATTCTCAATCATGCTTCTTGGCCTTTGGAGTAGTACTATAAAGTATAGGGAATGCCTCTCTCAATACCAAATTTTCACCATGAAAAATCATAACAGAAACCACAAAGTTTAAAAGAGTATGCTGCATTTCAGAAGTATTTGCCCTAATAATTTTTAAGAAAGCTTACCATAAATACTTTCAAAAACAACAGGCTCAACAAAGTATTGTACAGCGTCCTGTATGTAGTAGTAAATATCTACCCAGGCCATTTGTAAATTCTGTTTAATCTGTTTCTTGAGTATCCTTTCATCTCAGGAAGGTCAATGATCACCTGATTCCTTCTCTACCTAATGATCTGTTGTTAGTCTACCTTTAACAATGGAAGAAGAAACCGGTATGTGTTTTAAAGTCAACTGGTTCTCCTTAAGTCCATAGTTTCTATGATGTTTCAACGTTATGTTACTGTGTACTTACAGAAGCAATCTCTCAGTTATGAAAAATAAAACATCAGTTGCAGGGCTTATAAAGTAAAAAGGGAAACTCTTTCCCACCCCCCCCTTTTTTGTTGTTTAAAAATTTAAATTAAATGTACAAGACCAAGCACAGGCACTTTCCAAAAACCAAACATGAAGCCAAACCACGAAATTACTCGATAGTTATAGAAGACAGCTCTGACTTCGGGGGGTCATCTCTGCTGGCCTCAGCACAAGCACTGGTCTTTGGCTGCTCTGGCACTTCTTCCTCCTTCTCTGCCAGCCCACCGAGAGACCCCAGGGGGAAAGCGCTTTCACAATTCTGGGTCGAGGAGACCTGCGAAATTACAGGCATTTGAACAGAGGAGTTGCTTTCAAAACCGTGTTCTCCAAGATCATACTGAACAAGGGTCTCTTCTTGCTCCTGGTTTAAGTAGTCCGGTACTAGGAAATCACTAGATAAGAGGCAAAGGATGAAATATAATATTAATTTTCACACCAGTGATAGATAAGCTACAATAAAAAGTTCTGATCTGTAAAACAGGATTGGCACTTATCATTTCACTAAGTCTTCAATTTAAGTTCAAACTGAGGAACTTTCAACTTATAAACTTTACTAAATATGAACAAAAGCCATCCATTAAAACCAAAGTGTATCCAATTCTCCCTACCACCAGTACATCGGATTATCACTTTCACTATAACTTTGGACACCTAAATAGCCTTTTTTGCTCTATGCAGAGGAGTTCATATACGTAAAACAAATGCAGCATGCTCACTTAAGCAAAGATCATCTGAGTTAACTTAAATGCTTCGCTTTTCTTGGTTACGCACTAAGTAAGAGGTTTATAAACCTAGCTTTGTTATTACTAACTGGATATAAGTTAGTTAAGAAACTAAGTCCTTATGCAGAAATGACCATATACATAATCTAGCATACAAAGATGTGCATCCTATTAGATTTGGTATATGAAAATAGTGATAAATTGCCTTTGAATTAGAAAATGTATGCCCTGAGATTGGTTACATGTTAATCCTTAAAAAAACACTTAATTATTGATCCCCACAGGGAACATGGACAGTAAAATATACCAAATTTATCAACAGTGGATACTTTCCCCAAGTGGTGAGATCAGAAAAGATTTTAAATTTCTTCTTTATATTTTTCTGTATTTTACAATTTTCTACTATAAACATTTTTGGTAGTTAAAACAATAAACATATGAAACAAGTCTTAGATGCTTTATTTAAATCTTTATTACTGAACTAAAAAGTTCATTATACTAGAATTGCCAATAATTAATACACTTAATAAGAGTTTAGAAGGTTATTTTATAAGTTGTTCAGTATTAATTAAAAAATTAAAACCTGCTCATCTGCAATACAATTTAGAATGTCCTATGTTATATTTTCTAAAATGTCTTCAAGTGTTAGACAAGAGGAATGGAGGCTACGGGTTCTGTAATGGGAAGGTACAGACAACATGAGTGGTAAACTGGAACGCCATTTCGGTCCTGAACAAACTGTGCTGACCATGGTATGTACGGTCTAGGGTTAGTGATATGACAACCACACATTCAGAATGAGAAATGATTGCATTTAATCAAATGAATGTCTGGTTTGAAGGGAAAAACAAAATCTATGCAGGAATAATTTGAAATTTACTTAAAAACGAGGTTTTAAGCCAGGCATCATCGTGTACCTGTAGTCCTAGCTACTTAGGAGGCTGAGGCAGGAGGATCATTTTAGCCCAGGAGTTGAAGGCCGTATGTGCTATTATTGTGCCCTATGAATAGTCATTGTACTCCAGCCTGGGCAACGTGCTGAGATCCCATCTCTTAAATTAAAAAAAAACAATTTGAAAAATAAAGGTGATTTAAAATGCAAGAATTTAGAAAAATTTCATTTTATATGAAACTAAAGATTCCTACAGACGAATAATTCTTACAAAGTATTAAAAAATAGACAATAGAGTTTTATATCTAAAGGGGGCCTTAGAAACCATCTTGTATAAAGCTTACATTTTATTTTTCTCTAAGTTTCAAGCTTCTGCATCTATAAAGTGACATGCTTAAACAGTAGCTGTTTGTGGGAGAGCTACAACTAGAACCTGATTTCCTTGCATATCCTGTAAGTCAGAAAGGTAACTCTATTATAATTATTAATATTAAAAGCATGGAGCTCTAAACTGAAAGAAAATAGGAAAGACTTCATTTGATCGAAACAATCATATCCATTATAGGTGCTGGTAAAATTTTTCTTATTGGTGAATGGATATTACTTTACATAGAATTTTAAAAAAGAGAGAAGTGGTCAAGAATTTTATTAACATTCAGAGTCTGAAGTAATGCAACATCACTAAGTATCATCTGACATGATATATTTTCCAATAAGATTAATTTAAGATCCACTATAGGATTACTTTAACCTTATATTATTAAAAAAAATTAAGAGAATAGTTTACTTCTGTAGAAAAATATTTTTAACACCAACTATGAAGTATTTGTAATTTTATAGATTCAGCAAAATTTCATCAGATCAGGAGATCAGAGTACGGAGAGTGGGAATTTAACACAAATTTGATTGACTAGCTGGCAACCTGATGAAAAAACACAGCAGGCTGCCCTGAAAGCAGGAAAAGAGAGTTTAGAAAGCAGTTTTCCTGGATGGGTTTTCGCTGTGCACCTCACCTGCTCTGGAAGTAGTTTGCTAGCTCTGATGCTTCATGGTTCAGACTCCTCAGGTGCACGATTAAATTTCCAGAGTTGGTGAACATGGCGCCACATGTTTTGCACTCGTAAATCCGAGGCTTGCGGATAATGTGCCGGGAAACCCTCATGTGGTGTTTATATTCCCCGAAGGAAGTGAAAGTGGCACTACATATCTGGCACCGGAAACAGCGTTTACCTTCGTGCTTGAGGCGATGCATCTTTAGCGAGTAAGCCCTGGTGAACTTTTTCCCACAGCGGTCGCACTGAAATGGTTTAATTCCTGTAACACAAAGCAAAACAAAATGTCATTTAAAAACAAAATAAACTGAAAGGTCATAGACATGACAAATTTCTAACTGTAATGTTGTAGTAATAGATAATTTGAAAAGATAAAAACTACCAGCAAAAATGTATTCTAATTAAATACCTAAGAAAAGGTACAGAATATGTGAAAAGTCTCAAGTGCTTAAAACAGAAAAGATATAAAAAAAGGCAGGGGGAGGGAGGCAAACGAGGTGATGTACGCTGCAGGTGATTTTTGAATACTCTTCTAAATCATTTACTTTGCTAACTTCAAAATACAATTTAACCACAGTATGTGGACAGAACCAAAATCCCAACGTGACAGCATTTATTGTTTCATTTCATTAAAGTTAGAGACATTTATGTTGAAAAGATGTGTAAACGATCAGGACCTACTCTCCATTCCTATCTCAGAGAGAAATGAGAAGAGAAAAGGAGAATCCTAACGTCTCTGAATGTAAATAGAACCGTCATTTCACAGACTGGCTTTTTGAGTATTTAATGTAATACTGACCAATCAGTAAGTGAATTATAAAGTATATTAATCATCTCCTCAAATTCATTATCACAGTTTTGGGGAAAAATTTAAAAACTCTTCAAAACACAATCTGTAGCTTCAGCGAAGTCACATGAATTGGTGCCAGGACAGGGACTGCAAGGCCCGTCGTGTCAAGGGGAAGATGAGACGCTGACGTGGCTGAACCAGCGGCAAGGTCTCACCCCAGAGGTCAGTGCTTTGCCCACAGGAATCCCGTCACCCCGTGTGATCGCTGAGCTGAAGTTTCAAATCCCTTCTACGCATCTATCCAAAATCTCTTATATTAAAAAAAATACAAAGCTGACTCATGAGGACACAGAGAGATTTAGGATTATAGAATTAAATTAATAAGAAAATGTTAAAATTTCAAAAACAAGTTTTATTGGGAAATAATTTCAAAGTTACAGAGACATTACAGGAACAGTACAAAGAACAGCTACACATACCCTTTTAACCCCATTTTCTTACCATCTGCGTTTGTGCTTCTCTATCTCACATATATACACACACCTAATATATCCAATACCTTTATATATAAACTTACACGTTACATATTACCTCTACATTTTTACCAGAATACTCAATGCCTGTGGCAAATGAATCAAGCAAATAGTTTTCGGACCCTGCACCATTTCACCAAGAGACCTAAGCTAATCTGTTCTCGTTTGACTTCCCAGAGTTTTGTTTTGTTTTTAACTCAGAAGCAACCGTTTTTTTATTTGAACTGGGATTCCAAAATAAAATGTTTTAGCATGCTCATTTATGCAACAACAGGGAAGATGCCATTACCTGAGTGGATGAGCATGTGCTGTTTTAGGTTCTGAATGCGGGTGAATCGCACCCCACAGGTCGGACACTGAAAAGGTCTGTCTGGACCATTTGGACTTGGTCGTTCTGTACTGCTGGTAGAAGGAGCAATGTAGAGTTGGTAGGGATACTGAACATTTTCCAATCTAAAAAAAACAGATCACAGAAGGCAACCAGGCTCTGATTTTTAAGTTAAATAAACATTTCAATAGATAAACTTTAAAGAAACAGGACATAAAAAAACTTAAAGACTTTTTGAAGCAGTTTAATTGTTAGATTACAAATTTTATTTATAACAATATGAAGAATAATGTTTTTGTCCAAAATGTCTAGCATCTTAAATTTAGCATGGACACACAACCATAGAACATTTCATAAACTATCTCACCTTAGATATCCTCGATCTCACTAATTCTTTACTTCCAACTACTGCTTTAATTCAGGCCCTCATTAATACAAGTCCGAATCAACAGTGCTCTCCTTTTAGCTCCACACCCCCCAACCTACCCTTCTCACGCTGCATTCTAGCGATCTCTCCGATTACATCGGTCCCGGGTCTGAAACGCTGCGATGGCCGTTATCTCTGGAATAAAGTCTAAACCCCTTTGTAAGGGATAGAAGACTCCTCACGATCTGAGCTCTATGTACCTCTTTCCAGCCTCATTTCTTGTCATACTGCCCAAACATACCCTATGTCTGCAGTCCCCAACCCTCGGGCCAAGGCCTGGGTACCAGTCCATGGCCTGTTAGAAACTGGGCTGAGCACTGCCTGAGCTCTGCTCCCCACCCACCCCAGCCTGGTCCACAGAAAAACTGTCTTCTATGAAACCAGTCCCTGGTGCCAAAACGGTTGGGGACCACTGCCCTGTATCAAATACCACTCATTTTACAAAATGTAGCTAAAAAGTCACATGTTCCTCCGGGAAGCCTTCTTTGATTTATTGGTGACTCAGGTAGGCACCCTCCTATGCAGAGCAACAGAGCTCTCTGCACATCACTTATGATTGCCTGTTTACTTGTCTATCTTCAATCCCTCTCCTTCCCTCAAAATTGACTTGGCTCCCTGAGGGAAAAGGGCCACACATTTCATGTCTATATCACCACTACTCAGCACAGTATCTCATCTAGAACACATGACCTGATTAATACTTGAAATTAAGGAGCCTAGGCACATTTCTGCGTGTTATACTTTTAGTAACTTATTCAAATAATTCTGGTTCATAACCTCCTCTACCAGGTTTAACTATTAAAGAAAAATAGGCTGGGCATGGTGGCTTACGCCTTTAATCCTAGCACTTTGGGAGGCCAAGGCGGGAGGATTGCTTCAGGCCAGGAGTTCGGGAGGAGCGTGAGCAAGAGACCCCCATCTCCACAAAAATCAGAAAAATTAGCCAGGCATGGTGATGCACACCTGTAGTCCCAGCTACTCAGGAGGCTGAGGCAGGAGGATTGCCTGGGTGACAGGAGAGACCATGTCTCCCCTGCAAAAAAAGAAGAAAACTTGTTTGAATACCTTTAATCCTTCAAGTTTTGAACAAGTAAGGTTTTTAAGAGTGTCTTGGACTCTCTGAGGAGGAATTCAGTTATTTGGTGGAACCCATATTCAGTGAGGAGACAAATAAATAATCAGTTATCAGAGCAGAGGATTAAAAGAGGAGGATGCACTAGTGACTGGGGGCTGCTTCAGACTGGTGGTCGTGCTGTTCCAGGAACTGAACGGTCAGTGTGGCCAGAATGTAGCACACAGAGGGGAGAATGGTCTACCCACAAACAGTATGCCAACAGATGAGTGTGGCTGTGTTCCAGTCACATTTGATTTACAAAGGCAGTGGGCTGGAATTGGCCTCTGGCCCACAGTTTGCCAACCCCGGATATATATACTATTTAAAGCAAATTTTGGAAATGCCACTAAAGTCCTGGATAGGGGCTCTAACTTATAATGTGATGATGCAAACTTCTTATGCTATTCTGAGATAAAATGCTTGAATTTAGAGTTGTAAGCCTAACCCTTACAAGAGAATTACTTGCTCTGTTAGTACTAACCGATCATCATCATCTGCATGAGCATTAGTGCTGGAAGTGCTCTGAAGCGTAGGTAATCCCTCGGTCACGCCTTCGTCTACTGAGCCTGTGAATGAAAGAAAGAGGACAGCGTCAATACTTCGGTGATGGTAACTGCAAACTATCCAAGCCTCTAACATACATTACCTAGTGTTCACATCTCCATTATTAATCAAAAGTAGTAGTGTTCTATATTTTGTTTTTATTTAAATTAAATGTTTATGGGATTTAAAAATAAGTCATATGTAAGACAATAGCCTTACATTACTATTTAAATTCTTTTAGGAGTATTTCTTTGACAAAAATTTCAGAAAACAAGCAGAACAATTCAAATGCAAACTAAAAAAATACACATTAATAATTAACAACCATTTAAGGAAGCACTGACAATTTTTATTTTTTAAAACTTATTTTATTGTGACATACAACTTATTGTACAATTTTCACACAGAATTTAAAAGGTAAAGCGAATACCTAGGCAACCTCCACCAAGCCACACAAAAGTACTGCTAGTATCCTGTAAGTCCTCATTTACCCTGATCGTAAACCTCTTCCCCCTTTAAACGCCTGTCTTAGGCTGGGCATGGTGGCTCACGCCTGTAATGCTAGCACTTTGGCAGGCTGGGGCAGGAGGATCGTCCGAGGTCCTAAGTTCAAGACCAGCCTGAGCAAGACAGCGAGACCCTGTCTCTATAAAAATTTTAAAAATTAGATGGGTGTGGTGGTACATGCCTGTATTCTCAGCTACTTGGGAGGCTGAGGCAGGAGGATCACTTGAGCCCAGGATTTGAGGTTACAGTGAGCTTTGATCATACCACTGCCCTCATGCCCGGGCAATAAAGTTAGATCCTGTCTCCAAAAAACAAACAAAAGTCTTCAATGGTTAACATTTCCTTCCTCCCATCCCCTTCCTTTAAAAAGTCATTTTATCTCAAATACATGTACCCATAAACTTGGGGTTGGTTCTTGCTGGAGCACAGCCTTGGCTATCCAAGGGCTGATTTTGCACTACAGTGGCAGAGTTAAGGAGCTGTGGTTGTAACAGAGACTATGTGGCAGTTAAGTCTAAAATATTTACTATCTGGCCTTTAAGACAAAGTGTGCCAATGCTCGCCATAAACACTATGGTTTAGTGTTGTCTGGTTGTACAGTTTGTATAAACTGAGTCATACTGCATGCATTCTTGTGTCCTGCTTCTCTCCTTCAATATTGTGGACTCATCTTGGTTCTTACATGTAACTGAAGTTAATTTTCATTGTAAAATACCCATAATCTATCCATTTTACTCTTGGTGGACAGTTCAGGCTATTAAGAACAACAGTGCTGTGAATATTTTGTACAGGTAAGTTAATGTACCTTAGCATGCTTTTCTCTATGATACGCACTTAGGAATTCAAATTGCTAGGTCAATGAATATGTATATCTTCAACTTTATCAGAAAATGCCAAGCTCTTCCAAAGTGATTGTACTAAATTTACACTGCTATTAATACTAGCAGTGTATGAGAGCTGTGTTGCTCCACCTCCTCATCAACACTTGGTATTGTTGGATTTTAACAATGGTATAGTTGGACTACCAATCTGGTGGGTGTAGCAATATTTCATTGTGGTTTGTGTTTCATTTCCCCAACGAGGTGATTAGTGAGTATCATTTCATGTATTTACTGAACCTTGCCTTCTGTGAAATGCCTATTCAAATATCATTATTGTGTTGTCTGCCTACTAATTGTAAGATTCTTTTCAGAGGTGGGCGTGGTGGCATGCACCTGTTGTCCCAGCTACTTGGGAGGCTGAGGACAGAGGATGGCCTGAGCCCACAAGTTGGAGGCTGCAGTGATCTACGATCGTGCCACTGCACTCCAGCCTGGGGAACAGAGGAAAACTTTTTTTTTTTTTTTTAATTCTTTTCATATTTCTAATACAAGCCCTTTTTGTTCAGTGATAGACATTACAAATACATTCCCCCTTCCATGGCCTGTGTTTATACTGTTTTTATAATTTCTTTTGATGACTTAAAGTTTTAAATTTTAATTTAATTTATTAACCTTTTTCTCCATTGCTATGCTTTTTGGTCTTACTTTTAAAAATATTTTCCTCCAGTTATCTTAT
>NW_012145967.1:723734-728527 GCF_000956105.1 Propithecus coquereli
AGGGATGTGTCTTCCTTCCTTTTTCCTTTTCATTTTCTAGTCTGTTCACTGCCAAGACAGCTTGTTCTGCAGTACCCTGGGGTTTGGAGGACAGGGAGCAGGTTCTAGTGGTACAGTCCTTTGTAGTCACTACTTAATGCATGGAGCAACTTCTCTAAGACTTCAAACTTTTACACACTTTGGGCCTTGACTTCCATTCCCCTTGCTTTTTGAGTTGATGAACCAAAGCCCATTTGTGTCTCAGCAAATGTCTTAAAGGCAAAATTGGTTTTAGTGATCTGATCATCTACTTACCTCTCTGGGCCAGGCTTTCCCCCCAAATTTAACCTGGAAGTTCCTTGATCATCTTTTCAAATACGTTTAAGGTGAATTTTTAAAAATCTAGAATTTGTTGTTTACAGTGGGACCGTGGATCTAAACAACCTAGCCTGTTCTCATTAGGTAATGAACTTTGCCAATTTCTTTACCGTATGCAAATAACCTGTATTGCACCAATTGAACAAATCTGAGACTGAAATTTTCAGTCCCTTAATAGCAAATAAGCTTTTGGTTGCAACACTTTTTTTTCCAAAGTTTTTTCAAAATGGGGTCTCACTCTGTCACTCAGGCTAGAATGCAGAAGTATGATCATACCTTACTGTAGCCTTGAAATCCTGGGCTCAAGCAATCCTCCTGCCTCAGCTTCCTGAGTAGCTGGGACTACAGTCACATGCCCAGATAACTTTTTTCATTTTTTTAGAGACAGGGTCTTGCTGCATTGCCCAGGCTGTTCTTGAACCCCTGGGCTCCAGCTATCCTGCCAACTCAACCTCCTGAATTGCTGGGATTATAGGCATAAGCCACCACACCCGGCTGGTTACAATATTTTAATGGAAGTTAAAATGCACTAATTTTAACAGTAGTACAACACCATATCCATGTGAACATTTAACAAATATCATCTGTTAATGGACACACAGGATGGAATTTCCTCTGGATGAAAATTTAGAATCCAATACTTCATTTTTCCCCTTTGGAGCACTTGAATTAGCTGACATTAGGAAATAAGTAAATTTTCCACTTAAGTTTTTCAGAAAAACTAACCTAATCCCTTTTAAGGCATCCAAATGTACTTAATTATTTATCCTAGAAAATTTGTGACAGGGTTGCATTCTGCCTTGACTTCTTAGATAAAGAATAGTAAATATAATTTACTTTTTGTTTCTTGATGACTCACAGCAACCATCAAGAACACCAATTATTATGCTGTGTTCTAAGACACTGATATACTCAGAGGCATTTTAATTAGGCAGGACTATGTACGCTTACATTCACCCCCAACTGCACCCCCATCCTTCCTGGTCCTCCCACCCTATCCCTACAGGTGCGTTTAGCATTTCTGTGCTTGCCTTTCCTTTATCTCTTTTCCTTATTAGTAAATGACATGTATGCTTTTCCCCATGTCTACTTATCCAACTTATCCCTGATCCTTCTCACTTGTTTTTAATTGAGGTGTAGGATGGAAAACCAGATAATGCTGCATTTTATTTAAAAAAGAACTGTTCACTTGCCAATGTCTTCCCAGTCTCACCTTTTTTCTCAAAGAAAAGGGAACTAAACACTAACAGTTAAATCTGTCCTGGGATAAAAAACTGGAAAAATCCCAATATTTGCACTTGGTTACCATGGACATAAAATCTACTTTACGGTATTGTGAACTTATTCAGAGTGCAGCCAGTATTCAAGCTTATAGGCAAAGACTTGTAAAAAACAAAAAACAAAAAACAAAAAAACCACCTGGAGGTGTGGTAAGGGCAGGCCAGGAAGATTGATCTAATTCACACTTGCTTCTCGCCATAAGGCAGGCCACACTACTTCCAGGAGCGAGTGGAGTCTTGGTGAGGCAGACATGAAAACTACGCTGCCTTGGACTGACTCTAGTATCGTCAAAGGTTTATTTAAATAGCCGGTCAAGTCCGGGTGCAGTCACTCATGCCTATAATACCAGCATTTTGGGAGGCTGAGGCAGGAGGATTGTTTGAGGCCAGGAATTCTAGACTAGCCTGGGCAATATAGAGAGACCCTATCTCTACAAAAAATACAAGTTAGCCGGGCATGGTTGGCACGTCTATAGTCCCAGCTACTAGGGAGGCTGAGGCAGGAGGATGGTTTGAGCCCGGGAGTTTGAGGTTGCAGTGAACTATGATGAAGCCACTGCATTCTAGCCCAGGCAACAGAGTAAGACCCTGTCTGGGGGGGGGGCTTTGAAAGTCATACACTGCACTTAAAAAAAAAGCCTGGTCAAAAAGAATGATCAGAGCAGAATGAAGAATTAGCAGGAAAAAAAGAAAGAAAGAAAAAGTAAAATGGAGTACAAGATACAACTAGCAGATGGTCCCTCTTAAAACAAATCCGTATCAACATTCTAGAATGTCATCTAAACCTTGGCCTCTGGATCCCTAATTCGATGGCTAGTGAGAGCATGCAAAGTAAAGTAAAGGTACTTTTCCCTCGCCGATGGCTATTAAATGTACCACAAGCTATAAAAACCACTCCAAGTAAATTAAGAGTTAAACCAGACTTTTAGAATTTTATCCATACTGTGAGGCTATAACAAATAGTGTTACATCACTTGTGCAACTATCAGGAAAAAAAAATTTTGTGAACTCTTTTTCCTGAGATGACAGTTTTTATCAATGATAACACAAGTAATCATATGAATTGGAATTTGAATTAAACTGATTTAGCAGCAGGATATACAAGCGATATCACTTTCCTGAGGTGACAGTGATATTCCTCACATTATTAAAATGAAGATTCCTTTCTACACTATGGGAATCCTCTTCTCAGTGGAAGTGAGAAGCTAAGAATTCTGAACGGAACCTTTTCACCTTGTGAAATAATAGAGCTGCTTTAAGGAGACAATTAGCTTTATATGGTAAGGGCCAGCTTATCAAGAGAGCTCACTCTCTTCCCCAGTAAGGTGTATGATATATATAACAGCTTCTGTTGCACCAAACTCAAGTTGCTGCTACCACTGTTCAGGTACTCAAGACACTTACAAAAACTCTTCTAGAATTGAAAAATAATTATAGTGCTCATCTGCTGAACATTTACCATGTGTGAGACATTGTTCTAAATATTTTCAACACATTTTTGAAAATGTTCTATTTTCATACTTGAAAGAGAAAAGCAGCCCCTAATATTCAGGAACTGGCCTGGCGCTCAGGAGTGGGCCTGGTGTTTTTATCCAGACCATGGTATTCTCCTGTTGGACATCAAGAGTCTCACGTAACACCAACGTCAGACCAGGTCACACTGTGAGCCTTACTGAGACCAAAAAAATACTTTTTTTTTTTTTTTTTGAGACAGAGTCTCGCTTTGTTGCCCGGGCTAGGGTGAGTGCCGTGGCGTCAGCCTAGCTCACAGCAACCTCAAACTCCTGGGCTCAAGCAATCCTTCTGCCTCAGCCTCCCGAGTAGCTGGGACTACAGGCATGCACCACCATGCCCGGCTAATTTTTTCTGTATATATATATTTTTAGTTGTCCAGATCATTTCTTTCAGTTTTTTAGTAGAGACGGGGTCTCGCTCTTGCTCAGGCTGGTCTCGAACTCCTGACCTTGAGCGATCCACCCACCTCAGCCTCCCAGAGTGCTAGAATTACAGGCGCGAGCCACTGCGCCCGGCCCAAAAAAATACTTTTAAGCACAGACAAAAACAAGGTCAATATGCAATCACAAAAATACCAACCACCCCCCTCTAGCTAATGAGTCACTGCTGCTGTGGTTTCACTTTAGTCAGCATTCCCAGATAATATTAAGACACTCAATCCTGTAATTATCCCTACATTCTGATACCACCAGTCTTGAGCAAACCCCACTCCCTCGAACGCTCCCTAAAATCACCTAACACAAGCCCAAATCCTCTGCTAAGTCCTTTCTGACACCTTCTTACTGAGAAGCCCTAAAAACCCCATAGCTTGTAATCACTCTTGCTGCAGATGACCAATAAACTCAATTTGTTCAATTCTAGGAGGCCTTTGGCAATACGGCATTGGCAGAAATGGGAGATCCAACCGAGACTCAGCGGAAGTCCTCGTTGCTTTGCCCAGGAACCTCGGGCAGAGTACAGATCTCAAATTCCTTTTGAGGAGCAACCTGCGCCCTTGACTGGGAGGCAAATTCCTGCTGAATGGAGCTCAAATATTTCAATGAAGTCCTTCACTACTGAGTTTATTTTGTTTTCCTAGAAATAGTCTTCTGGGAATATTTTGGTTACTCAGATTGTGTTGCCACTTGATGAAATTGTATTCTTGCCTTCTAACACCTGTTCCTGTGATCTGTCTGCCTACCTAGCGTGTTGACTCATGAGGAATAAACTATGATGTGAGGATAGATATGGGCCTGATTGATCCATCTGAGCTGGCCCTGGAGGCCAAGTTCAGATCTCCAGCTGGCAAAACCATTTCAAAACTGTACAAGGTACAACATGCATGAAGTGTGAAAATATTATGGTAAAAACAGAAGCCAGTCAGAAAAAAACCACATATTGCATGATCCCATTTAATATAAAATATCCAGAATAGTCAAATCTAGAGTGGTTTGCCTAGGGATAAGCGTGGGGCTAGGAGGGAATAGGGAGTCATCTGTGTAAGTAACAAGGCCCAACATAAACTCAGCAGTCTTTTTTTCTCCTTTAAATTTGCTGTATTTATCGCTTCTGTTTGCCCCAAGTTGAGGGTGTTGGATTTTACAGCCTATCCCTGGGCAACTGGCAACAAAGGGAACTTAAAATAAGAGGTAAAATCCAATT
>NW_012145967.1:729611-748030 GCF_000956105.1 Propithecus coquereli
TCTCTATTTAAAAAAAAAAAAAAAAGCTGGGCGTGGTGGCATGTGCCTATAGTCCCAGGTACTCAGGAGGCTGAGGCAGAAGGATCACTTGAGCCCAAGAGGCAGAAGTTTGAGGTTGCAGTGAGCTATGATGACATGTCACTGTACTCCAGCCTGGGCAACAGAACAAGACTCTGTCTCAAAGAGAGAGAAAGATTTGGAGCAGGTGACACAGACACAGGGAAGGTCCTATGAAGATGGAAGCAGATACTGGAGCAATGAAGCTAAAATCCAAGGAATATCAAGGATTGCTGGCATTTGCCAACAGCCAGAAGAGGTAAGGAAGAATTCTTCTCTACAACTTTCCAAGAGAACAAAGCAAGAACCTGCTGACTTTTACTTCAGGCTTCTGCTCTCCCAAACCATGAGAGAATCAATTTCTGTTGTTTTAAACCACTCAGCTTGTGTACTTTGTTGCAGCAGCTTTGGGACACACACAGAGGGTAAAAACACAAGATACTAACAATGTCAATATGGCTTTCTGGTTCTTCAATCTTTTGGACAAATCTGATTCACTGTTGGCTTTTCTTCTACTCCTTCCAAACCTTGAATATAGATATTGCCCAAGGATTAGTCCCTTGGGACTAAGCTTATGTATTTTCCTACTGAGACTGAATTTGCCACTGCTATTTGGGAAAAGTCTCAAATTGGTAATCTCACCAATCCTGCCTTTTCGACCGCTTTGTGGTATGACATTCCTTGGTTATTGTGCAAGGATAATTTACAGAAAATTGACCTTGCTGAATTACTTTTGTTTTTATTTTTTTTTTACATTGAATAGCAGACCTGTATTACAAGACTGAATTACTTTTAAAGCTGAGTTCAGCCAGGCATGGTGGCTCATGCCTATAATCCCAGCACTTTGGGAGGCAAAAGCAGGATTGCTTGAGGCCAGGAGTTTGAGACCAGGTTGGGAAATATAGCAAGACTCCATCTCTGGAAAAATAAAAAAATTAGCTGGGTGTGGTAGCACCTGCCTGTAGTCCTAGCTACTTGGGAGGCTGGGGCAGGAGGATCACCTGAGCCCTGGGTTTCAATGCTGCAGTGAGCTATGATCATGCCACTGCACTCCAGCTTGGGCAAGAGAGAGACCCTGTCTTTTTAAAAAAAACAAAAAAGTTACCTCACAGTCCTCAAATTCTGGATTCCTACCTTCTTCTACTAATTTTCATATTGCAGTTACTGCATTTAATATTAATATATGCTAAAAGAGCTACTCCATTATATAGTTACCATTATTTTTTGTACCACTAAGAAACAAAAATATAACTAAAAGATTATAAAATGTAATGTAACATAGCAGTCCCCAACCTTTCTGGCACCAGGGACCAGTTTCATGGAAGACCGTTTTCCCACGGATGGGAGTGGGGGGTTAGGGGGGAGGCAGAGCTCAGGCAGCGGTGCCAGCGATGGGGAGCAGCTATAAATACACTTGCTCACCTGCTGCTCACCTCCTCCTGTGCTGCCCTCTGTTCCTAAGTTTCACGGAGGACAATTCTTCCATGGAGGTGGGTGGGGTGGGGAGAGGTGGGTGAGGTGGGGAGAGGTGGGGAGGTGAAACTCTGCAGCTCTGTCCCTGACAGGCCACGGACCAGTATTGGTCTGAGGCCCAGTGGCTGGGGACTGCAGATGTAAGACACATCTGGATTCAGAGATAACAAAATATGAAAAATTGTGACTTTGAGTCAATATAATAAAAAGTAGTAACACGATTTCCTAGTCATCAGAGTACTTTGACCTCTCCTATTCCTTCAATCTACATACTCACTATCATTAGGTATTGATTTTTTTTTCAAAGTCTCACAGTATCTGTTTTCTTTATACACAGTTTTAGTCTTCATTCATACCAAGATAACTACTATAACTGGTTTTTTTAGACTGTCTCCGCTCCATGAAATTCTCTGCATACCAACACCACACTAATTTTCCTAAAATACCTACATACGTTTTATTTTTCATTCCCTTTAAGGTAGACCCTTAATACCACTGAGATAAAATCCAAGCTTACACGGCCTAGCTGTGGCACACACCGCTAGTCGCATATCCAATCTCCATTCTGCTCTAATTTTGTTTGAGGCAGTTTGCACCAAACTAATACACAGTATCTTCCCAGATTCCCTTGCAGCTAAGAATGATCATGTGACATAGTCTGGCAGAAGTTTTTCAGGGATTTCTGAGAATATCTGTGCTTTCTTGATGTAAGCACTGTCCCTTTCTACAGTACAAAGCTAAAGATGAAGTGAGCACCTTGTAAACATGAATTAAGTATAAATGGGTAAAATGTATAGAACTGACAAAACTGAAGATGGCAGATTAAAAATATACAAGGGGCCTAGGTCACCAATGACAGTGTAGATCCACTGTACTAGGTCTGGACTTCCTATTTCTGAACAATTTTACATGATAAAAATAAAATCCTTTTTGGTCAAGCCACTGCAGGAGGGCCTCTCTTATATGCAGTTAAATGCAACCCTAAAGGAAACCAGCATTCAAGTCTTGTCACAGCCTGCTCTCAACCACACCTTTTTTGTCTTACCTCCCATTATGCCCCACATTTTCAGGCCTCTGTGTTTATTCACATCATTTTGCACTGAATTCGCTGCTTACCAAACACACAGCCTTCTTCCACACCTTTGTGCTTGCGTACGTGCTCTGTGCTTTTAAACACACTTTCACAGAAATGCCCTCCCTTTGCTCAAGCAAACTCCTACTTACTGCATTAAGATCCAGCTTCACTATGTAGCATTAACTTGCTCATTCCTTTGTTGTACCCTTAATGCTTTCTTCATACCTCTAGCCTAGCACTTTTAATCACTCATCGTAATCACTTATTCACACATCTACTTCCCCTATTAGACTATTAACTCCTTCTTTGCGGGGACTATGTGTTTTTTTTTATGTAGCACCAATGTCTGGCACAGGGTAAGTTTCAAATAAGCATTTGAATGAGGAATAAAATGCTAACTGGATTTTTTTTGCATTCAAAGTTAATTCATAATTCTTATCTCAGACTTTGTCCCATCAGATATTGTCCAAATATTTTTTCCTTCCCCAATAGTAAAAGAAACTGTAGTGCTAATAATAGCATCTTCAAAAATCCAGTTATCATGTTTTACTCTTCCTTCTATTTTCTACAGGACTGAGCACAAAACCTCTTATCTAACAGGAACTTCGAAATGTTTGAATTAACTTTATACCATCATGAAAAATAAAGAAGACATTATACCTATAGATGAAGACTGTGGACTAATCAGAAGGTCCTCTTGGACTTGTTCACTTCCTGGCACTGTCTGCTGATCACTCAGGGAACTCTGAGATGCACTGACAGGCTGGGACACTTCCTCGTGGACCTCCTCATCACTTAACCTTTCTACTTTGACCCGGACATCTTCTTCCGTACTCAGAGGCAAGGTAGTTTTTGTGCTTTCACAAGTCACGTAATCAGCAATTCTTCTACCTGTCTCAGACGGGCCAGGTAATTCTAAAGTCCGGGTATTTTCTGCCTGCTTAACCTTGTCAGGTTGAATCCTTCGATCAATTCCAAAAGGGAAAGTCCAGGGAAAAGCTAAAGAAGAGTCGACTGGCTGATTTCTATTTTCTGAGTAGGAAGCTGAAGAATTCAATACCTGGGGTGAACCTGTTTGCGTGCTACACTTTACAGGACTTTCAGGAGACATAACAATGTAGCTTTTGCGCTTTCTCCGGGATTCTCGGCAGACAGGAATGGTTCTTTCTACCACACTGCACTCTGAAGAAACTGGAGAAATGCTTCCATCTCGAGAAGTAAAATTGCAGTTAGAATTATTTTCTTGTCCAGCATCTAGACCCTTTTCTGGTTGGCTGTTGGGTGTATTCCATAAAATGCTTGATTTCATGAATTCTGAGCAGGTGCTAGCAACACTAAACATTTGCATATAGCTGGCTGCAGCTAGAACATCAATAATATTTTCTGTGTTAATTGACAAAGTGGCCGTGTAAGCATATTCTAAGAGGGGTATAAAGCCAGTCACGGTAACATGATGCAGATCCAACACATTCTTGTTCTCATCCTCTGCTTGGCCTACAAGTTTCGTGCGAAAGAAATCACTGCAAGCTGCTAGTACTACTTTATGTGCCCGGAAGATTTTGTCCTGGACACGAATAGTGATATCGCAAAAATGTCCATCATTTCGCAGCATATTTAGCTTTCCAAGCATTTCCTGGCTGTGGGAAGAGGAGCTATGAGTAAATGTTTTCACACCCATCTTTTCCTTCCTCTTCTACAGATGCTCTTCAAGGATGCAAATGAATCAGAAATGTCCTAAAAAAAATACACAAAATAAAGCATTAATTGATGGTTTAGTAGTTTAACTAGAAGGAGATTTAGATTATTTTCATGTGGCCAGTGTGCTAAATAAAAAAGTTGAAAGATGGCAGTGAGAAACTTCAAGGTAGGGAATGTATTAAAATAAACTCTCCCTACCGGCCTTCCAAATTGTACAGTCAGTGGAGTCAGTGAATGGCTTGAGCTACAACAGTTTGTAAATAACAATAATTGTAGAGTGCTTTGTGTGTGCCAGACAGTATTATAAATGCTTCAGATTTGATAATTTATTGATTGTCATGGTATCTTTCAGTAGGTACATTATTATTCCTGTTTCTAAATGCAAGCATGCAGTGGGTAATGCCAGTTTAAACACTAAACAATCCATTACATAATTGTCCCTTTGAATGTTCTATGCAGGTACATGTACAGGGGAAAAGACAGACAGGGAAAGGGGAAAAGACAGACAGGGAAAGGGAAAAAGAGCAGGGGAAGTGGAAAAGAAAAAAAAAAGAGATTTTAAGATGAATAAAAAAGGTCACTGACTATTCTAATTTGAGAAGATAAAATGCTCAAGCTGGGACTGTTCCCTGTCTGATATCACAATAGAAAGGATAAAAGGCATAAAATCCTGTGCTAAGGCAGCCAGGTAAGGGCACTGAAATAATTATCTTGACCACAATGAGTGGTGACAGTTCAAATATAAACCTGCTCCACATATCCTTCCTGAACAGAACTAATCACAACGAGACACTGGACAGCTAGAATCGGTCTACTATGCAAACCATCGTTTAACGTATTTGCTGATCTCTCTCTCATAGGAATGAGACGAAACGGAAGAAAATGTGAGTGCTATATACAAAGTGTGTTGTTCATTTGTTCCATCCCAAGAAACTGGCTTCTGCTTCCAAAGCCTGGCCTTCAAGAGTGCTTACTTTGACTGGGATCATGGGGTTGAGGGAGGAAACATGCCTTCAGAGCAAGTGACACAGTCATAGTCCAGGGACCATCTGCATGAACAGAGGTGTGAAAGCAAGAAATTAAACAGCGATTTAGAGAACATGTGCAGCAGAAAGTTAAAATGAAACCACTTTAATCTTGGAATGGCTGAAGGCCCCAGCAACAGATGCTGTACTACATTCCCAAGTGAGGGGCAAGGCCGCCTATTCAAGGGGGTAGTGGACAACTATTTTTCAACCTTGAGCTACATCCACCTTCAATGTTCAAGGATAAAGACTAGAAAAGGTGCTCACTTCGGCAGCACATATACTAAAACTGGAACGATACAGAGGTTAGCATGGCCCCTGCACAAGGACGACACGCAAATTCGTGAAGCGTTCCATATTTAAAAAAAAAAAAAATTAGAAAAGGATTTTTGCTGAGAGTAATCAGTGTGTTGTAAATTCCAAACCCCATCCTAGTCCCTCCTACTCCCCTGCAATGGAAGGGGCTTTGAGGGATGTTTCGCCCTTTGTCTCACGTCTATGGAAAATGTGACGTACTTGGAAAAACTCTTAAGGACACAAATCTGATTTAAACATTGGCCAAGACCAAGCCAACGTCACATGAAAACAATACAGTGGGCCGGGCGCAGTGGCTCACGCCTGTAATCCTAGCGCCTCTGGGAGGCTGAAGTGGGCTGATCGTTTGAGCTCAGGAGTTTGAGACCAGCCTGAGCAAGAGTGAGACCCTGTCTCTACTAAAAATAGAAAGAAATTATCTGGACAGCTAAAAAAATATATATATAGAAAAAATTAGCCGGGCATGGTGGCGCATGCCTGTAGTCCCAGCTACTCAGGAGGCTGAGGCAGAAGGATTGCTTGTGATAAGGAAAACCCCCATCTATTACTTGGCACATCAGCCACCTGAGACCCCCCACCCCTCATGGAAGACCCGCATCAGCATAATACTAACCTATTACCTGGCCCATCAACTAATCTATTACCTGGCACCGCACATCAGCATAACACTAAATCTACTACCTGGCGCATCAGCATAACACTAAATCTACTACCTGGCGCATCAGCATAACACTAAAATCTATTATCTGACACATCAACTAACCTATTACCTGGCAGGCATTAGCCACCTGACCCCCCAGATCACTACAACTTAATAAAAGTGGGAAAACGCAGATAGACGGTGCTCAGAACTTGGTGGCGAGGCCCATCTGAGCCCGCCGGCGAATAAACTTTGATTCTCTGACTCTCCATGTGCCACTCCGTGTGTCCTCGGGACCACTTGCTATAACACTTGAGCCCAGGAGTCTGAGGTTGCTGTGAGCTAGCCTGACACCACGGCACTCTAGCCCAGGCAACAGAGCAAGACTCTGTCTCAAAAAAAAAAAAAAAAAGCTACAACTAAGACAGGAAGGCAAGAAAAAGAAAAGAGAACCAAAGAAGAGAGGGAACAAACAGAAAATGGCAGACTTAATACATAACATTATCAATAATTACCTTAAATGTAGTTTAAATAAAACTAATTAAAAGACAGTAACTGGCAGAAAAGAATATATATATACACACACACACACACACACATACAAATAAACATGAGCTAACTATATGCTATCCATAAGATACTCACTTCAAACATAACCATATATGTACGCTGAAAGTAAGAGGATGAAGAAAATATAAAAATGCACTGCTTAATGAAGTACCTACTTGCTACATGTGGTTATTTTACTTAAATAAAATTGAAAATTCAGTTTCTGAGTTTCACTTATCACATTTCAAGTAGTATTATTAAAAATCAGTTTTACTGTATTGGTGATATGCTCTTATCACTTTATTTATAAAAATTTCTCCAAAAGTCTGCTATAAACTAAAAAGCCTACATCACCTAAGTTATTTAATAAGCAACAGTTAAGGTTTGTATTTTACTATAGCAAAATATACACAAAATTTACCATTCTAACTATTTTTAAGTGTTGCGTTCAATGGCATTAAGTACATCCGCATCGCACAATCATCGTAACTATCCATCTCCAGAACTCTCCCATCATCCCACATTGACATTCAGTCCCTAGTGATAATAACTCCCCACTTTTTCCTCCCCCTAATTCCTGGTAACCAATGTTCTACTCTCAGTCTCTATGAATTTGACTATTCAAGGTACCTCACATAAGTGCAATTACTCAATATTTGTCCAATTATATCCGGCTTATTTCACTTAGCAAAATGTTCTCAAAGTTCCTCCATGCTGTAGTGTGCGTCAGAATTTCCTAAGGCTGAATAATATTCTTTTTACATACACAACAAATTTTGTTTATCTGATAGACACCTGGGTTTCTTCCACAGGTTTTAAATCCCCGATTTAATTAATGCAAGTGAGGTTGGAATCACAAATTCAGACAATCTCCAGGTACAGAGGAATCTTTGAGGCCGTCTAGTCCCACAGCCTTCTAACTTAAATCATTTGACTGAAGTCACTCCAATCATAAAATTCTCTTAAGTATTCTGCAGTATATATTGAGTATGAGTGGCTACCACTTTAAACTGTTCATATTTCTTTTTCAAGTTGGCAATTATCATCTGTATTTTAATTAACCTATTTAACCCATTAACCTATTTAACCATGACATACATGACAACTGATATTCAGATATGTGCCATATACTTCCATAGGCAAGGACAGATTTTTTTAAATTGTGGTAAAATATGTAACATACAATTTGCCACTCTAACCATTAAATGTATAGTCCATTGGCATTAAGTACAATCACACTGTTGTGCAACCAGCACCATTACCTATTTCCAAAACTTTTTCATTAGCTAGGCTAGATTTTTATAAAACTAAAAAAAATGCAGAGAACAAAGGCAAATAGCACCACAGAGTTTATTTTGGCATGGTCACAGCAAAAGAAGTTTACACTGTGTGTAAGACATAAATTCATCCATTTAAACTATATCAAAAATTTTTTCATTTTTATATAAAGGAAATAAATTACATGTTCAATCTGATTTTTGAAAATTAAGTTTTATTTGACAATCAGAATCTTGATTTTTTTGTTTTCTACCCCACAGATATTAAAAAGGCAAGCAAACATGTAGGTAAAATTTTTTCACAAATGTAATATTAGAATTCATGGAATTTATAGAATAACACTGTATGTGATGTTACCGCAAATTTTCTCATTGTACCATTCTTGCTTTTAGGCAATATGGATATACAACTCTCATACTTTGTTTACTCATCCTTCTCTTATTAAAAATTAACAGATAGGCCGGGCGTGGTGGCTCACACCTGTAATCCTAGCACTCTGGGAGGCCGGCGGGCGGATTGTTTGAGCTGAGGAGTTCGAGGCCAGCCTGAGCAAGAGCGAGACCCCGTCTCTACTAAAAAAATAGAAAGAAATTATCTGAACAACTAAAAAATATATAGAAAAAATTAGCTGGGCATGGTGGCACATGCCTATAGTCCCAGCTACTCGGGAGGCTGAGGCAGTAGGATCGCTTGAGCCCAGCAGTTTGAGGTTGCTGTGAGCTAGGCTAATGCCACGGCACTCTCTCTAGCCAGGGCAACAGAGTGAGACACTTTCCCCTCCCCCCCAAAAAAATGAATGGATAAAATAAAATTGAAGTAAATGTAATAATCACAAACACTTCAATAATTTATAATTGCCACAACTATTAATGGTTCTTTACAAGAGGGTGTGGCAATTAAGTTACAGAAGCCCAATTCTTGAAACTCTAATTTGACTTGACAACTGATCAAGAGACTGTAATCACAAAACTTTTGCTAAGATCTCCTCCTTTGGCCAAGCGTGGTGGCTCACGCCTGTAATCCTAGCACCCTGGGAGGCCAAGGCGGGAGAATAGCTTGAGCTCAGGAGTTCAAGACCAGCCTGAGCAAAAGCAAGACCCTGTGTCTACTAAAAATAGAAAAAATTAGCCAGGCATGGTGGCGCACACCTGGAGTCCCAGCTACTTGGGAAGCTGAGGCAGGAGGATCTTTTGAGCCCAGGAGTTTGAGGTTGCTGTGAGCTAGGATGACGCCACGGCACGCTAGCCCAGGCAACAGAGGAAGACTCTGTCTCAAAAAAAAAAAAATGATCTCCTCCTTTGAGGACCCTGAGTAAAGTTGGTCAAGAACAGGCCTTCAGATAGCAGCTTTGGAAATCACCAGTCTTTATAGATACTATGAAAAAATTTCTGCTTTGATATAGCCAATATTATTTTGTTTCTAGAGGAACCATATGCAGGCTATGGGTTAAGATGCTGGGATTCAGCTGGTTGGTAGTTTTCATTCTGTTATACTATAACTATTACTATTCATGGCTTGACTGTCATCTTAGAGGCAAAAAAGATAAAGGATAGAAGAACAGATTGAAAAAGAAGCAATATTTTTCCCCCTCAGATGGGAAAAAACACACAGAAATAAAATGAAAGAACTGGAATTTTAGCACTTAAAGAGAACAGAGGAAATTATAGTTGACGAAACGAAGTTAAGTTTAGCTCAACAAACATTTATTGGGTACCAGATACCTGTGGTAAAATCCACAAAGGTTGACAAAGTCAGCAGAGCTAAGAGTGGAGCACAGATTGATTCTCGCAGTCCACTGCTTTGTCCAAAAATCAAAGTTAGAAACAGGACTTGAACCCTAACCAGTCTCTCTAAATTACCAATCCTTCTAAATTACAAGTATTCCTCCTACTGATTTAATAGTAGTATAAGAATAAGTCTGTTTCTATAAAGGAACAATTGTGTGTTTTTTTTGAGACAGAGTCTCACTCTTTTGCCCGGGCTAGAGTGCCCTGGCGTCAGTCTAGCTCACAGCAACCTCAAACTCCTGGGCTCAAGTGATCCTCCTGCCTCAGCCTCCCAGGCAGCTGGGACTACAGGCATGTGCCACCGTGCCCGGCTAATTTTTTCTATATATTTTTAGTTGTCCAGCTAATTTCTTTCTATTTTTCTTTAGTAGAGACAGGGTCTCGCTCTTGCTCAGGCTGGTCTCGAACTCCTGAGCTTGAAGGATCCACCCAACTCAGCCTCCCAGAGTGCTAGGATTACAGGCGTGAGCCACCATGCTGGGCCTCAAGTAGCCTCTTGAAAACTGGATTGTATATCTAAGAGAGTAAGAATGAAAATGGCAAGTAATGTCTTAAAACACTACTATAAAATTATTTTGGCCTCATATACTCTCTCAAAAGGTTCTGGAGATCCACAGATTACATTAACCATTGCCTTAAGGCTTAAAGATCAGGGGATAGTTAGGAATTTGTAAACAAGAACTTAAAGAAGGCTAACCATAAACAGGCTGGGTGCATGGCTGAGCTTGAAATCCCAGCACTGAGGCTGGGCTGGGAGGTTTGCTTCAGGCCAAGAGTATGAGACCAGCACACAAAGAGATCCAGCCTCTTAAAAAAAAAAAAATTGGGTAAAATCAAGGTTTAAAAAAAAAAAAAAAAAGAAAAAAACAAAATGCCCCAAACAAAACAAAACACAAAAAGAAGGCTAAGCAGGTTGAGTGGGTGGGCTGAAGTTTAAACAAACCACAGAAAAGATGGTTCCATAGCTACAAGGGTCTATCAAATTTGCACATCAAAGAGTAGTAAAATGGTGTGGTATTCAAAGTGCCTGAGGGGTCTGTTCTGCCAGACCCTCACTTAAGATAACAGTAAAGGATGGGTGTTATATTTGTGTATTTGGGGGAGGGGTACCTACCTTAACAAATTTGCAATGTAGATGTAATAGACCTGTTTAGGTAAAAGATGCTGGTCAAGAAAACGTTTATCAGGCCCAGCAAAATAGAACCTGCTGGGGAACTTCAGGGGTGAAGTCTCTGCAGATTTTTAAAAAATGAAATAAAAGCCTAGCATGGTCCTGGCTACTTGGGAGGCTGAGGCAGGAGGATCACGTGAGCCCAGGAGTTCAAGGTTGCAGTGAGCTATGATTGGGCCACCATAGTCCAGCCTGGGTGACATAGCAAGGCCCTGTCTCTAAAAAAAAAATAACTGAAACAAAAGGTGGGGGGCATACAAAACAAGCCAACTAAGTGTTCTTTCTCATCTCTGGATTTAAGGCTTAGAATTGGGGTCATTTTGTAACCACAGCAGAGCTAGCCTAAGGATGGCAAAGCAAAAAGTTGAGAAGAATTTAGGTCCTTGATGATACCACTGAATTAACCAACCGAGGCTGCCCTACCCTAGTACTTCGTTTTGCTTTTGTTTGAAATACATGCCCTTATTGCTTAAGCCACTCGATTCAAGGTTTTCTGATAACACAAAATGAGTATCCTCATATAGATGTGCCATAGGTAGGTACTTCAACGGGTCCAAGTGAATTCATTATCATTTCTCACAAATATACTCTTCCTTTTGAAGTTCTCTGGCCAAAAAGCAAAAACCCCCAAAAGCAAAAAACCCCCAATGTCAACCAGGGGTGGGGAACCTGAAGCCTTGGGGCCACATGTGACCTTCTGGATCCTTGATTGCAGCCTTTTGACTAAATCAAAATTTTGCAGAACAAATCCTTTTATAAAGTTTAACTTGTGAATGATACCTTTATGGCAAAGACTACAACTGTGATTAAGTATCTTGGAATGGGGAGATTATCCTGGATTATCCAGGTGGGCCCTAAATGCAATCACAAGTATCCTTACAAGAGAGACAGAGCGTTATCTGACAGACAGAGAAGGTGGTGTGAAGAGGGGGAGATGAGAGGGTGGCAGGGCAGCGCGGAGACTGGAGTGATCAATGATGGGGTCTCAAGATGAATGCCTGCAGCCAACGCAATCTGGAAGAGGCAAGGAATGGTTTCTCTTCTGGAGCCTTCAGACAGAGTGAGTGCCAACACGCTGATTTCAACCGAGTGAAACTGATTTCAAACTTCTGGCTTCCACAACTTTGAGAGAATAAATTTGTTGTTTTAAGCCATTCAATTTGTGATAATTACTTACAAGAGCCATAGGAAACTAATACAATGCCTCTTTCCCTTTTCCTCTCAACACAGACCAGGTCACTAAGACCTGTCTCAAATCTATCCTTCCCTTTCTCCACAGCCACTGCCTTGGACTACTTAAATAGCATTCTGATCTGTCACCTTGACTTAATCATCTGAGTCCAGATACTTACTAGCCAATGCCTCGGTTATCACGCTGAATACTCCGTACTTTTCAGCACTTTCATATACCTTGTCACATCTGACACAGGTTGATTTCAATATACAAAATCCTTGAGATAACGTAGAACCACTATCTCCCACTATATTGATGAGGAAATTGAGGCTCAGAGAATAAATGACCTGTCCAAGGTTACAGAGCCAGTAACAGTAACTTATATCCTGATGTTAAGCTTTCTTACTACATATTTTATATTCTTTCTACTCTATTATGCTTTTAGATGCTTTAGGCTGCTATCTCTCTCTCCCTATTCTCCAACACGAACTCTTCATTCTAAACAGATTTTGACTCATCATTCTTCAAATAAATATCCCACACATACTTCCACTTCCCCAGCTCTGGTCCCTTTTCGGAATTCCCTCCTTACTGATGTCAACAGGCCAAATCCCACTCTTCATTTTGTTCTTTCCTGCACCCTAGACGTCAGCCTTCTATTTGTATGTCACTTTCAGATTACAATATATTTTCAAATATATTTTCTTTGGATCTTAAAACCTTATGAAGTAGATTAGGAAACTAAAGGTCAAGGAAAATAAAGATCAGAGAAAATAAATGGCCTAACAGGGACTCAAATTCAGGACCTCTGACTTTAATTAAATCCTGTCCTCATTTTACTATTAAACAATGCCGTCTTTCCCTCCACTGAACTCTTGCAGTAGTTCTGCCTGGACACGCTGATCCAGATTGATATAATACCAATTTGTTTACCAGGATATACGCCCTGTCTCTCCAAGGATAATTTCATGTAATCAATTATGCCTGTGCTGGGGCCGGGCACAGTGGCTCACGTCTGTAATCCTAGCACTCTGGGAGGCAGAGGCAGGAGGATCACTTGAGGTCAGGAGTTCGAGACCAGCCTGAGCAAAAGCAAGACCCCCGCCCGTCTGTCTGTCTGTCTCTCTATATATAAATAAATAAAATTAATAAAAAAGACCAGCCTGGGCAACATAGTAAGACCGTGGTCTCTATAATTATGCCTGCGCTCCTAGCACAGATTCTTTAAACATTATTTTATGAATGCTATCCTGAGATATAACTGATGGACAACAAAACTGCACATTTTTAAAGTGTACAATTTGATGAGTTATGACACATATATCATCGCAATCAAAATAAGGAACATTTTCACGATCCTTATAAGCTTCTTTGTACCTCTTGGTAATCCCTCCTTTTTGCTCCTTCCCAGGAATGATCAATTTGCTTTTCATTTTAGATTAGCCACATTTTTTAGAATTTTATATAAATGGAATCATATAGTGTACACTCTCTCATTTGTCTGGTTTCTTTCATTGGATATAATTATTTTGAGATTCATCCACGCTGTTGGGCCTCAGAATTTTTATTCCTTTTTATTGCTGAGTACTATTCCACTGCATGGATGTACCACAATTTGTCATTTAACTGTTAATAGACTCTGAGTTGTTTGCAATTTGGGACTATTACAAATAAAACTGTTACGCGCATTTGTGTACAAGTGTTTGTGTGGACAAACCAGCAGAGGTTCTTAATCATTTGTTTTCTATACCATTTAGATGCGTTATACTCTTACCAGTAACACTGCTTATTATAGTGCAGTGCTTCCACAAAAGAATCACTGCTTTACTACTCAAGACAGTATTTTATGTATTAATAGGTGATCAATGAGTTGTTTATAGATCTTGCTCTCCCACTGACCCATATGTGACTTGTGGAAAGAGGCCAGGCCCTGTCTATATTCTATAACTGCCTTACAAAATGGGAACTGAAAAAATGCTAAATAAATGTTTGTGGTTTATGGTGCTTATCTGGGGGATAAGTGTATTCTTTTACGTTCAATCATGTTATTAGTAAAAGTTTAATTGCAAATGAACAAAATAAAATTTAGGACAAAATATAATAAATATTTTAAGAGTTTAACATATATAGCATGCAAATGTTCTGTAGAAAACCTGTTAATACAGCGTATCTAACAAAGGAAGAACTCCAAATAGAAACTTCATTTTAAAATCACATATAAATTTTATGTATGTGAACTCGAACTAGTGAAAATTACGTCAACCACCTCCCTTCCTCCACAAAGATAAAATAAGATGCTTCCCACTATTATTTTCTTAAGAATCAAGTTTTTTTCTTTATAAATATAGCAGTACCTCATTATTTAAAATTTTATTCTAAATGTGTCACTTGTTGTCAATCTAAGTAAAAGCAAATGTCTGCATTTTTCCATGAAATGAACCAAGCTTTTTAGAATGGATTCACATGAGAACTCGTATTTGAGAACATGCTTTTTCTTTCTCTGAACACTAATAAAACTGTATATGATCTTTATTTGACAATGGTTTGTTTCCCAAGAGTCTTCCTTAAATGTTTATGAGGTTTTCAGGGAGAACTTCAAATAGATTACTTTATCTGAATTTAAAAAGACCATTTAACTTTTACAAACAGCTATAATCAAAGATTACAATCTTTAATCAAAGATTCCAATCATTTTACTACATAAATAATCCCTTTCAATTCAGAACTTTGAGAGAGACTGAGACTTACCCAAAATTAATCAATAAATCAATTAAACCAGCAACATTAAACAATTTAGAATTTCCTCTCATTGCTAGTAGTCATTGAGTCATGCTGATTGTTAATATCTACATGAAGGAAGATAAATTAATACATATTGAGTAACTCCCACCAAGTATCATTATCTCACTCTGGACTCACAAACTCTGGGAAAAGGATTTTTAAAATCCAGTTATAAATGAGGAAACAGAAGGTCAAATTAACTTATCTACAGTCCTATACTAAGTAATAAAACCAGGATTTGGGCTCAGCACAGTAGCTCATGCCTGTAATCCTAGCACTTATGGAGGCCCAGGCAGGAGGACTGATTAAGGCCAGGAGTTCAAGACCTGCCTGGGCAACATAGTGAGACCCCCATTTCTACAAAAAATAGAAAAATTAGCCCCGCATGGTGGCACACACCTGTAGTCTCAGCTATTTGAGAGCCTGAGGCAGGAGGACTGCTTGAGCCAGGAGTTTGAGGTTGCAGTAAGCTATGACACCACCACTGTACTCCAGCTGCAGCAACAGAATGAAATCCTATCTCAAAACAAAACAAACAACAAAAAAACAGGATTTGAACAGAGGTCTGACTAAAAATTTCAATTCTCAGTCCCTTTTCCCCATCCCATCATGTTGCCATTTATAAGAACTTAACTACAGTATTTAAGGGATATAAGCCATTAATATACCATTATTACCGGAATAAAAGCTGAAAGAAAGGGCCCATCTGATTCACCTTTTTGGCTCTTACAGGAGCAAGTCAAATTCAAGTCACTTTTAGTCAACTAGCATTTAAAGAGCTCCTTTTTCTTTCCCATAAAGAGTTTTTAAGCGTTCACATCAAGTGCTCAAGAATTTAGCTACATATATGCTTTAAAATATATACAGAAGTACAGTGGCTTTCTCCAACATGCCTTTACACATGTTGCCAACATTATATACATCTTGGTATGGGCTGAATTTGTCCCCCTAAAAACATATATTAAAGTCCTAACCCCCAGAACCTCAGAATGTGACCTTATTTGGAGACAGTGTCCTTACAGAAATAATGAAGCTCAAGTGACATCATTAACACATTGACTACCACACTAGAAAAAAATTTTTTTCCTTGGGGCCATGGTGTTTTATTATGAAAATGAAATAAAAACTTTGAAAACAAAATGATCCTTTCTAATTTAATGAAAACTTATTTTTTATTGTTTTTTGTGTGAGTTATATGCAACTTGAAAAATACTTCATGTAGCTCCCAAGGTAAAGAGACATGTGAGTTACATGTGCTTCATGAGGCCCCGGGCTCAAAACTAGCATGAGTTAAATACAACTCACATGGCAGTTAATGCGTTACGGCATTCACATATAAAGGGAAAATTTCCAGACAGATTTGCACACAAGGAGAATGCCAAGTCAAGAGTGGATTTATGCTACCACAAGCCAAGGCACTACCAGAAGCAAAGAGAGAGACCTGGTACAACACATCCCTCCCTCATGGCCCTCAGAAGGAACAACCTTGCTAACACTTGATTTCGGACTCTTAGCCTCCAGAACTGTGGGACAAAAAACTTCTGGTAACAGCCATCCGGTTTGCTGCACGTACTTTATGGCACCCCTAGCAAACTAATACATGTTGCTTTTCAAAATAATGTAAAATTTAAATACATTAAATTTTAATGAACTAAACATTTATACCAAAAGGCAGAAATTGTCAGAAAGTATAAAAGAACATGTCCTGAAATTCAATTTAAATAAAATGAAACAGGTATGGAGGAAGATATGCCATGCGTCCAAGATCAAGGAAGATTCGGTTTAAAAAAAAAGATAGGAAAAAATAAGCTAACAACAACAAAAAAGATATACTACGTGAACAGTTAAGTATAAGAAGGATGAAGTTGGCTTATTTTAATATTGGATAAAGTAGACTTCAAGACAAAACGTATTAAAACAGAGGTGAAAAACAATAAAAAAAAGTGCATGAATCTAATGATAATGCTTCAAAATACAAGCAAACACTGACAAAATTAAAGGGAAAAAAGGTAATTCCACAATAATAGGGAGCTTTTAATACATTGTCTTGCAAATGATGGAACTAGACCAAAAGAAAACACCAGTAAAGACATAAACAATATGAATACCATCAACCATCTTGACCTAATTGATATTTATAGTGTAGAATACATATTCTTTTCAATTGCAACATGGTATGTTCACCAAGATAGACCATATGCTGGGTTAGGGCTCTAAGACAAACCTTAATAAATATTAAAGGAATGAGTGCACATAGGATATGTTTTCTCATTACAACAGAAAAAAATTTAGAATAAGATATTAAGAAAATCCCACTTATTTGGAAATTAAACAACATACTTCCAAAATAATAATCCAAGGTTTGGTCAAGGAAGGAATCAACAAGGGAAATCTGGAAAATATTTTTAACTGATATTGAAAATAAAACACTATCAAAATTTGTAGGATGTGGCTAAAGTGGTACTTAGATGAAAATTTATAGCTTTAAAATATATATTAGAAAAAAGGTCTAAATATCAATATCCTACCACCTCACACCCATTAGAGTGGCTACTATGAAAAACATAATAACAGAAAATAACAAGTCTTGGCAAGGATGTGGAGAAATAGGAACACTTGTGTACTATTGGTGGCAATGTAAAATGGTGTAGCTGCTATGGAAACCAGTATGGCAGTTCCCCCCAAAATTGAAAAACAGAATTACCATATGATCTAGCAATTCCATTTCTGGGTATATATCCAAAAGAACTGAAAGAGCAGAGACATGAACAGGTATTTGTACATTCATGTTCAAAGCAGCATTATTCACAATCAAAAGGTATTAACTGAAGCAACCCAAATGTCCAGCAACAGATGAATGGATAAACAAAATGTGATATATACATACAATGGAAAATACGTGGCTTAGAGAGAAAGGAAATTCTGATATATGGTACAACATGAATGAACCTTGAAGACATTATGCAAGTGAAATAAACCAGTCAAAAAAGGACAAACATTGTATGAATCCAATTACATGACAGAGTAGTCAAATTCACAGAAAAAGAAAATAGAAAAACGGTTGCCTAGGGATGTAAGGAGAGGGGGACGGAGAGTTACAGTTTTGCTTTTTTTTTTTTGATAAAGAGACAGGGTCTCATTATGTTGTCCAGGCGGGAGTGCAGTGGCTATTCAGAGGCATCATGACAGTGCCTTATAACCTCCAACTCCTCATCTCAAGGGATCCTCCTGTCTCAGCCTCCAGAAGAGATACAGTTTTTTGTTTGTTTTTTGCGATGGAGTCCTCTTCTTTTGCCTGGGTCAGTGCTGTGGCGTCAGCTTGGCTCACAGCAACCTCAAACTCCTCGGCTCAAGCAATCCTCCTGCCTCAGCCTCCCAAGTAGCTGGGACTACAGG
>NW_012145967.1:751911-752805 GCF_000956105.1 Propithecus coquereli
AAAAAAAAAAAAAAGAGTTAGATTGAAACTCCAGGCTTATTTAAAGTCTAAACATCCCCTCTTCTCAAGCTAGGTCTAATTCCAAGAGGAAACAATTTTTAAAAGGTATCATCTAAAGTAGTTTCAGAAGCCAGAGGGTAGTAGTTCCACAAAAATTGGATTCCAGAGACTCAGTCTTGCTTATATGGTACCAAGATGTTTGTAGCTGTGCTGAATACATCAAAAACTATCAAAACCAAATTAATAGCAAATCACTTCAGCATAAAGAAATACATACATTTAATACCTGC
This sequence comes from Propithecus coquereli, assembly GCF_000956105.1. NCBI lineage: Eukaryota > Metazoa > Chordata > Mammalia > Primates > Indriidae > Propithecus > Propithecus coquereli. The sequence continues at coordinate 752,202 of NW_012145967.1, forward strand.
AGAAGGATAGCAATATCCTGACGTAACACAATACTGAAATTATAAAAAGACTGGGTGTGGCAAACATTTATAATTTTTTAAAAAGCTATGTAAGTATTAAAAGGGAAGAATATTCAATGTGGAGACAGGAAGATGTTATCTCTTAAGCTTTACCCACCCATTTCGCTCTTCTAAGACAAAGTTATCAATGTGAAATACCATGGTAATACAAGTCAGTGATCTACTCCACAATGAGTTATGTGAAAACGTGCCAGCCAAGATCACCCTGGCACTAATAATGAAGAAATGAATACGATACTTAATGTGGCCTTCAAACAGGAGTATAATACAAATCTTACGTATCTTTACGTTTTTTAAAGGCACATATACAACCACTATCTTAGATCCCATGGCTAAGAAGCTAAACATTTCCAGATCATTCCCTAAAATTGGGTGAAGTGTTTCTAATATTAATATAAAGAACAAAGAAAAGCCAATGTGATTTTCAGCTTAACAAGAGATAAATTTCAAACAATCAATCTGAGGACTGTTTCAGCAGCAAATGTGGTGGCATTTAAAGCAAAAATATCCTATAAAGCTTATATAAAGTCAGACTCAGTATCAG
>NW_012145967.1:752855-755630 GCF_000956105.1 Propithecus coquereli
ACAGTTCATGATGGTCACGGAAAAAGAAAAGCAATGGCCTAGGCTTCTGCCTTAACGAGCTAGAAAAAGAGCAAAGTAACATCAAAATAAATAGAAGGAAATAAAGCACAGACATAAATGAAAGAAAAGACATATCATAGAAAAAAATTAAAGCCAAAATTGGTTCTCTGAAAAAATAAGCAAAACTGATAAACCTTTAGCTAGACAGATTAAGAAAGAAAGAGGAAAAAAAAAATGAGGGCGGGGGCAGCAGAAGGAAAACCTGGGAAAGAGACAGAATAACCAGGATAGTAGCATATTTCAGAAACCAAGGGTGTATGGAGGGTATTTCAAGGAGTGGTGACTGACAGTGTCAAATGCTACTGATTGGTCAAATAATATACAAACCGAAATCTATTTTATTTAGCTGCAAAGGAGTCACTGATGACCTTACAATAGCACATAAGGGAGAAGTAGAAGAGTTCGAAGACTTGCCACGGACAAAGATAAAGAATACAAAGAAATGCAGAAATTCAATCAGAAGTAGTTTGGTTGTAAAGATAGAACAAGGGGGTTAGCTGGAGGGAAATAAGGGGTCCACAGAAGATATTGGTATTTTTATAGAATGGAGAAACTAGAAAATAGTTTTTCTCCCCTTTCCCTTCCAGATATGTGTATTTTTTATTGTGCTCAAATATAAAGAGAATGTTTTGATGATTGTCGGAAAAGATTCAGAGAAGAGGCAAAGTTAAAGATACAGGAAACAGATCATAAGGATGGTCTTAAGGTTCCTGGATATGCAGAAGGAAATGAAATTCAAATTCACGACATGGGAAAGGATTAGCCTTAAACAGGAGACCCAGCAATTGGGAGTTGGGGGAGCAAGGTACAGGAAAGGGTACAGGTACAGTTACGTTTATCGGTGGGGCACTGTGAGAAAGTAGCAAGTTCTTGTCTGGCTTTATTTCTCTTCCAAGTCATAAGTAGAGGGAGACTGCTGAGAAGGGAGGAGACGAAGTAAAATTTTGAGGAAAATGAAATACGAAAAATAACGTGGAAAAAAGAACAAAACAGAAGGATGCCTAGGAGGTACTGAAGACCCAATTACTTTGAACCACTTTTTATTAAAATAACAATTAGTTAATATTTACACAGTATTTAACATGTGCCAGGCATTGTTCTAAGTACTTTTTACATATTAAATAATTTAATTTCCACACAACCTCTTGAGATGGATATCATTTGGTATTTTCATTTTACCAGTGAGGAAACGAAGCAGCAAAATTAAGGAATCGGCCCAAGGCCATGCAACCTAGTAAGTAACAGAGTGGAGATCTGAACCAGGGAGCATGCTAATTTGTGCTCCTTACACTATTACTGCCTCTCTAAGTAAAGCTAAGTAAACCTGGTTGAAAAAAGTAGAAAGGTATCTGCAGACATCGCCAAACAAACAAAAAAGAAAGTAGAAAGAAATAAGGAAAGAACAGTATTAGGTGGGCCAAAAAATGAGAGGCAGCGATTCCTATAAATAACAATAATTATCTGAGAAGTATGGTTTGTAAGTAAGGCTCCAAAGATAAAACAAACTGTCCTCATACAGCAATGGAAAGCCACAAGGAGATCAGCAGTGAGAAGATTCAGAGCAAAAGGAAAAATAGGAAAGAGCCAAAGAAAAAGTAAAAACCCCACACAGTCAAAATGTAAAAAGAACAAAAAGCTAAAAGTGGAAGAAAGAAAACACACACTCCCATAAATACCACCAGTAAAAGAGAAAAATGAAATGGAAGCAAAACAAGAATGTCTAAGTCCCTGGAAACTCTTATTCTTTATTTTGTTTGGGCTAAAGAATACCTGAATTTTGTTAATCAAAGAGCACGAACATTTAATATAGTATTGGGAACTAAAATAAAATGTTAAGCCCCCCAGCTGGCTAAATGGACCCCCTCTTGGCCAAGGGGACCACAGAAAAACCTTAAAGCTGAGTTGTGGGCCATACTAAGAGAGGTCACACACACCTAGTTATTTATTCCCCATCCCTTTTGGAGTTATTCTTTGTAATGAGATACAAAATCATTAACAGGCCTAAGGCCATGTAAGGCAAAGGTTAAACCACACCTACAGGTCATCCATTTACTTAATAGATCACTTGAGTCTCAGGTACCACGGCTTTTCTCTGATTAACAGACTTCCTTACATTAACTTACAACACTCCAACCCTCTAGACCAAGCTTCATTTCTTTAACCAACTGCAAATCAAAGAATCTTTAAACCTACCTATGACCTGTAAGCCCGCTTCAAGAAATCCTGCCGTTTCGGGCCAAACCAATGTATGCCTTCTATGTATTGATTTATGATTTTACATGTAATTCCTATCTCCCTAAAATGTATAAAACCAAACTGTAACCCAGCCACAGCAGGACCACGTGCTCAAGGCTTCTTGGGCGTGGCTCTCTGGGCCAAGGTGGCACATATTCACTTCAGAATAAACCTCTTTAAATTATTTTACAGAGCTTGGGTTCCTTTCCTTCAACAGTATAGTACTGAATATGCTTGCTTGCCAAGAGTAGGCAACGATCAGACAGATATAATACATAGCAGGTTAAGATCTGAGTAAGAGGAAATAATTTTCCTTTTTATCATTTTCTTTTTTTACCTCACCATGGCTGCTTGGTTTTTATTATCTTAATTTGGGCATTTCTATTAGTCGCACTGAGTCTATCTTGTCTGGAGAGCTTGGGGTCTTATTTACAGTTCTATTTTATGAGGATAAAGACCAAAATCCATAACAAGGCCCTC
>NW_012145967.1:757685-759415 GCF_000956105.1 Propithecus coquereli
AAAAAAAAAAAGAAAAAACATCCTATTGTAATTGTTTTATCACATTATCCATCCATCAGTCTATCTCGATTTTTGATACTTTACTTTTTATACTTTTTAAGTGTGTATTAAAGTGGTACAATTCCTAAAGCAGGGGTCAGAAAGTCCCACATCTCTCAGAGGGGCAAATGATATACGGTCATGTGCTGCGTAATGTTTCCCTCAATGATGGGCCATGCCCCGTAAGATAATACCATATTTTTATTGTACCTTTTCTATGGTTATCTATGTTTAGATACACAAACACCATTGTGTTACAAATGCCCACAGTACTGGGTCAAGTAACGTGCTGTACAGGTTTGTGGTGTAGGAGTAATACATATATCCTAAATGTGAAGTAGGCTAAGCCATCCAGTTTTGTCTAAGTACGCTCTGTTGGCATGATGATGATAAAATCGCCCAACACTGCATTTCTCTGAACACACCCCTGTTGTCAAATGATGCACGACTGTACTAAGGACGTGCAACAGACACGACATGCACAGGTGGCTCTTGGTAGACAATCTTCAGTGTTGCTACACGATAGACATCAGTCGTGTAGCTCCTTATTCACAGTGACTGAAAAAATATTCAATTTTATGACTTGTTTTATTTAGTTGTGACGTGTAGCAAGCAGCTAACTGCTAACCCTGAAGACGGCCTTGGGTTTAAAACCTGGGTCTGCCACTTATTAGCTGGGACATCCTAGGAAAGTCATGTAATCCCTCTAGACATCAGTTTCTTTGCTTGCAAAATAAGATGCTAGTAGCAATATCACAGGGTTAGTGTGAGATTGAAATGGGATACTGTATAAAATGTTTAGCAGAGCTGACATAGAAAGGGCACAACAAATGTTAGCAAGCACCATCACCGTATTAATTCCTCCATCCCATGACAATAGGCTCTAGCTGCTACATGGCTATACATACCCATGCAACTGTTTGTAGCATTCTTCATTATTGTGTGTTCTAATAATCTTGAGCAGTCTATTTTACTGAGACTACAGACTGAATGAGGGTGGGTGGGTCCAAAGTACATGTGCTCCTCATTTTCTCACTCTACTCCCTGAAGGAAATAGATGTTTGCTGTATTACCAAAAGCCATGATAACGAACACGGAAAACACGCCATGGACACAGCTTTTGTTTTTCAGCATCTGGTCGATAGGAGGTTGATAATTGTGCTCTGCCTACTTTAGACAACCACTGTTCTCTATTTCAGACCACAAAATTATGAATTTCTATCAAATTTTGTTCAAATCCAAACAAAATGTACTATATCCACTGATACATGTCCAAATGTCTTCATATCTGCAGATAGCGTATGTATGCCAGTTTTGCTGTATGGCATAAAAGTAGATGGATTCATAAAACCTCTACCAACTACATGCTGCCCTTTTTTTTTTTTTTTTTTTGAGACAGAGTCTTGCTGTCGCCCTGGGTAGAGTGCAGTGGCATCATAACAGCTCACTGAAACCTCAAAGTTCTGGGCTCAAGTGATCCTTCTGCCTCAGCGTCTCCAGCAGATGAAACTACAGGCATGCACCACTGCACCCAGCTAATTTTTCTGTTTTTAGTAGAGATGGCAGTCTCACCCTTGCTCGGGCTGGTCTCCAACTCCTGACTTCAATTGATCCTCCTACCTCAGCCTCCCAGAATTCTAGGGTTACAGGCGTGGCTACCGCACCTGGCCTTCTTCACTGACATAATTTTC
>NW_012145967.1:759465-761933 GCF_000956105.1 Propithecus coquereli
ACTGCTTCGGGTTAGGGTTTTGGGCAAATGAGCGTGCAAATGCCCGGCAGCACCCTGAAAGATCGGGGTAATTGCCTCTGGACTGAGGGGCCCAAGGCCAGTCTCCTTCCTAAGGGATTAAATGCCACTGGGGGGGGACCCTGTGGGGTGTCTCCCTGAACAGATGGGGGGGGACAGACCATGCTTTCCTTTCCCTCCAGCGCCCAGGTGCGAGACGCGTGGTCAGTCCCCGGGCGGCGTGCAGCGCCTGGCCATCCCCCCCACCCCCGCTCGGGCAAGGCGGCCCCCTTGCCCTCCCCTCCCCATTACCTGCGGGCGGCGGTGCCGGGGCCCGGAGGCCTGCTGCTGCTCCTCCTCCTCCCCGCCAGGCTGAAGCAGCGAGGTGGCGGCGGCGGCGACAGCCCGGGGGGAGGGGGCGGAGCGCGCGGCTCGCTCCCTCTCCTCCCCCGGGAGGCTCAGGGGACCCTATCTCGGGCCGCCGCGCCTAGGCCCGTGAGCAGCCTGTGGCTGGGGCATGGCGGCACTGCCCACCGGCGTGCCTGTGAGGTGGGAAAGTGCAAAGCGGCGGGGAGGAAAGCACCCCCCGGCGCTCGGAGGGGCCTGCGGGGAAGAGCCAGGGGGCCCGGGAGCCGTGCGCGGGCGGCCGTTGGGGACGGTTGGCCGAAGGCAGGAGGCGATTTGGGGAGCGCGGCGACGGCTCGTGTTTTCCCGGCGGGGCGGGGTGGGGAAGGGGACGGGGAGTGAGGGGAGGGGAGGGGGAGGTTGGGAGGGAGCCGCCGCCGCGCGCGTGCGGGCCGGCGCCGCCGTTGCCGCTCCGCTCACTCCAGCCTGTTTGGGGGCACTTTGTTTGTGTCCCACAATGCTCTGCGCGGGCGGCCTCGCAGAGGAAGGGGAGGGGAAGGGGCGGGGCGGGGCCAGCTCGGGGGCGGGGCTCGAGGGTGGGGGAAACGAGATTGTCGCGCAAGCGCAGAAAAGGGGCCCTCCTGGTCGTCGGGACTGGTACAGTGGGCGATTCAGTCTCCTAAGGTGTTGAATCCCACATGACCCTCTGTGGGTCTTGACACTCTTTATGCATTGTTGCATTTGTGCACAAGTGCAGGTTTACAGTCATATGCTCCATAAGCCCTGTCCAGTTTGTCCTTCCTCCAGCCATCCTCTGAGCCGGCTCCCCGCTTACTCTGAGAGAAGCATTTCTCCTCCGGATTCACGCTTCTCGCATTTTTTTTTTCTTTGAATTAACAATAAAAGAAGCTCCTGTTTGCTCCGGTGGTTTCTGTAGCGGGGCTGAAACCGAAACACCCCAACCCTTCTCTCTTGGCAAGGGAGGTGAGTTGGTAATGTGCCCATTTTTCACACATGGAAACTGAGGTCTGCCAAGGGGCGGCCGGCAGGCAGAGAAGGATGCGGAGAACGCAGCGCGCTCCTGCTCGGGCTCCGGCTCCTGGATGGAGAGCGGACCTGCGGCGGGTATGTCCAGTCCCCTACCCGCGGCCTTGCCTCCTCTGGCATCCTCATAGTGCTGGAAGGTGGGTCTGGCATTTTCCTGGGTGAACTGGCAGGACATGCAGTTCTGAGATCGCTGGAGAAATGGACTTCTCCTTCCCTCACCACAGGACACCTTGACTTGTTCCAAAAAATAAACCTATTCCTTCCACAACCGTGAATCCGTCATTTTCATTACAGCGTCACTTACTTTCCTGGCCTTCCTAGGACAGAGTGTGAGGGTCACCCCAAAGTAACCCCTACTGCCTGGGGGTTTTAGAGTTCTTGGTCAACTGCAAAACCAGTCCTGTAAGGTGGGAAAACTCCCAGGGCCCCAAGTCTGGGCTTTCCCCGGGCCTGGTGGGCTGCCTGGGCTCCGCACCCACCCCTAGGGTTACAGGGGCGCCCTGGGCGGCAGGTGGCAGCGCCCCAGGTGCGTGGAGGCGGATGGGGCGTAGGGCGGGGGCGGGGGTGAGGCCGATGGGCCTCCAGCGCTCGGCTTACATACCTCGTTTTCCCACGCCTCCAGCTTTCAACCCGAAAGACTTCTTTCCAAAGGGCGGCGTTGTGCAAGGTGGGTGGACGTCCTGCTGAAGTAGAGTGGATTTTTGTTCTGAAACACTTGGCAACGTCTCACCTTGATCCTCTCCCTGAGAGACAAGCAGCTGAGCACCCGAGCACCCTAATTCTAACAATTGAAATCCACTTTAGAAATAACGGCAGGCCGGCCGCGGTGGCTCACGCCTGTAATCCTAGCACTCTGGGAGGCCGAGGCGGGTGGATTGTTTGAGCTCAGGAGTTCGAGACCAAGCCTGAGCAAGAGCGAGACCCCCGTCTCTACTAAAAAAAATAGAAAGAAATTAGCCAAACAACTGAAAATATATAGAAAAAAATTAGCTGGACATCGTTGTTCATGCGTGTAGTCCCAGCTACTCGGGAGGCTGAGGCAGGAGGATCCCTTGAGCCCTGGAGTTCCAGGCAGCAGT
>NW_012145967.1:761983-762968 GCF_000956105.1 Propithecus coquereli
AGGAAAATCTCTTCCTTACAGAGAACCTCCAATAAAATAATTGATTTAAGCAAGAGTCATCATGGGTGCTAAAAATCACTAAGCAAAAGATAGAAACAAGATATTTGCTTGATGTCCGAGTTTTACCCCAAGATTAATCACAAACCTTACATCTTTATAACAGGTCAGGTAAGTCACTACTTTGATCGAGTGGTCACACTTAGCATCATTAAGTGTGGCGATCTGACTTTATGTTCCTCCTACATGATGCAATATGAGATACACAGCATCACCTATTAAATACTGTCACCAAAAAAAGTTTTACTTTATGCTAACTACACCGTTCTTTAGACCTAACTTCCAGTTAAAAGAAAATTGAGGGAGATAGAGGAATAAATGAAATGATATTAGGAGGACAAAACAAGTCAAGAATGTGGGTGTATTCTACAAGGCAACTAGTTTGGTCAATTAGGTGTCACAAAAAGAAGGAATGGGTACCGTTCTGCTTTTTAATAAAAGGGACTAAAGACTCAATCACCAAATGCAATGCAGGAATCTTAACTGACTACAGCTGGGGGGCTCAAAGAGACTTGTGAACATGGATTGGAACTGTTTATTTTGATAGGTATTGATAATGATATTGGGGTTAAGAGGAGAATGTACTTATTTTTAGGAAGTGCATGCTGAAATATTTGAGGGTTATTGTTTGCAATCTACTTTCAAATGGTTACACACATACAGAGAAGGGGGAAGCACAAGGATGACAATTTCATATTTAAAAAAAGGGGAGGGTAACAATACCGCAAAAATGCTAATCACTGAATTGATTATTCACTGTATTTTCCCTACAACTGTCAGAATGAAATTTTTCATAACAAAGTTAAAAAAAATTGTACAGCTATGAAGAGGTACAGTAGACAGTACACCTACATTGGAATTACATCTAGGTCCAAATCTAAACTCTATTACTTACTAGTTGTGTGGCCTAAGGCAAATTACTTAATAG
>NW_012145967.1:766643-778671 GCF_000956105.1 Propithecus coquereli
CTTCAATTTTTCCCCATTCACTATGATATTAGCTGTAGGTTTGTCATATATCGTTTTTTAAAAATGATTTTTTTCCCTTAGATTATTTTCTTGTCTTCTCTCTCTTTCCCTTCTCCTTCTCTTTGCTATTCTCATTTTACATTTAAACATTTTATCATCCTCTCACCCAACCCATGCCCCAGGTCTGAAGAATCTATTAGCCAACAAATGGCTGTTGGGCCCTTAAAGGCACAGTCCTAGATGCTTGAAGAGGGTGTGAGAAAGAACACAAAGAAGATTATCTTTGCCAGAGCCCTCTTGTCTGTTTTGGCTTTGGGCAGGGTCAGTTTCTGTGGCTTCTGCAGCCTCCTACCTTTTCTCTTCCTGAGCTGGTAGAGACTTGCCTTTGTGTTGCAGGAATACACACATCTTTCTTTGACACTAGGTTAAATAATACTGCTGGGAGGATTTTGTGAAATCAGAATCCTGTACACAGGTGAAACGAATGTAGACAGTATGAGGAAACTTTAATTATTAATATTAATCCAGCATGAATGATTCTGAGGAATTCAAATTCCAGGCAAATACCAGGGGTTTTATTTCAGCCATGAGCTCTTTTGGGGACAATTTATGGCTGCATTTCTGGCAAAAACAAACAAACAAACAACAAAAAATGACACTTTCATGTGATAAACCATTAGAGGGGAATGAGAACTCAGTTATTTAGTCTAAAACATATTCCAGAGCAAAAATGTTTTCTACTCAACAGAAAGATCTCTAGTCTTGTAACTGGCTCCATGAACCCCTATATGTTTTTTATAATCCTCTCCCTTAAGTAACTATTTAACCCTTTGAGTTGTTTCAGAGATGATGGACTCAAACTCCTGGCCTCAAGTGATCTTCCTATCTCAGACTCCTAAAGTGCATGAGCCACTGCATCAGGCCTGAAATAATGGCTTTTTCTTTTTTTGGAGAAGGAAAAAGAAATTTATTAATTTGCTGGCAAATGAGGAGGTTGGCAGACTCCATCTTGAAGTACCAGTGTCCTGTCTCTGAGCAGAAATACAGACCTTTAAAGTGGAGGTTTTCAACTTCTGGCTATTTCTGTTCAATTATAGTTGATAGTTTCTGATTTATCTCGTCTTCAGCTAAGACAATCTCATGATCTCCCACTGCCCAGACAATTCCCTTAAGCCATCACCTGTGGCACAAAGAACAAAGACCCTCCCCTTCCCCTCCTGACCACTGGCCTGAGGCAGGGATGCAGGCTTTAGTTCTCAAAAAGGGTAAGGGGGTTTTGAAGAGACAAAAAACCTGTACATAGAACCAAAAAAGATGAGTGAAAAGATCAACATTTTCTTTTTTTTTTTTTCTGAAACAGATACTTCAGATTGCCTAAGGCTGGCCCCTCCACTGGGGGCTACACCTCTTTACTTTGATATGATGGACCAAGGTTTCACTTCTGACAGTTCTAACAATGGGCGAGTTACTAGTGACTTCATAGGGTCACTTTCACTTCTCTGCTTCCAAGTGGGGCAGGGACCTGAAACAGGCAAACTCATGTATAGTGGTAGCACCTGACCCACTCGTGTGACATTGTTTTACTCTAGTCTCTTTTACTCATGGTTATGTTACCATACTTCCTCGGGATGCTAGGAAGGGTCTCATAAACTATTATTTTAGGGCTTAACTTAAGCCTCTTTCTAAAGGGCTACCCTTATCCAGGAGGTCAAGCGGCAACATCCTATCTCACTTTAGATGGGTTTCTTAGATCAATTCTGGGATGTATGTCATTTCTATTCTAGGTGTAGGGCTTTGCTTACTTGTTGGGTTAGATTACCTCCGCTACAAAGGGGGGTCTGTTAGCACTCCTGTGAAATGTCCAGGGCTCTTCGGAGTATGCTCCTGGGTCCTGTTGACAATGGGGTGCCTGCCAACTTCCTTGCTGTAGGAGCAGGAGCTGCTGAGCTGTCTCTGTAGCTGTCTGTCCACGTGTCCATCATCAGCATGCAATTCTCTGTCTGCTCGGCCTCTTTCCCTGGACTCAATGATGTGCAGGCTTGCTGAGGCCCGAACTTCAAAGCGCAATGCCAGTCTCCTGTATTCTTCACCAGGCCCTGGTATTAATCCAGCAGGAGCTTGGTGGCGGTCCCCCTGAGGTGAGCTTCTGCTGCTTCTAAAACAATCCCTGGTGCTCCTGCTCCTTGCCCAGGTCCGCCTGCTGGGCCCACTGTGACGAATTTCTCAACCACCGCTAGTCTATGGCTGCCTCACTGCCACCTGGCTCCTCCCCTGCAGCCCCCTACCTGGCTTGCAAAGCACCAGGTATGCCTGGTGCCAGGGATCAGGGTGGCAGCTGGGAGAAGGGGCCCCCCCGAACCGCTTCTGCCCATGAGGTTAGTGCCAATTGAATCCCCATGGTCAATTTTGCCCAGGGCTCCCGTGGGGATATTTGGAGGCAGGGAGCTCCAGGCCCCCTCCTTCACTATCTGAGTCCTGGACTGAAAAACAAAAAATATTTGCTTTCCTAGAGGCTTCCTGCCCCCCCGAATCCTTTACAGTTTTGGGCAATGTTCCCTTCAAGGTCCTTCTTCTTTACAAAAAGTCAGTCTGGGGTGGCTTTTTCACCCATTCCTTTTGACTCTCTCAAAGGACCCTGCCAGAAGCTGTTCTTGCACATTCAAGCCCCCCCATCTGATACTGCTGCAAATTGCCTGCCCCGGCTATGGGTTCCTTCTGGCCCAAATTGAGTTTGCTGCCAGGAGAGACCATTCCGAACCCTGAGTCATAATTCACTGAGAGTGGGACTGAAGATTTAGTTCAGGCCGTCCCCTCCCCAACCCCTCCCATGGTGCCAAGATGGCGGTGGCAGCAGATGCACCTTCCCGCTTGCCGTGCGCTGGTCCTCCCTCCTGCCAGATTTGGCCCAGGGCTGTGGCCCCACCTGGCACCTCATCCTGGCCAGTTGTGGAGGTTCCAGTGGGGGCAGGAGGACCTCATTTATCACAAATCATACAAACACAGATCATTTCGTATACCATAAACAATGAGTTTATCTCAAGCAGAGAGCTTGAGAGTCAACATTTTAACTCTATAATGGCAGGTCTGCCATTTGAGTTCTGAATTTTCCTTGATATAATTTGCCCTTCAGGGTAAACTTGTGCACAAGAATTGGCCATCTAGAAAACTTGGCTTGCCTTTGAACCTTCCTGTTTATACAAATACTTGCAATTAGAGGCACCATAAACCAACTGGGGTGCCCAAAGGGGGTCGTTCTCCTTGTCTTTCTTTTTTAAAGTATTTATTTCCCATTCTTATGTGCTCTGGGGTTTAGCACAGTGGATCAGAGCATGCTGATTGTGGGTGGGACTCCACAGTGTTTCACCACTGAGTTGTTCCCACCCTTTTACGTGTGACTCAGGCTCTCATTTATCTATAAACGAGACAGTTTGGTTTTGCCTTTTGCAAAAGCACAGAAAGGCCAAACTGAGATTAATTTTGGGAGGAAGAGGCAATGGAGAAAACTCTTTAGAATGCACCTCCAAATCAAAATGAGGATACAAACAACAAATTCCTGGGAATAAACCAAGGACCATAAACCACCGTTTTTCTTCACCCTCATTACAAGTGGGACCAACCACCACAAAAGAACCAACAGCTCAGAATAAACCAAGGACCATCGATTCCCACTTTTCCTCATACGCCAGACAATAATCTTTAGCAAACACAAACAATATAGGGAATTCCCAACACAAACAATCTAAAATGCCACGGCTTATCAATCAAGTGGGAGATGGAGCTTCCTTATGTTGCAACAAAACTCACAAATAACAAACAGACAATATAGCGGATCCTCAACATAAAAATGCCAAGGCCTATCAAACAAACGGGAATCCAAAGGGGACAAACGCCACCCCATATGGTGCCTCAAACGGTGCCTCGAATGCCCTGCCACAGGGCTGGAAGGTTCACAAATGGGAATCCAAAGAAGATAAATGCGACTTCAAACAGCTGGAAGGTTCAAAACCCTGCCCAAATGGACGGCTTAATCCCCCCGTTCCCTGGGAAACCCTCCCCAAATGGTGGCCTGGTTGCCCCCATTCCGTGGGAACTATAAATGAGCTCTGAATTCAAACCAGGTTCCCTAGTTCCACTCAACTTCATGACTTCCGCCCCCAAAGGCTCCTCAAAACAAATAAAACCAACAGAAAGGTCTGAAACCCTCCCATATGGGTGGAATCAGGGTCTCAGTGTGCATGCTGGGAATGTACCCAGCAAAAGGCCTGGAGTCTGGACACTTTCCAAATCCAATTCCTTCTCCTCAACTCAGTTCAGGTTGTGGGGAGCTGTGTCTACTTCAGGGAGACAGAGGGGGGAGTTCCTGGAGTTAAAACGGGCACCAGCAGCTGCTGGGGCTGTCCCTTGCTCTCTCACCTTGAAAAAAAGTTGCTCCTACCCACGAAGACCCATGGCTTTGACCCGGGGACACTCCCTGCTTCTTCCAGCAGTCATGAGGTGCCATTCCACTGGGGTGCCTATGGGCTCACCCAGGAATGCCAACTTCTGTTACTGAAACTTTGGCACTTGTCCCTGAGGCCACATCAGAAGAATGGTGCCTAGTGGTTTGAGGAAAAGGAAAGAAAAGTTTATTAATTTGCTGGCAAATGAGGAGATTGGCAGGCTCCCGTCTTAAAGTACCAATGTCCTCAAAATGATGAATTTTTCAATAATACCAGACAAAGGAATTGAGATTCTGAAGACCCCACGACACACTTCTGACCAAGATTCACCCACCACCTGCCCCCAATGCATATAGTCCCTTGTGAGATACATCAGGACTTGCCCCAAGGCACATGGCCCCTCCTTTAAGAGCCCATGATATCCCTTAGTGGAGAGACAGGTTTGAGGCAGCTTCTCCCAACAAGATGTCTGACATATTAAAAATTCCTTTCTTCTATGGCAATCCTCCTTGTCTCAGTAATTGGATTTTTGTGCCATGAACAACTGGACCTAGATGGAAACCACCTTGCAGTTTCAACAACAGTCTGGCTAGAATAATTCCAATGAGGAGAGACCATTATTGCACAAGTCAACCTCACTTCCTTAGCAGATCGTTCCAACTATATTGTGAACCAAAATAAAATCTTAAGCCCCCCAGATGAATGAATGGACTCCCTCTTGGCCAAGGGGACCCCAGAAATACCCTAAAGCTGAGTTGCTGGCCATGAGAAGGGAGATCAGACATGCCTCATCAGGCCCTCATCCCTTCTTGGGCATATCCTTTGTAATTCATTAACAGGCCTAAGGCTATACAAGACAAAGCTTGAACTACACCTGTAGGACATCAATTTACTTAACAGAACACTTGAGTCTGGGTGTATGTCTGGTATATGTCTGGTGGCTTGTCTCTGATTAACAGACTTCCTCATCTTAACTTAAAACATTTTAAGCAATTAGACAAATCTTCATTTCTTTAACCAATTGCAAATCAAAGAATCTTTAAACCCGCCTATAACCTGTAATGCCCCACTTCAAAATGTCCTGCCTTTTCTGGCCAAACCAATGGCAATGTATGTCTTCTATGTATTGACTGATGACTTTACATGTAACTCCTGTCTACCTGAAATATATAAAACCAAACTGTAACCCAACCACAGCAAGTCCACTTGCTCAAGGCTTCTTGGGTGTGGCTCTCTAGGCCATGGTTGCACATATTCAGCTCAGAATAAACCTCTTCAAACCATTTTACAGAGTTTGAGTTCTTTTCCATCGACAATATATATAAAAATTAATCTTGTTCCCTTACCCTGAAACTTGCACCTCTTTTGGTGTACCCATCTCTTCCTTCACCCAGTTGAGCAAATCAGCTTTGTTCCTTCACTCCTTGATTACTTCTCGATTCCAATCCATCAACAAGTCCTGTTGAATTTGTCCATTTCCACTGCCACCATCATAAAATACGATGTACGATATCTTGTGCCTGGAGCATTGTAATACCGCGTTTCGGGTTTCCCAAATATACTCTCCCTTGTCTTCATTCTCTACCTGTTAGCCAGAGTTATAATGCACAGTAATCGTGCCTCCCAACAATGACTTCCTATTGTGCTCAGGATAAAGTTCCAACCCTTAGCATGGTTTTCACACTACACCATCTGGGCCCTTCCAATGTCTTTAGCTTCATCTCTCGCTATACTCCTTCAAGGAGTGTTCCAGTCACAGATGTTTTTTTCTTTTCCATTCTGTCCCCAACCCCAGCCCCTGGTAAGCATGGTCTACTTCCTGTCCGTATGAATTCGACTACTCTAAGTACCTCATATAAGTGGAATCATTTTGTCCTTTGTGTCTTATTTCACGTAACATAACGTTTTCATGGTTCATCTTTGTTGCAGCGTGTAAGTCAAAACTTCCTTCCTTTCAATGGCTGAGCAATATGTCGTGGTATGTGCATAGCATGTTGTGTTTATCCATTCTTCTGTTGATGGCCCCGTGGGTCATTTCCACCCTTGGGCTATTGTAAACAATGCTGCCATTAACATTTGCACACAAGTATCTATTGAGTCAGTTGTCTTAAATCCACTTGAGTTAGGCATTCACTCTCATCGCTCAACCCAAATTGTCTTGTCAAGCTTACTGATGAGCTCTGAGTTCCTATAGCCAATGGTCAGTTCTCATTTTACATAATTTAGTGCCATTTGACTGAGTTGATCATTACCTCCTCCTTGGAATCTCTTCTTCAGTTAACATCCAGGACACTACTACATACTCCCGATTTTCCTCCTACCTCACTAGCCACTCTGCCCTAGTCTCCTCTGCTAATCATCTCACTCACCTGGCTCCCACCCTCACCAACCCCGTCTCTGGAACTATTCTCTTTACTATCTGCACTTACTCCCCTAGTGATATCATCCAATACTATGGCAACTCCAACTATCTATGTGACACATTCCCTTGGCTATTAGGTGGGCATCTTACATTTAACATGTCCAAAACTAAATTCCTTATCGACCCTATCCTCCCCATCAAAATCTACTTCTCTCAGTTTTTCTGAACTAATTTGACAAGATCCTTCTAGTTGCTTAGGTAAAAGTCCTGAAATCATCTTTGATTCCTCAATTTCTCTCCCACCCTATATCCAGTCTATTAACAAATACTGTTGGCACTTCCTTCAGAATATATATAGAATCTGTCCATTTCTCTCCACCGTAACTACTACTGCCTTGATGCAAGTCATCAACATCTTGGACTATCTCCATAGCCTTCTAACTAGTCTCTCTGGGTCTGCTCTCGCCTCTCTGCAGTCAATACTCAACACAGCAACAGAATGATGCCATTAAAATGTAAGCTTCTCATGTCGCTTCTGTCAGCCAAAAAGAGGCAAAACACCAGACTGCAAAGCAGTAAAAGAAGGCATTCACTGGGTTATTAGGAATTGTAATTCGGTAGACACAGATTCGCCTAAAGTGCGAATTGTGTCTGGAAGCGAGGAAGGAGAGTAGGAATTTTTACCAGGATGCTGAGGGTAATTATACAAGTTGTTTTTGAAGAATTATCATTGGTGGAGGTGGTTGGCTGAGGACGAGTCCACAGTTCATTGGTTGTCGCTGTTGAGGAATTACCTCACTGGCTCTACTCACCTATTTTTCAGTATCTTGTGGGGGGTCTGGCCTAGTTCTAAGGTTCAAGGCAAGTCCCTGGTTTCTATTTTTGCAACGTTGCAGGTTGTGTGGGTCGTACTTCTTAGAATGGCTTTCCAACTCTTTTTTGAGCTCTGAACTACAGTGACAGCATTTGTATATCACATTTCATATTCCCCGTTCTTGATGAAGAGCTGACATGAAGAAGCATTGCTGATCAATTATCAGTCGGTTGGCCACAGATTTGTTATCTGTTTCCCTAGAAACGCGTGTTTCTACAGTGTCCCATCCCATGGGGAGGGATTGTTGAAAGTCAGTGTGTGTGCAAGGCTTCAGAGATTGGCCGAATTTGGGTAACGAGGGATCCATTTTAAGAAGGAGGCCCACATTAGTCTACGGCAATTGGCCGCACATCAGGAGAGGCATGCTTTTGATTAACTAAATCTAAAGGTCACCTCAGTCTTCTTTTCTGAAAGATAATGAGATTAGCTGGGCATGGGGGCTCACGCCTGTAATCCCAGCATTTAGGGAGGCCCAGGCAGAGGCTTGCTTGAGGCCAGGAGTTGGAAACTAGCCTGAGCAACATAGTGAGACCCTATCATGAAAAATAATAAAATAAAATAAATAAAATTAGCCAGGTGTGGTGGGCCATGCCTGTAGTCATAGCTACTCAGGAGGCTCACTTGAGCCCAGGAGTTCAAGGTTGCAGTTAGCTGCGATTACACTATTGTACTACAGCCTGGGTGACTGGGGGAGACCCTGTCTAAAAATAATTAAATAAGATTTCAGAAAGTGGATAAAAGGAAATTGGGTTTCTTTTGGCAAGAAGCCTTCTTGCGGCTGGGTGCTGTGGCTCACGCATGCAATCCTAGCACTCCGGGAGGCTGAGGTGGGAGGACTGTTTGAGCTCAGGAGAGTTTTTTTTTTTTTTTTGTGAGACAGAGTCTCACTGTGTTGCCTGGGCTAGAGTGCCGTGGCGTCAGCCTAGCTCACAGCAACCTCAAACTCGTGGGCTCAAGCGATCCTCCTACCTCAGCCTCCCGAGTAGCTGGGACTACAGGTGTGTGCCACCATGCCTGGCTGATTTTCCTATTTTCAGTGGAGACGGGGTCTTGCTCTTGCTCAGGCTGGTCTCAAACTTCTGACCTCAAGTGATCCTCCCACCTCGGCCTCCCAGAGTCCTAGGATTACAGGTGTGAGCCAATGCGCTCGACCCCACCTGAGTTCTGAGTTAGGCAAAACAGAACCAAACTCCTTGTTTTAGTTTTTCAGGTATCTGACAGACAGTTTAGAACATACATACACAATAATTTGCAAACAAGGTCTGCCTGCTCCTTCTGGTTCAAGGGAGGGTACTAGGAGCCAGGCTGCTGCCACTTCAAGACCAAAACCACTGCCATGCTAGGGAAGGCTGGAGTAAAGGTGAGTAAAAAATAATGCCTCAAAAGTTTCCTACCATTCTGAAGATAAGTTTGGTTCAAATAGTTTCTGCTTTCTTTTTCTTCATATGTTTCTGTGAGGGAATGAAAGCTTGGAGCTTCCTAGCCTGCCATTTTGCTGACATCTTCCTCTTCAACATAGTTTTTCCTTCACTGGACTTTCAACAAAGGGCACCAGAGGCCTTGGCACGTAACCTAATCACAATATAACGGTAACGCAATCGCAATATAATGGTCGGAACAAAGACACTCTCAGCCACTGTCAAAAAACTTGGAATAGGAACTTGGTTGGAGAATTAAAATTTTATAAATGAGGGATCTAGGATATTGAATAACAGTTGAGAACAGATTGCTTACGCAATGAAGTTCTGTCCAGGTAGTAAATTGCTCGGGGCGCTGGTGCCTGCTGACAGTATGGGACAGCTGCCTTACGAGCTAGGAATCGTTGGGTCTGATTTCTGGCTGAAAATTAATTCCAGCTTGTAAGGGGTCTTGAGCAAAGCCAAAAATGACCAAGTAGAAGAATATGTAGAAAGAATGGGATAGCTGGTTCTGATGCTAAACTAGAGCTTTCCTTCATGGTTCAGAAAATCTGTCTAATTCACTTTATTCCTCATGGCACCTTTCATATCAGCTTATTTCAACCCTGACTGTGGTTTGTAGCTATGTCTCAGAAGTGACTTCGGGAAGTCCTTGTGTACTCTTTCCCTCATCAGTAGAACCCCTGCCTCTCCACTCAATTTTCTTCTACTTATCCTCCTTTGCCTCCTACCTCTCTGTGAAAATATGCTCCATGGAAAAAAATCTGCTGAACGAATTCACATTAAGGTGGACATGACCAATAATACTTGAGTGTAAACCTTCTCAGGGGCTATTTGCATTTTAACAGAAGTTTATACTTCAAGCTAAAAGAACAAGAAGTTCTAAATGTGAAACTCTAAATGTTAGCTGTTTCACAGGAAAGAGAATTTTTAGAGATCTGGTCCCAACTCAGAATATTTTTTTGTTTTTCAGGTACAAGAGAATCTAAACAGCAAGTATGAGGAAACTGCAAATCAAAAGGGGCTCTAGAAAACCAAATTTCTCCTCCCAATCTGAAAGGAATCTCCGGGACTGATTTGAGCAGTGACTTCATTGGATAATAACCTTTTGCACCTTCCAAACCAAAGACTGCAGGGATAAAGCCATGACCTTGATCATATTGCCAAGTTAGGTCAGGGGGATTTTCACCTCGTTACAGGAAAAGAAAAGCTGTTGAGTAGGAATAGAATAGATGTAGTTTAGGATCTTGGCTATTTTAGAAGATGATAAGCAGCTTCCATACCTTTATATGGCCTTTCTTCCTAGTGAACCTCAGGGAATCTTCTTTGGGATGCAGTGTACAAAGTGGGGAGCTGCCAGTGCTGGAAGAATGAGCACCAGAAAGCAAGAGCTAATAAGAGCTAAGAGTGGGAAAGATATATCACCGTGATTGGATTTAACCTCTCCCAGCCACTGTTTCTTCTTCTGTAAAGTGAGAAAAACACTACTGAAGAGAGTTTTTTCCCCTTCATTTTTTCCGTTTAATCTTCTTTCCTTCTCTTTCGATATTGAAGAGAGTTAAAACTGTGATTGCAGCTTACAAGAAGCCATATTGCACTAGATTAAGTAAAAAGCAAAACAAAACAAAAAAGGAATTTATAGACTTTCATTCCTGGATGTCCAAGAGGCATTAGCCTTAGGGCCAGGCTGGATCCACAGACTGAAAGGATACCATCAGAACTTTCTGGCTCTCTATTTCTTGGCTCTGCTTGTTTTCTTTAGCTTTATTCTCAGGCAACTTTAATTTGTGTGTCAGCTAAGAAGATCTTGACCACTGTAATCCCAACACTCTGGGAGGCTGAGGCGGGAGGATTACTTGAGATCAGGAGTTTGAGACCAGCCTGAGCAAGAACGAGACCCTATCTCTACTAAAAATAGAAAAAATTAGCGGGATGTGGTGGCACACGTCTGTAGTCTCAGCTACTTGGGAGGCTGAGGCAGGAGGATCGCTGGAGCCCAGGAGTTTGAGGTTGCAGTGAGCTAGGCTGATGCCACGGCACTCTAGCCTGGATGACAGAGTAGAAACTCGGTCTCAAAAAAAAAAAAAAAAAATCTTGACCATGTTGAGAAGTCAAGTCAATAAAAATGTCAGATAAAAAACTTATCTTCCAATTTAACAATTCTAACAGATTTTTTTCTTTTTATTTCTCCCAAGGAAGAGAATAATGCATTCCTCAGGTCTGATATTCAACTCCCATCCAATCACTGTCTGGAGGAATTTTTCAGTTGGCCACGTTAGGCCATGTACAGCCCTGCAGTCAGGCCAATGTACCACAATTGACTTCCTCTCTAGGGTCGCATCACTTGGAGGGAGAATTCCCAGGGATTCAAGAGGCAGAGGATGGGCAAGTATGCTGGGCATAAAAGTATTATAGCTATTATTTAATACAATCTATCAAACCTGCTACAATAGGTTAAAGAATCAAATGAAGCTGGGCGTGGGGGTGTGTGCCTATAGTCCCGGATAGTCAGGAGGCTGCGGCGAGATTGCTTGAGCCCAGGAGTTTAAGTCCAGCCTAGACAAGACATAGCAAGACTCCATCTCCTTAAAAAAAAAAAAAAAGAATCAAATGAGCCAGGCACAGGGATGCTATTTCTAAACTACAAGAATAATTTAAATTTATCCTTCAAATAATGATAAATACCATGACCATTACATTTTTTGAAAAAGCTACATCACTTAAAGATGGCTTTACAAATCAGTGGGAAAAGATGGACCGTTCAACAACTGGTGTGGGATAACTGGATAGGCCTCTGGCAAAGAAATGAAAGTAGGAGCTCCATTTCCCACCACACAACAAGATATGATCTAAGTGGATTAAAGATTTAAATGTAAAAATAAAACCATAAAAGTATTAGAAGTAAACATGGGAGGACTCTTTTATAATATTGGAA
>NW_012145967.1:779721-788350 GCF_000956105.1 Propithecus coquereli
GTGAGCCACCGTGCCTGGCCCAAAAAACATAATTTAAAAGAAATTCAAAAGGCAAACAACAAACTGGGAAAAAACGATGGTGTGCTGGAACTGGCCTACGCTGGCTCATATGAGCTGATTGTTACATTTTCAGGAATTTTGCAAGCTGGTTGTCAAACACAGCCATTATTAAAAATTAAATCATGTGAACTTTAAATAAAGTATGTTACAAACACACTGAGTAGATTCTCAAAATTCATCACTTCCTAATCCTGTAACTACATTTTACTCTCATCTATGCTCTTCAGATTATTGACATCTTTTGTGTTTGCATTGTGGAGTTATTTATAGTTATGTGCTGCTACACATTTCTTCCCAACTCCATATTTAGTGTCATGTTGGTAGCTTGAAATTGGTCATGGTGGGGTTATTTCACCACAGAAATTGGCATATGCTATAAACCAGGACTTAATTTCCCCAGAGAGCCATTCGCCAGAGAGACATTTACCAACACACCACTGGAAAAAAGTGTTTGCAACTCACATTGCAAAGAAAAGGTTAATCTTTCTATATATAATGTGCTCCTGCAAGTCAAGTATCAAGAGACTACTAACCTGATAGAAATGTAAGAAAGGTATGAACACTCCATTCATAGAAGTAGAGTTGCTTTGCGTAACAAGAGAAATACAAAACAAAACCACACTGAGATATTTTTAAATCTATGATTAGCAAAACTTCAAGTTTGATAAAACTACTGGCAAAGTTGTGGGAAAGCTGGAATTCGTTTTTTTGAGACAGAGTCTTGCTCTGTTGCCTGGGCTAGAGTACAGCGACATCATCATAGTTCACTGCAACCTCAAACTCCTGGGCTCAAGCCATCCTCCTGCCTCAGTCTCTCAAGTAGCTGGGACCACAGGTGTGTGCCACCATGCCTGGCTGCTTTTTGTATTTTTGTAGAGACTAGGTCTTGTTATATTTCTCAGACTAGTCTTGAACTCCTGGCCTCAAGTGATCCTCCTGCTTTAGCCTCCCAAAGTGCTAGGATTACAGGTGTGAGCCACTGGGCCTGGCCAGGCATTCTTATACATTGCTGATGAGGATATAAATTTGTATAACCCTTTTGGAAGGCAATTTGCATATATATACACACACATATATGATATATATGTATATTTTATATATACACATATGATATATATGTATATTTTATATATCTATGTATAATGTATATATATCATTACCAAACCATAGGCTCTTTGACACACCAATTCTGTTTTTAGAAATGTGTCCTCTACTATGGTATATAGCGCTTTTGCTTTTTAATAGCAAGAATTGGAAACAGCACAAATGTTCATCTATATGAACTAGATTAATAAATTATGGGACATCCAGGTGGGCGAGGTGGCTCATGCCTGTAATCCTAGCATTCTGGGAGTCTGAGGTGGGAGGATTGCTTGAGCTCAGGAGTTTGAGCCCAGCTTGAGCAAGAGCGAGACCCCATCTCTACTAAAAATAGAAAAAATTAAGCTGGGTGTGGTGGTGTGAGCCTGTAGTCCCAGCTACGTGGGAGGTTGAGGCAGGAGGATCACTTGAGCCTAGGAGTTTGAGGTTGCTGTGAGCTAGGCTGACACCACGGCACTCTAGCCTGGGTGCAGAGTGAGACACTGTCTTAAAAAAAAAGGAAAAAAAATTAAGGGACATCCATACAATGGAATCAACTGGAACTGTAAAAGAATGGAAGACACTCTCCAAGTTGAGTACGGAAGACTTCCCAAGTTCCATTATTAAGTGAAAAAGTAAGGTTACTATCGAAGTGTATAGTATGTTATCTTTTGTCTAATAAAATAAAAATATGTTTGTATTTCATGTACATAAGCAAAACCTGGAAGGATAAGTAAGAAACCAATAAAAATGGTTATGGGGGGAAGTTGCTGAGAACTGGATGGGAATGGGGTGAGAGCAAGGCTTTGCAACATCATTTTACACTGAAATGCTAAACTATGTCAACATCTTACCTTTTTGTAAAATTAAATGAAAAGAAATAAAAAAACTTCATTAAGGAGCACTCAGTTGTTCAATTCACAAGGCATTCAACACACAGTTATTGAGCATCTAGCGTGCGGCAGGCACTGTTCCAGGAACTGTGGCTAGAAGGTAGGCACCAGATCATGTAAGGCACGATCTACAGCTCAGGAGTTTGTCTTCAATCACAAAAACCACCCTTCCAATGCAACATCTTCCATTACGCCGACCCGATGGTTTCCTCTCATCCCATCCACTCAGAGATTCATGACCTTACCAGGGTAACAATGTCCCCCATGGCCATTCAGAGCTAGTAATAATTTAATGTTTGTCTTCTCTGTGTGTGTTCTCTGTATATATTTTTACATTATGGTTGTCTTGTTTTTTTTAGTGTGTTGGTTAATCTGGTTGGTAGAACACGATATTAAAAAGTCAGGACTTTAATTTTATGGACTATTTAGCTTCATTTGGAATAAGAATAAAGCTCCCATGATCAGAGATTTATTCCCCAATCTAAGCCAGAGGCTTAGCAAATGTCTGCTGTGTCCTTGGTCACTGGAGTTCAGAGCAGGAGACCATAGATCTTTTGGTCTGTTCAAATCTATCATCGTTACCTGAAATGTCACCAGTAGGACACACCCTTTAGGTAGTTTGGCAGACATATTATATTCATAAATAAGGTCTCTGTGTGTGTTTGTGCACATGTATGTGCTTGTGTAATGTTTTGCAATCTCTTTAAGGGCAGCAGGAACAGTGATTACACTAAACCTACAAGCATAATCCCGGATACTGAACAGGTACACTCCTTTACAGTGTTCACGTCTGTGCTGAAATATCTCCTCAGAAAGCCTGTTCCTGACCACCACTAGAATGTAAACTCACTGGGACTGCTGTCTATTTCGTGCACTCTTGTGCTCTTTCTCATCCCAGCTCCTACTGCTTTTTTTCGTTTTTTGTGATTGCTTACTAGATGGTGGGCTCCTTAAGGGGAAGTACCGTACACATTTCCTCCATCTCTCCAGCACCTAACGCAGCGCCTGACGTTTAGGAGGCTCTTAATAAGTGTTTGTAGAAAGACTGGTTGAGACATGCCCTGTGAAACAAGAAGCTGGGGAACATTGTAGATATTTCTTTGGTTCAGGCGAATTGGAGTCCAAAAGCCATGCTTTGTTTTCCAGTTGTTTGGTCTTGTGTGCTGCTGAGTATTTTGGTAAATGTTAAGATTTCCTCCTGTCTAGTGCCTGTGCTCTGCGTGCGTACACAAGGCTGCTGGCTCACCACAGCAGACTGTGACCGTTGTCAGCTCCCTGCCAGCCAGTTAGACTTTCCCATCAATCTGTCCCAGAGTCTCCCACACTCTGATCTGACAGTAATTCGATCCCCTTTCTTAGATTTCTCTGATCACCCGCCCTCGTTCTCTCCTCTGTCCCTTGCTGTTAGAGCTGCTCAGACTTCAGCAGCCGTGTGAGACTAAAGCAAAAGTGAGTTCATCCATAGAGCATGTGCTTGGGCGGCCAAGTCCTCCAGGTTTGAATAAAATGACCCAATCCATTTGGTATTCACTGGGCAGTCACACGGGGACATGTCCATTCTGGGATGTCCCTCACTAGGCCAGATGCTGCCTCAGCCAGATTTGCCTAAATTCCTTTACTGGGACTCCTGGCGGGAGGCAGGGGAGGTCAAACTCCACCTTCCGCCTCACCCTCCCACCAAACCCTTCATTCTACTAACCACTGGTTTCGCCTTAATGATGAATTCTACCAGGAATTCCCATTCCCGATTCCATTTGGATTCTTCCCAAATTGAAACCCCTCACCTGGTCTATAGCTGCAAATTTAAAAGACTCAAATTACTGTTTTCATAGACAACAGATTATTTTATTTCTAGGGGTAAAGAACTGGCACTGGCTAAGGAGTTATATTCCAATGTACAATGCCCTCTGATTGTGTATTATATATTAACTCTCTGGACTTGAAAGAGACAATTGTGTAATGTTTGCCCATTAATTGAGAATACTCATCTCAGCTGCACAGTATTGCATACCAGCCAAACTTGTCATTTTCATATCCAACAGCTTTTAATTGTTGTGTTGCCCTTTAATGGCAACCTTTCTCAGAGTTCAGAGAACAAAAACAGAGACCTACCTAAATATCAGCTCCTTCCCACTGTGAGAGAAAAAGAATCCATTTATACGAAGAGGGTTCGAGTTTTCTCATTCCCAGAGAGGGATAATGCCTCAGCAATGCCCAGTATCCAGCAAGTCTCAATGCGAGGCCATGGGATTGCTTCTTCCTACTAAAGTTAGGAAATGTATCAGACAAGAAAAGGGGTTTGCATGTCCTCACAGTAGGCTGGAGACGTAAATAGAAGAAATGACTTAAGAATCATTGTCAAGACTCATTTCAATGCAAGTAACAGAAAAATCTAACTCAAACTGTCTTAGGCAAAAATTTTTATTAGGTCGTATAACTGAGAAGTCCCGAGATAGTACTGCTGCAGCACGTCTAGATTTCAGGGCTTAAAACTATCTTTAAGACTTGGTCCCATCCTTTTCACATCTTTGCTTTTCTTTCCCCTGTTGCAGCATAAACCTCTCGTCATGGGAGCTTTATTCTCCTTGCGCTCCTTGCGGCAAGATGGCAGCCAGCGGCTCTGCTGCAGGCGCCCAGCTCCAGGGCCAGTCCCAAGATGGAATCTCATTGGATCAATTTGCGTCCTGGTCCTCATCTGAACCAATCATGATGGCAACCAAGAATGGAGCCTGCTGATTGGCTAAGCCTGGGTCACCCTGCCCCAGGACACAGAAGGCAGAGTTAAATCCATCCAGCCAAACCACATCAACGAGGACTGGGAGGTGATGGGGATTCTCCAAGAAAATCCAGGTGCCGTTTCCAGAAAACTGAGGAACAGATGCTGAACGAACAAGAGAACTGAGGTGCTGTCCCACAATCTCAACTGCAGGAAGGAATGTCTTTGTGGTTTGGTAATTTAAGCTTCATGTCTTCTCCCAGAACTCTGCCCATAGCGAAGATGACCGCTCACTGCGTGCTCGGCTTTGCGCCCACGTTGCGCACGCTCCCATTCGATCCCAACGCTACCCTGCCCGGGGGGTGTGATTCGCCCCCTTTTCTGTGTAAGCACCGCACGCTAACCGATTGCACCCCTGGAGGCCTCGCCCCCTTTTCTAAACAAGGGAAGGAGATACAGGGAGATTAAGTGACTTGCTCGAAGCCACGTAATTGCTAAAGAGTGAGTTGTTACGAAACCGGGCCTGACTCCAAAGCCCATGTTTATTCTCCTTTTGTGTATCTACCAAACTTGCCCATTGACAAGACTCTGGGGGTGTTTATTAAAAACATAGGTTCTCAGGCACTCCTGGGAGATTCTGATTAGGTAAGTCTGGGAATCCCTTTCGTTAACAAATGTGTTCTGTACTCCTTACGATCAGGCAAGGTTGAAAACGCACAATAGCATGCTGCCTCCCAGAGGTTAAAAAATACCTGAAAATGGCCACTGCCCAAACCTAGTCCCTCTTTCTTTCCACTTCCTTTCCCCACGGGAGGGTCTGAGGGAATGGCTTTAGCTGCTGCTCCGGCTCAGCCCACTCTCCGGGGCAGTGGTCTTTAAAGATGGGCTGCATAAGAGGCTCAGCTGGTATATGGCAGGGAAGATATCTTTTTCCCTTCTATTTCTATTTAATTTGTATCCTAAAAAAAAAAAGAGAGAGAAATTCAGCTTTACTAATTTTTTTTTATATATTTTATTTTATTTTTTACTTTTTTTAGAGATAAGGTCCTCACTCTGTGGCCCAGGCTGGAGTGTAATGGCCCAATCATAGCTCACTGCAGCCTCAAACTCCTGGGCTCAAGTGATCCTCCTGCCTCAGCCTCCCGAGTAGCTGGGACTACAGCCACTCGCCACAACGCCTGGCTAATTTTTTGTTTCTAATTTTAGTTGCCTGGCTGATTTTTTCTGTTTTTAGTAGAGAAGGTGTCTCGCTCTTGCTCAGGCTGGTCGAGAACTCCTGACCTCAAGCAATCCTCCCACCTCAACCTCCCAGAGTGTGAGGATTATAGGAGTGAGCTACTGCACCTGGCCCAAGGGACTAGACAACTTAATTCAAAAACTGAGACTGTTTTTCAGGGTCAAAAGGACTTTTTCTTTGGAGTGGCCAGAAAAGTCACTAGTATCTGCCAGAGATTTCATTCCAGAAGCAAGAAAGGACAGCTTAAAAGGACGGGAGAAAAATCATGCTACTCCATGATTACATCCCATGAATCGTATTTGTTTCAAGTACTGGCTACCTATTATTTTTAATACACTGCTTAATTAAATTTGCTAATATTTTATTAGGATTTTTGCATCTACATTCTTAGTGTGATTGACAGATAATTTTCTTCTTTGTTTTGTTCTTCTCAGCTTTAGAATCAAAGTTACACTTGACTTCATAAAAAGATCTGGGGTAGCTTTCCCCCTTTTCTGTCACCTGAAACAGTTTGTGTAATATAAGGACTATATGTTGATGATTTTGTAAAACTTGTCTCTAAAACTTTTTGAGACTGGCGACTTCAGGGGCAGGAGACTGGATAAATACGGTTTGAGTTTTGCTGTGAGCTAGGCTGACACCATGGCACTCTAACCCAGACAACAGAGCAAGACTCTGTCTCAAAAAAAAAAAGTTCTAGTCCCAGGAAATAGTCAAAACTCCCTCCATCACAAAGTGAAAGTTTTCCTGGCCCTGGCTTGAGCCTGCAGCAGGTGGAGAGCCTGCAGGGGAATGGAGGAATGGTATGTGTCTCCTCTGTTTCCTCCGCTAGGTTTTCCTTCTCCTCCCCATGTGCTCGTGAGATGGCGTCTGACTCCTCTAGGGTTGAAGCAGGGCGGGGAGAGGGGGCAACAGGGAAGATCCTACTAGTCCAGCACTGACGGGAGCTGGTATCAGAACTCCCTGAGCTGGGCAGAAGTTTAAAGCCAACTTTTTTGTTTTGTTTTGTTTTGTTTTTGTTTTTTTTTTTGAGATAGGACCTCCCCCCTCCAATTTCTGGGAATCTCTCCCCTGTCATTTCATTTTCACGGGGGGAGGCATCTTTTTTGCCCAGTTATTTAGTCTTCCCTTAGCAACTCAGCAGTTGCCTGCATACCTCCAGTTCTTTCTAGAAGCTAGATCTAAGACAACCCACAATGGCACATACTCTCTTATGGCCCACACTGGCCCATGGGAAATATCTCCATAGTTTGCTCAGATAAATTCTGGGAATATAGGATCTTCCCAATCCCTCCCTTCGCCCTGCCCTAGAGCAACCACCAGTCAATAGCTCGGCCTTTAGATCTCTTAGATGTTAGATACTGTCTCCCCTGCCCTTCAAGGTCCAGGACACTCTATGGAAGAACAAAGGACCAAGAATATCAGATTCCATTTTTAAAAAGAAGATGGTGGGACTTGTTCTATGAAATATTAAGACTTCTTTTAAAGCTATAGAAAGAAGGACATAGTGGAATGGTGTAAGGATTGGAAAAATAAATCAACAGAACATGGTAAGAAGCCCAGAACACACTCATACATATCTGGACACTTGCTATATGATAAAGATAAAATTACAAATCAATGGAAAAATAACAAACTATTTAATAAATGGTGCTTGGAAAATTGGTTATCCGTGTGGAAAAACACAAGATTAGATCTCTATCTTATATCACAGGTGAGTTAAACTCCCACAAATGAAAAAAGTAAAACTTTGAAATTTTAGAAGAAAATATATGATAATGAATGTCCTTATGATCTTGGGATATAGAAAGAATTCTTAGACCATACACCAAAAATCTCAAACTATAAAGGCAAATATAAGGATACATTTTTATTACATTAATACTAAATTTTCTTCACTAAGAAAAGATGCCATAAACAAAGTAAAAAGACAAATTACAGACATTTGGGAAAAGGTGTTTAAAATACAAAATCTTTTCTTTATATATATATTTTTTGAGAAAGCGGGTCTTGCTATATTGCCCAGGCTGGTCTCCTGGGCATGGTCATTCATGCCTGTATTTCCAGTACTTTGGGAGGCTGAGGGAGGATTGCTTGAGGCCAGGAGTTTGGGACCAGCCTGGGCAATGTAGTGAGACCCCATCTCTACAAAAAAAGAATTAAAACATTAGCTGGGCGTGATGGCAGGTGGAGATGTATATTAAATCATTTAATTTTTGCTATGGTCCTATGAGATAGGTGTTTATTATTCCCATTTTATAGGTGAAGAAACAGGCATGGAAAGGGTTAGACAACTTGTTTAAAGTCACACAGCTACTAAATGGTAGAGCTGAGTTTGAACCTAGGAGTAAGGCTCCAGCTCTTGTGGTCTTAATCACTATGGTGGTTCTAAAATTCAATAGAAAAATCAACCCAAGAAGCCAACACATGTAGAAGAGTTGCAGCCTCAGTAGCAATCAGGGAAGTGCAAGTTAAAATATCAGAGAGAAATCATTTACACCCATGAATCGGACAAAAAATTTAAAAGTCTGGTAATATTAAATTTGAGTGAGGATGTAGGAATATGGGAACTTTTATACATTCCTGGTGGAAGCACACATTTGCACAATCATTTTGAAGAGCAATTTGGCAATATCTAGTACA
>NW_012145967.1:788400-789691 GCF_000956105.1 Propithecus coquereli
GGCCTTGTGCCACATTTTTATTTGCGCTGCACTCATTGCATCGTCCCTAAAAGCCTTCTGAATCATCCGAATAGTTTCCTCAGAGGAATGTTCAAGTTTAATGCAAAATTTGATGCAGATTCATTGCTCTACTCACTCAGCCATTTGGAATGTGACAGCCACACAGTACACACGTTCACTTAATGGCGTCTCGCGCCCCAGTGAAGGCACTAGTACAGTGAAGGCGCCATTGTTCATGCATGCGCATTCTGGTCCACTCTCTTTGGCTGCCAGTTCACATGGATGTTGTGCAAACTGTTCTTGTTATATTAACAATGGCTGGATACTTTCTGGACAGACCTCGTATATCCTAGAGAAACCCGTATTGTGCACAGGGAGATGTATTCAAGAATTTCTATTCCTGGGGCTGGGCATGGTCATTCATGCCTGTATTTCCAGTACTTTGGGAGGCTGAGGGAGGATTGCTTGAGGCCAGGAGTTTGGGACCAGCCTGGGCAATATGGTGAGACCCCATCTCTACAAAAAAAGAATTAAAACATTAGCTGGGCGTGATGGCAGGCACCTATAGTCCCAGCTACTGGGGAGGCTGACGTGGGAAAATAGCTTGAGTCCAGGAGTTTGAGGCTGCAGTGAGCTCTGAAAGGGCTACTGCACTCCAGCCTGGGTAACAGAATGAGACTTTGTCTCAAAAAACAAACCAAAAACCACAACAAAACAAAGAATATATATTCTAGTATTGTATGTAGTAACAAAATTGGAAAACTTAAGGATTTATCAACAAGAAAAAAATAAAAATTCTGGTACATTCATACCATGGAATAACATGTGACAGTCAAAATGAAGCAGCAATATATCTATCAATATAAGTAAATATTAAATATGTAGTACGGAAAAAATTGGTGATAATAAAATACATATAGTATAATGCCAATTCTATAACACTTAAATATGTGCAAAACAATACCATTTCATGTGTATATATACAAAATACGTAGTAAAAGAATGAAGACCTGAACAAGACATGAACATATATAAATATATATATTCATTTTAGTGTTTACCTCCATCAGAAAAATCAGGGGCAGTCAGATCTGAGACATGTCTACATAACAGGTCTCAATTATGTTTATAATACTTTTTTTTCGAGATAGGGTTGCCCAGACTGGAGTGCAGTGGCACGGTCATAGCTCACTGTAACCTCAAACTCCTGGACTCAAGTAATTCTCCAACCTTAGTCTCCAGAGTAGCTGGGACTACAGGTGGACACCACCATGCCAGGCTAATTTAAAAA
>NW_012145967.1:790416-794519 GCF_000956105.1 Propithecus coquereli
CAGAGTGAGACTCTGTCTCAAAAAAAAAAAAAAAAAAAAGTGTAAAAATCATGAGTTCATAACGATACCTAAGAAAAAACCTCAAACCCAAGCAACCTAATGATTTGTCATTGGAGGTTGCTAGGATAATAATTTATTATTCTGAAAATGAATAAATAATGAGAAAGCATTTATTTTCCCTTTCCTTTGCCAACTATATTTTAGGAAAACTAAATAGTTGATAAAAGTGGAGAACTCCAACTAATCAAGGCAGAAGAAATGATAGAATTTTAAAAGATTCACCTCCAGTGAAATAATGATCTAGGCACCATTCATTAATGAGGCTGAAACTATTAGTTGGGATGTCGTTGGGAACATTATAATGGAAGGGTCAGGCTGACCGCACCTACACCCCGTGATCAATCTTAGCCTCTCTGCAAGCAGGACAGCCCAACACTATGTATGTGCCTCATGGTGTGATGCCACAGGAAGCATCACTTATGTTTTCTTGCCTAAAAAATTGATCCTGACTGTAGAAAGTCTTTAGAACTTGCTACTAGTTTACCGGAAATGAGGGATGGAAGAATGACTTAAATGACAGGGACACACTCAGCTAAATCCAAAAGGTGGGACATTCCATTGGAAAAATGACCCAGTTTCTCCAAAAAATATGCATTATTCTCCAACCAAGATGGCACTAGGGAACAAGGGAGGGTGAATTATTATAGGATATAATGGACTGAAAAGAGATAATGCGATGTGAGACCCTTGTTTGGATCCTGATTTGAACAAATCAGCAATAAAAAGACATATTTGAGAAAATCAAGGAAATATGAACCGTTGTGCTCCACTGGAGAGGAGGGTCGCCATCAGGTACAACCAGGAGAAGGGCACGGTGTTCTGGGGGGATTTAGGGAGGGGTTGCAGCAGCCTTCCAGAGCAGCTATGGGGTGCCCAGGGGCTTCTGGAACCAGAAGGGCAGGGTCTGAGGAAGGACTCTCCTGTCAGGGTCCCCACTCCGGGCTGACGTGGCTTGAGGACTTCCGGCCTACACTCACAGAGTGTAGATTGGGTACTTTGTGTATAAACACAACAGTGCTAACCCTGGTGCACCCACATTTTGCAGTTAGGGAAAAGGCAGAAAACTGTTTAGCTTTTTACCTCTTAAAAAAGCTGGGCAAGAATGACTTCCTGATTCCAGGCTGCTCTCTAATGACTTCCGTCCTGTAAATCTTTCTGATTTTCTGCACATCTTTGTCTCACATGCAGAAAGACGGTCACAAGAGTGGCAGGGCTCAGCTCAAGAGCTGTTAAAAGCTACTATCTTCTTTCTGAGCTTTTATCAGGAACTGCTGTTCTCACAAATCAAACTGTTAGAACATTTGTCAGAGGATGTCCCTGGCGCAGGCTTAACTCTTCCTGCAGTGTCAGAAGTGGCATGTTTAGCCGGCGGTCGTTGCAGTGCTTGAGGCCTGTGGCCATTACCAAGCCTGGCTCCACTCTGTCCCTAGATGCTGGTGCTCTGCTCTTTTTTTTTTTTTAGAGACTAGTGAAGATTGCAGTAGTGAGAACGGGAGAAAGAGTAGAACAAGTTCGATCTCCAACTGACTGTGAACTGCTCCGCTGTTTTGATTAGAAACCTGCTTCTCCAGTGGAGCCCAGGCGTTTGTGATGTTGCTTCGGCAGTTTGCCAGCAGCAAGAAGACTAAGCTTGCCCTGAGAACTTCCGCTGGTGGACCCTGAACCCAGTCCAGTGAGCCACCTACCAAGGAGATCCTGGCGTTGCGGCGGAGGAGACAGGTACACTTCAGGGAGCTACTTTCCTGCCCCCGTCTGCTGACGGCGGCACCAGTGATGGACGGATTTCTCACATTCCCCACAATTTGGCTGTTTCTTTCGATAAAAGTCCCTCCTTGCCATGTCCATAGATTCTAATCTTGGAATTGCTTTTGATCTTGAAAGACTTGCTTTTGGGATGTATTAAGACTATGACTGCCTTGTTTATAATGAGTAGGACATCTTCCTATCGTGAGCAAATTTTCATCCGTGCCCTCTGTGAAGACTTGAAACTAAGAAAGGTTAACGAGAAGAGGATGAAAAGAAATAGGGTATTTTTTTCTGGTCTTCTTATGGGTAATCCCCTGATATGTGTGCCAGATACTGGGGGAAAAAAAGCAAAACCAGATGCTGGTACTGAGCAGAATGGTATAAAACAAACAGTTCTACATCAGGAGACTGGCAGCGTGGTGTTACAAGGCGTTTGTCTGCTTCGGCCTCGGTTGGCTCATCTGTAAAGGGAGGCTAATAATAGCTAACCCAAGTAAAGGCGAGAGCTTCAACCTGACGAACATCTGCGGTGACTTTCCTTTTCTCTAAGTCTGGGCAGTACTGACAGTCCAGCCATCCATGCAATTGTTTGCTGTTGTTCTGTGTGCTCATTCACTTGTACATTCTTCCACTCAACAGATACTGAAGACACAGTACATGAGATTAACAATGCATGACACTGTGAGGGGCAAGATAAAAGCTGCTGCCCCAGGAATTTCCACTTTAATTGGGGAGAGAAGACATTCAAACCAAAAGCTGCAATACAGAGTGTGCTGACTACAGCAGGAAAGGTACCTACTGCTGCCAGAGTGCAGAAAAGAGAGAAATTGCTTCTAGGAAGGAGATTCAGAGAAGCCCCCATGGAGGTTGAAGTGGTTGAACTGAGTTTTAAAGAACAAAATAAACTTTGGATAGGCAGATATGTGGGAAAATATTCCACTTTTGTCCAGATGATTTAGTTTTCCAAACGTGTTCCACACATTCCCACCTTTGGGTCTCTGCTCAGGCCCTTCCTGTGCGTGCGAAAGAAATATCTGTGTTTTGCTGAAGGGTGCCACCTTGCTCTGAAAGTCAATGAATGAGTCAGCAACATTTATTAACAATCCACTGAGGTTTTAAAATTGGTATGTATTTTCAACGGGAGTTTATCGAATCTCTGATGTTTGAGGCAATGTCGGGGGAGGGGGTCTAACGAGTGGGGGAAAGCCGTGTCTGGGGATAACTCGATAAAATGGGATACGTGAGAAGTGCCGTGAGATTAGGAAAGGGACGTGTTCAGAAGAGAAAGCATTCAGTTCTGCTAACCTGGGAAAACATTGGGAAGGAAGTGGCCAAGAAAATAAAATACGGGTCTGTCGGTAAATGCTCAAGGGCGGGGAATCAGGGCAAAGGGAAGCAGGTGGTTTGGAGCCGAAGGTCTACGTAGCAGTGAATTTTGTCAGTGTACGTTGCAATCAGGTGTCTTTCCAGGAGCCTTCAAACCAAGTGCAGCAAGTTCCCACACAACCAACCGAGCTGGAGAAGCACTCTGCCTTCCCTTGGGTTGAACCTTTCTTAGGCTCTGGGGAAGGACTTTTGTTGGATGGGCCCGGTGAGTCGGAGAGTGAAGTCAGGATAAACTAAGTGGTCTCCCAAGGGCAGGATTTTTGACAAGACTGAATTTGACGGTGAAGCTGACGCGAATGCAGACAGGTGGTGCCCCGGTGCGCTTCGCGTTGCCTGTCTGTGCTTTAAAATTGGTGTGGCTTCTTCAAAATCCCACCTACTGCTTTACCAAGACCAGCTTCCCACACTCGGCAAAAGGATTTCTCCCTGTGGTCCGGCAGTCCACCGGGTGGTTTCCCCTGTGCCGTGGGATTCCTCTTTGTGGTTGGAGGTCAAAGCCTTCCTCGCCTGCTGCTTCCAGGAACGTGTGGTGTGCGTCCCAGCGCGCTGTGCAGAGCGTTTTATTTCCCTCCCTTGAATGGAATGGCAGGCATCCAGCAGGGCCGGGCGCGTGTATAAATAGAGGGACACGTAAGCCTGCACTTGGTATCCAGAACGTAAACCAGCCACCGCTGCCCACTCCACCGTCATGTTTTGATTAAAGGCTGCTGACAGCACCGCAGGCCGCGCCGCGGAGCCCAGCAAACCGCCTAATCCCACTGCTTCAGCCCCGGCGTAGACAGGGCAGATTGCACTGCCAGGAACAATTTCTTTGCAGCCACCAGCAGCAGCTCTGAGATTCTTCTGCTTTTCCTGCTTCAGCTGCGCATTGCTCACCGCCCGGGTCAGAGAGGCCGGGGGACGCGGACGGC